>NC_133618.1:564022471-564622471 GCF_048593235.1 Sminthopsis crassicaudata
TAAGTAATTATATAAGCACAATTTACAAACACTTTCCACAGAAATAAAGTCAGATCTAATCATTTGGAAAAAATATCAAGTGCTCATGGTTGGTAGGCTAAACTAGTATAATAAAAATTAATCTACTTATTCAGTGTCATACCAATCAAACTCCCAGGACCTTATTTTACAGATTTAAAAATATAACAAAGTTCATCTGGAAGAATAAAATGTCAAGAATTTCAAGGGAATTAATGGAAAAATGTAAATTAAGATGGCCTAGCTGTGTCAGATGTAAAACTATTTTATAAAGCTGTGGCCATAAAAACCATTTGGTACTGGCTAAGAAATAAAGCAGTTATTCAGTGGAATAGATTAAGTTCACAGAACAAAATATTTAATGGCTATATTAATCTAGTGTTTAGCAAACAAAAAGACCCCAGATTTGGGGATGAGAATTCACTATCTGACAAAAACTTCAGGAAAAATCAGAAAGTAGTATGGCAGAAATTAGACATTTACCCACACCTAACAACTTATACCAAGATAAGGTTGAAACAGATTCATGATTTACACATAAAGAGTAACATTAAAAGGAAATTACAAGAACAAAGATAGTTTACCTCTCAGATCTGTGAGGAAGAAAGGAATTTCTGGTCAAAGAAGAACTGCAGTTCATTATTGAACACACCAAAAAAGATAATTTTAATTATATTAAGTTAAAGTTTTGTGCAAACAAAACCAATGCAGACTAGATTACAAGGGAAGTAATAAACTGGGAAAAAATTTTATATTCAAAGGTTTTGAAAAAGGTCTGATTTTTTTAAATATATAGATAATTTACACAAATGTATAAGAATGCAAGCCATTCTCCAATTGAAAAATGGTCAAAAGATATGAACAATTTTCAGAAGAATAAATTAAGTGTAATTTTAATTGCATTGTGGTCTGAAAAGGATGCATTTACTATTTCTGCCTTACTGCATTCAGATGAAGAAATTAAAATAATTCCTAATGACATATAAAAAGGTGCTCTGAATCAAATTGATCACAGAAAATGCAAATTATGACAACTCAGAGGTAGCATTATATACCTCTCAGATTGACTAAGATGATGGGAAAAGATAATGACAAATGTTGGAGGGCATATGGGAAAACTGGGACACTAACATTGTTGGTAGATTTGTGAACTGATTCAACTATTCTGAAGAGTAATATGGAATTATGCCCAGATGGCTATCACTATGTGCATGCACTTTGATCTAGCAGTGTCTCTACTGGGCCACCATGCCAAAAAGATCATAAAAAAGGGAAAAGGATCTACATGTGCAAAAATATTTGTAACAGTCCCTTTTGTAGTGGAAAGTAACTGAAGACTGAATGGATGCCCATCAGTTGAAGAATGACTGAATAAGTTTTGTTATATGAATGTTTTGGAATATTATTGTTCTATTAAAAATAATCAGCAGGATGATTTCAGAAAAGCCTGGGGAGATTTGCATAAACGCATCCTAAATAAAGTGAATAAAACTGTACATAGCAACAACAACATTATGTCATGATTAACTCTGATGGATGTGGCTTCTTTCAACAATGAAATAATTCAGGGCAATTCCGATTCCTCACAATTCCAATAGACTTGTGATAGAGAGAACCATCTGCATTTAGAAAGAAAAGTGTCAGGATTCAAAGTGGATCACAACATAATATTTTTACTTTGTTGTTGTTTGCTTGCTTTATTTTCCTTTCTCATTTTTAAAAATTCTCTCTCCTGGATCTATTTTCCAGGTCAGTTGTTTTTCCAAACATATTTCACATCTGTCCCTAATTTCATTCATTTTTTTGTATCCTGATTCCTCATAAAATCATTAGCTTTTATTTACTCAATTCTATTTTTAAGGAGTTATTTTTCTCAGTGAACACCTCATTTGGCCACTTTTGCTTTTATGACATTCTTTTCCTCATCAACTTTTAAAATTTCCTTTTTCATCACTTTAAATTCATTATTTGCCTAATTTTTCCTCTTTTCCTCTTATTCGATTTTTAAAATCCTTTTTAATCTCTTCCATGACCTGAGACCAATTCTTTTTTTTTCAGCCTTTAGATATAGAAACTTTGATTGTGGTATCTTCTTGTAAGTTTGTGTTTCGATCTTTCTGGCTAACATAATAATTTTCTATCATCAGACGATTTTCTCATTTCTGTTCATTTCCCTTGATTATTATGCAGCTTTTAACTTTTTGTTAAGGTAGAGTTCTGTCTCCTGACTAGAGTCTATGCTGTCCTAAGCGTAAGGGATTTTGCCTGTTTTCACAGATCCATCTGGGATCCGGATCATAAGCACTGTTTTCTATCTTGGAACTGTTTAGAAGTGTCACAGCTCTTCTGTAGCTATAAGATCTGGTATGCTAAAGCAAAAGAGTCTTTCCTCAGTGCTTGTAAATACACCTCTTGTGAGCTGAGGTGCCTGGAAGCTGCCATTGCCATAATTACCCATGCCAACTCTAGCTATGCTGGTTTCCCAAGGCCTTCTCACCCTACTGACAATTTTTTTTTCTGTAGACTTTCCAAGGCCCATTCCTACTTTCCTGGTGCTGCAGCCAGTAATAGAGCCAGGGTTAGGGGTGGTGGTGCTATCTGCACTGAGATTGTGTGCTGGGGTCTCACCCTGGTGCCACAGACCTTTTCTGCTGACCTTTCAAGTCTTCGATTTTGCAGGGCTGAGAGATCTGGAAGCCGCAAGTAGTACAGCTGATTTAGAAGTCCCTAGGCCATTTTCAGCTTTGCTGGCTCTGGAGGTGAGACTGGGACCAATCTGGGGCTATGCTGGCTTAGCCTACACTGGGATTTTAAATTGGACTTCCACCCTGGTGCCATAGACCTTTTCTGCTGAATTCTAAGTTGTCATTGGCTGTAAAATTCTTCTTCTCCATCTTTTTGCATGCTCTGATGCTTTAAAATGTGTTTAGTCATTATTTAAAGCAATTTGGAGCAATTTGAGGAAGATCATGGAAAGTTCCTGCCTTTACTTCACCATCTTTGCTCCTCCTCCCTAGTAGTATTTATTGAAAACAGAATCTGAATCCAAAACTTCTTGAATGCAAGTCAAGGGTTTACAATCATTACTGTCCCCAATTCCTCTAATCCATATGTTAGTTCCTAAAGAGAGGGCTTGGGGTGAGGTTTTAACATTTCCTTTGAGTAACTTTGCCTTCATATGTGATCACTTTTGTTCATTTTTCAGGTTTAAATAATAATGTCAACATCATCACCACCAACAATAATCCTTTTACAGGTAACATTTAGATAATTCATATGGCTGTATATCAACAAAGAAATGTTGAACAAGTGTTTTTTGATGAATATATGAAGGATTCATGGTGTTGTATGACCAGGTATATTATTCTATCAGTAATTGCCTAAAAGTTAGTCTTTAGAATCTCAGACTTATTGATTAAGGTAGATTTCATAAAGAAATAAAATATACTCTAACACATGAATAAAGGTTGCAAAAATTCAGAACCTTCAGTGAAGGAAAACCTTTGCAAGTGACCAGAATTATGTAACAAAAGACACTATCCTTTATAAAGTGAGAGATAACAAAACCTAATACTACAAATGCAAACCTTCAAATATCCTTGAGAATTCACAAAATAAACTGTACTTCAACAAGAGCATCATTGTGGACAAAACTTTTGTTCACAATCATCAGGAAATAATATTAACCTGTTAGTATTTAAGAAGAATATTTCTAATGCTCTAGTTTCTAACATTATCATCTAAAAAAACTATTTCTATGGATCTTTTAGTTCCCAATTTTAAAAGGTATTTTCTCAATCCTTATTTTTTTAATTTTTTGTTGTTTCTAAAAGTTTGACACTGCCAATAACCCACTTTTTCTTTTTTGCCAAGGCTTTTATGACATTATTCTCTCCTAGTTCTCCTCTTCTCTGTTTAAATATTATATACCATAAGTATCTCTCAAGAGCAGCAGCCCTCTTTTCTTCTTTCTCTATACTATTCTGCTTGTGAATAGCATTAGCTCCCATGACTTGAATAATCATCTTCATGCTAATTATTCTCAAATCTATTTCTCAAGCCTTAATCTCTCTGATGATATCCAGTCTTTACAATTGAATGACATACAGATAGTTACACTCAATATGTTCAAAACATAAGAATTTTCTTCAAAGCCTCTCCTCTTCCTAACTTCTTCCACCATCATCTTCCCAATTACCCAACCTCACAATGTAGGTATGTGTCATCCTTAACTCCCTATTCTCACCTCCAATATCCAATCTGTTGGCAAGATCTGTTGACTTCAACTCTGTGCCTTCTCTCAAATCTGACCATTCTCTCCTCCCATCCTTTCATCACAATGGTGCAGGCATTTATCACTTCACACCTAGGATGTTGTAATAGCCTGCTGATGTATCTGCCTGTTACAAATTTCTCACCACTCTATCTTTCATTGAGTTCTCAAGATGATCTTCCTCAAGCATAGGGCTAAACATATAGTTCTCAATAAACTCAAGAGAAACCAAAACCTTGTGGATAAAGTATATGTTATTTGTGTTGTCTGGTCAGCTGCTGGAGTTATCCTGAAAAGGCTTTCAATAAACCTGCAAAATAAGAATTTATCTCCTAATATTTTAAGTTATAAAATTAAATCATCTCATCTATCTTCAATAGTTCACTACACATTAAATATCATCAAAAGACTAATGACATACATTTGTAAACCCTACTAGATGCTAAGACTGGTAGATTTTTTGAACTCAAGAGTTCTGAGCTACAGAAGGATCAAAGCCAACCAGATATCTAAACTAAGTCCAGTACCAAAATGGTGAGTCCTTAGGAACAGGTAGTCATCCCCTGAATAGTCCTGTTCACTATTTCTGCTTCCAATTACCAAGAAGCAGATAAATATTAGATCCAGAATCAGGAAGTCATGAGTTCAAAATCATCATCCATACATTTATGAAGTATATGAACCTGTGCAAAACAATTCACCTGTCTCAATTTCACCACCTATAAAATGGTGAGAGTAATACTATCTATTTTCTAGAGTTTTATAAATTGAGGATGTATCAAATCTTAATTTCTATATAAATATTAACTATTATTATTATGACTTCTTCAATGGAATTCCCCTTTCATGCCTGAGAGTTCTTGCACTGTCAATTTTTTTTTCCTTCAGCATGATCTTATAAGCATATCCAATAGAGGCAAGACAATAAACCATTGAAATTACTACTTCTTATTATTTGATCACTATACTTCCATTTATAAATGGTGAGATTATGCTCTTATCTTTTTATTTGTATATTTTATTTTTGAGGGTCATGTTGTTAGTTTACTTTAAGCTTATGGCAAATAAAGTTTCTGCATCCCCCTATTCTACACATGTATAATTGATTTAAAGCCTAAATCCAGGACTTTGGATTTATCCCTGTTAAATTGTATCTTGTTGATTTTGGCCTAATGTTCCAGCTTGATGAGTTTGTTTACATTCTTGATTTTGCTATTTTAACTATCAATCTCAATTTCTAATCATCTGCAAATTGGATAAATATTTCTTTGAATTCTTCATACAAATCATTGACAAAAATGTTCAATACCACATTGGGAGCATCACTACACTCAGGGGATTCCTGGAGTTTTATATAGAATCATTAACTAAAGCTTATTGGGCATAATTTTGTAACCAGCCTTATTTCTAACAGCAATAATCATCAAACTCAAAGACTAACATTCATGATATCCATAAGGTTATCATAGGAGATATTTTCAAATATCAAGCAAAAGTTAAGACATAATATATTAATAACAACTAAAATTTATATAATGCTTTAAAATTTGCAAAGACTATACCTATATTATCTCAAATGATTCCCTGCAACAACTCCATGGAATTAGTTTCCCATTTGGAGATAAGGAAACTAAGATCTATAGAGGATAGGTGATTTGATCAGGATCCTAAAGCTAGTAAATTCTTGAAGTTAGATTTATATTCAGGTGTTTTTGATTCCAAATCCAGCTTCCTTCTATCACATCTATTCAAAATATTCTTTATCCAGTAATATTATAGAATTTGGTATGAATTTTAGTGAAAGTTGTTCTCAGGAAACTTATATTGGCTACTTACTATTGGTCAAAATATTATTTTCTAAGTTTAGCACAGTATTTAGCATATAACTATACTTAACAAATGTTTGTGTTCTTTTCCTCTCCCCAAAATGCTTATTAAATATGAAAGCAACATATTATAAAGGATATGGTTTTTGTCTTGCAATCAAAAAGATCTTGGTTTCAATATTGTGTCCAATACTTAACTAGCTATGAGATTATAGTCAAATAATTTCTCTCAGTTTCATTGTTCTTATCAAGAAAAATAAAGAGGTTGAACTTAGCCTAAAAGGTACATTCTACTTTTAAATCTATAATTGATCTATGTTAGATAATCTATATTAGGTTTTTGATGGAGTAGGGTTTAATACTACATTTGTTGTTCTTAATTATCTTTCAGTTTTGAAAATTTGGACATATGTGCCTTTTGCAATCTTCTAATTTTACTTCCTTATTCCAGAATTTTCAAAGATTTTAGGTCTTGACCCCAAAATTATTAGGAGGCTATATTTTCAAGATTCTCTGGAATACAATGTATCTAGAACAGAAGAGTGACTTATTTAAAACAATTTAATGCTCACCTTCTTCCTTGCTCATGAATTCAGATCTATTTTTTGACTTGAATCAAAGTAAGTGAATTAATGGTCTTTGATTTGTCAATTAATTTATCAAAAATGTTTTTCATTGTTTTGGCTTTATTGTTCAAGATAATACAGGTTATTTGGATTTGTTGATCCTTAGCAATCTAGTATGTTATGCTGAACATATAACCTTTTATGTAGAACTACAAAATCTGCTCCTTTACCATAATTGCTGACCAGAGTATTAGAACCTTGACCACCTAGCAGTGGAGATAGGACAAATATCATTGACTCAAGTACACAAGAGAAAAAATTAAAAGATACTATTCACTACTAGAGGGGATGTGAACTGGGACACTGCTGCATTGTTGATGGAGTTGTGAATTACTCCAACCATACTGAAGAGCAACATGAAATTATGCCCAAAAAGTCATCAAACTGTGCATACCCTTTGATCCAACAGTACTACTACTGGGCTTATATCCCAAAGAAATACTAAAGAAGGTAAAGGGACCTGTATTTACCAAAATGTTTGTGGCAGTTCTTTTTGTAGTGGCTAGAAACTGGAAAATGAATGGATGCCCATCAATTGGAGAATGATTGGGTAAATTGTGGTATATGAAGGTTATGGAATATTATTGTTCTGTAAGAAATGACCAGCAGGATGAATACAGAGAGGCTTGGAAAGACTTACATGAACTTTTGCTGAGTGCAATGAGAAAAACCAGGAGATCATTATATACTTCAACACCAATACTGTATGAGGATACATTCTGATGGAAGTAGATATCTTCAACAGAGAGAAGATCAGTTCCAATTGATCAATGATGGACAGAATCAGCTACACCCAGAGAAGGAACACTAGGCAATGAGTGTATACAGTTTGTACTTTTGTTTTTCTTCCCAGGTTATTTTTTACCTTCTGAATCCAATTCTTCCTGTGCAACAAGAAATTCAGTTCTGCACACATATATTGTATCTAGGATATACTATAACATATTTAACATGTATGGGATTACCTGCCATCTAGAGGAGGGGATGGAGGGAAGGAGGGGAAAGTTTGGAACAGAAGTGAGTGCAAGGGATAATGTAAAAAATTACCCATGCATATGTACTGTCAAAAAAAGTTATAATTATAAAATTAATGAAAAAACAAAAATAAATAAATAATTTAAATAAATAAAAAAGAAAAAAAAAAGATACTATTCACTTACTCTGAATTGCAATGTTTTTCTCATGTTACTTGAGCTATACCAATCACCTTTAAGTATTTCAAACAAATTTAGGCTTGAATTTTTCTGCATTTGCTATGCTAAAGTTTCTTAAACTGTGGGA
The DNA here is from genome assembly GCF_048593235.1 of Sminthopsis crassicaudata. Lineage (NCBI taxonomy): Eukaryota > Metazoa > Chordata > Mammalia > Dasyuromorphia > Dasyuridae > Sminthopsis > Sminthopsis crassicaudata. Next base: position 564,030,496 of record NC_133618.1, read on the forward strand.
TACAATCCCACTTTTGCTGTATAACTGAGCATGAAAGGGTCATAAAAATTTGGCAAAAGTAAAAAGTGTCAAACAACCCACCAACATTTAATTTTTATGTAAAAATAAACAAGCACATCAATCTCATTAGTATGTAAATTTGCTATGTCTTTAATAAATGGTAAAATTATATATATATATACACATTTCTTGGGGGCAAGATGACAAAGAGCACATGTGTTTTCTAATACCCTTCTCCCACAACCCTCATACTTATTAGCAAATCCAGCCTCAGTTTTAGTTCTGGCCTAGCAGAATCCATAAATATTGAGAGTCTAATAAATTAGCAGCAGAAGATAATTTTGAAGCCCTCCAGAAAAGTACTGTTTCTATTGGGCACCTCTGTGCCCGGGCACAGATTGAAACAGAGGGATTCAGGCCAAGTACAAGCAGGTCAAGCACAGACCCCAAGTGCAGACAGTGCACAAATGTCGGGCTGTGTGGGCTCCACACAATGGAGAATCTACAGGGAGGAATCAACAGCAGTGTTTGCTAGTCTGCCCTAGATGCAATCCAGTATATCAACAGAGAAGTTATAAAACATCCAACACAAGCACAAAAGGTAAATAGTGAACCTTAAAATGCCAAAATTCCATGATAGATGGACACACCCACCAGGACATCAAGTCAGTTAGTGCAGTCACTGACACTTGTAGAGGAAGCTTCAACAATCTCCCTTGCCCTAAAAACAGATCTCATTTTTTAAAAAAAATGAGTAAAAAAAAAAAAAGTTCTGACCATAGATAGTTTTTATGGTGACAGAGAAGAACAGATTCTAAACTCTGAGAAGACTAAAAGCAGATCATCATCAGATGAAGCCCCAAAAGATGATATAAATTGACCCCCATTATACAAGTCTCTGCTAGAAGAAATTATAAAAGATCTTAAAAGAGAGCTGGAAGAAAAATGAGGAAAGGAAATGAGAACTTTAGAGGAGTGTTTGGAAAAGTAAACACAGAAATTATCTGAAGAAAATTCATTAGAAAATAGATTTAGTGAAATGGAAAAGATATATAACTCCTTAAAAATAGAGTAGACAAAATGGAAAAGAAAACAACTCCCTGAAAAATTGAATTTATGAAATGGAAAAAGAAAACAACCCCCCCAAAAAACCAGAATATGTAAAATGGAAAAGTAAAATAACTCCTTAAAAATAGAATTTGTGAAGGGGAAAAAGAAAATAGCTCCTTAAAAAGCATAATTTGTGAAATGGAAAAAAATCCATAGAATAAAACAATTCATTTAAAAATTCAGTTGGAGGTCTTTTTAAGATGGGAGAAGGCACATGTGAGATTCTAAGCTCCTCTCATACCCTCATTACCAATTTTTAAAATCAGCCTCAAAAATAGAGCTAGACTAGTAAAGTTCATGAAGATTAGAAATACAACAACTCACCAGCCAAAGATAATCTGGAATATCGCCAGAAAAGGTTTGTCCTAAGTGGTGGGAGCAGACCAGTGCAGGGCAGGGATAGAATTGGGAGCACTGCGGCCTCTGCGGTGGAAAGGTTTACATAGAGCTCTCTGCCATAGCCTGACTGCTTTGTTTTGGTCGTTGAGTAGTGGACCAGCAGAGAAATTAGAACCTAGGGTAGAGAGCCACTGAGAGAAGCCAGAGCCTAAGAGGATCTGACTGCGCCCACCCAGGACCAGAAGTAACTCAGCATAGACCATAACACAGCTCTTCATGGCATTCTGCAGCTAGAGGCTCTTATTGGGGGCAGTCACAAACTTGCACAGCATCTAAACAGTGAGGGGCTTGGCCTGGGGTAGTGAAATCTCCCCAGCTCGACTGTGCTTCCCAGGCAGCAGTGAGGGTGCGGTGAGGGATAAAGTGACTCAAAGTGGGCATTTGTGGGGGGGGAAGTGATACTTTTGCTACTAAACCTCTAGCCCCAAAACAGTCACCAATCATTACAGTGGGGCTCCTCACAGGACACTTACACAGCTCTGCCCTTGATACCCAGGCCTACTAACTTCTCTGTGGAGCTCTTCCCAGAGTACTCCCATAGCTCGGCCACTCCTTGCAGCCCATTGAGAGGACAGTTACTGTCCATATACCCATCCTTGCTCTGCAGAGGAAGCTGGTAACCTCCTTGCCCTGAAGGCAGACCCTGAAGGCTTAAAAAAAAAAAAAGAGTGAAAAAATGAAGAGAACATAGATAGCTTCTATACAGAAAGAGAGCAAGTTTCCAACACCTAGGAAATTAATAGCAAACAGCCTCCAGACAACACCCCAAATAACACTCTCCTAGAAGAGACTATAAAAAAATCTCAAAAGAGAGTTAAAAGAAAAACGGGGACAGGAAAGAGAAGCTATGCAAGAGAGTAACAACTTTCTGATATGTGAATTGCAAAAGGTAAACAACTTCCTGAACTGTGAATTGGAAAAGGTAAAGAATTCTCAGGAAGTGCAAGGAAACAGAATTTGTGAATTGGAAAAGGTAAAGAAATCACAAGAAAGTAGGATTTGCGAATTGGAAAAGATAAAGAATTCAAGAAAGTAGGATTTGTGAATTGGAAAAAGAAAATAACTCACTAAAAACAAATTTAGTGACATGGAAAAAAATTTAGTGGAGCAAAACAACTCATTTAAAAACTCAATTGGACATATACAAAAAGTGAAAAAAAAAGTTAATGAAGAAGATAACTCCTTAAAAATCATAACTGAACAAATAGAAATGAATGATTCACTGAGACACCAAAAATCAGTCAAGCAAAAAAAAAAAAAAAAAATCTGGAGAAAAATGTGAAATATCTACTTGGCAAAATGACAAACCTGGAAAATAGATCTAGGAGAGAGAATCTGATGATATTGGACTTCCCAAAAATTATGATGGAAAAAAGAGCTTAGATACTATTTTACAGAAGATCATCAAAGAGAACTGCCCAGAGGTAGTAGAACCAGAAGGTAAAATAGGTATTGAAAGACTTAATTGAACACCTTCTGAAAAAGACCCTAAAAAAAAATCCATGGAACATTGTGGCCAAATATCAGAACTATCAGACTAAGGAAAAACATTACAAGCAAATTCAAATACCAAAGTGCCACAATAAGGGTCACTCAAAATCTGGCAGCCTCTACATTAAAGGATCAAAGGGCCTGGAACCTGATATTCTGAAAAACAAAAGAACTTGGAATGCAGCCAAGAATAACTGTCCAGCTAAGTTTAACATTTTCTTCCATGGAAGAAGATGGACATTTAATGAAACAGATGAATTCCATTTGTTTCTAAGGAAAAATACAGATCTAAACAAAAAATTTGATCTTCAATCATAGGACTCAAGAGAAGCAGAAAAAGGTAAAAGGAAGTCTTCAGAATTGAATTTCTGTTGTAGATATACATTAAGACCACATGTATAATTTGATTTTACTGATTTAACCCAAAAAAAAAGAAAAAAGAAAAAAAAGGAAGTAGAAATGGAAAGGGGATAGTGTCAGAAAAAGGGAAAATGGGAGATAAAAAGAGGGAACCTACATCCCAAAAAGAAGGGCAAAGAAAGCAAAAAGGCAAAGAAAATCTATCATATCTGAGAGAAATTAGAGAGGGGGAGGAACATTGTGTGAATCTTACTCTCATCAGAATTGGCTCAAAGAGAAAATAATTGATATATTGGTTTTACAAAAAATTCTCTCTTACCTCATTAAAAAAAGGAGAGGAAAAGGAAAAAAGAAAAGAGTAATAAGGGAAGGGTACAAGAAAGGGAAAGGTATTTAAAGGGAGAAGAGAGGGATACTAAAGAGGGAGGGCTGAGTGACGCAAGTGGGGCACATAAGTTTAATACTGGGGAAAGGATTCAGGAGGGCAAGGGGAAAAAAGCATAATCTGGGGATAATATGATGGCAGGAAACATAGAATTAGTAATTTTAATTGTAAATGTGAATGGGATGAACTCTCCCATTAAGCAGAGGCAGATATCAGACTGGCTTAAAAGTCAGAACCCTACAATATGTTGTTTACAGGAAACACATTTAAAGCAGGGAGATACATACAGAGTAAAGGTAAAAGGCTAGAGCAGAAACTATTATGCTTCAAGTGAAGTCAAAAAAAGCAGGGTAGCCATCCTTATCTCAGATCAAACAAAAGCAAAAATTGATCTAATCAAAAGAGATAAGGAAGGAAACTATATCTTGCTAAAAGGTAGCATAGACAATGAAACAATATCAATATTAAATATATATGCACCAAGTAGTATAGCATCTAACTTCCTAAAGGAGAAGATAAAAGAGTTGCAAGAAGAAATAGACAACAAAATTATAATAGTGAGTTCTCAACTTTGCACTCTCAGAATTAGATAAATCAAACTACAAAACAAATAAGAAAGAAATTAAAGAGGTAAATAGAATATTAGGAAAATTAGGTATGATAGATCTTTGGAGAAAGCTGAATGGTGACAGAAAGGAGTATACATTTTTCTCAGCAGTTCATGGAACCTATACAAAAACTGACCATATATTAGGACATAAAAATCTCAAAATTAAATGCAGGAAGGCAGAAATAGTAAAGGCTATCTTTTCAGATCACAGTGCAATAAAAACTACATTCAACAAAAAGTTAGGAGTAAATAGACCAAAAAGTAATTGGAAACTAAATAATCTCATCTTAAAAAATAACTGGGGGAAAGAGCAAATTATAGACACAATTAATAATTTCACCCAAGATAATGACAACGATGAGACATCATACCAAAATTTGTGGGATGCAGCTAAAGCAGTAATAAGGGGAAATTTTATATCTTTAGAGGCTTACTTGAATAAAATAGAGAAAGAGAAGATCAACGAATTGGGTTTACAACTTAAAAAGCTAGAAAAAGACCAAATTAAAAACCACCAATCAAATACTAAACTTAAAAAATTATTGAACTAATCAATAAAACTAAGAGTTGGTTTTATGAAAAAACCAATAAAATAGAAAAACCTTTGGTAAATCTGATTAGAAAAAGGAGAGAGGAAAAAGAAATTGTTAGTCTTAAAAATGAAAAGGGGAAACTTTCCGCCAATAAAGAGGAAATTAGAGAAATAATAAGGATTTACTTTGCCCAACTTTATGCCAATAAATTTGATAACCTAAATGAAATGGATGACTACTTCCAAAAATATAGGCTTCTCAGATTAACAGAGAAGGAAGTAAATTGCTTAAATAGCCTCATTTCCCTAAAATAAATAGAACAAGCTGTTAATCAACTCCCTAAGAAAAAAATCTTCAGGATGAGATGGATTTGCATGTGAAATCTACCAAACATTCAAAGAACAATTAGCCCCAATGCTATATAAACTATTTGAAAAAATAGGGAATGAAGGACTCCTAACAAATTCCTTTTATGACACAGACATGGTACTGATACCCAAACCAGGTAGGCTGAATATTGAGAAAGAAAACTATAGACCAATCTCCCTAATGAATATTGATGCTAAAATCTTAAATAAGATATTAGCAAAAAGACTCCAGAAAATCATCCCCAGGATGATACATCATGATCAAGCACAATTTGTACCAGGAATGCAGGGCTGGTTCAATATTAGGAAAACCATCAGTACAATTGGCCATATTAATAGCCAAATTAACAAAAATCATATGATCATCTCAATAAATACAGAAAAAGCATTTGATAAAATCTAATATATATTTCTATTAAAAACACTTGAGAGTATAGGAATAAATGGACTTTTCCTTAAAACAGTCAGTAGCATCTATTTAAAACCATCAGTAAGCATCATATGTAATGGGGATAAACTGCAACCATTCCCAATTAGATCAGGAGTGAAACAAGGTTGCCCACTATCACCATTATTATTTAATATTGTATTAGAAATGCAAGCTTTGGCAATAAGAGTGGAGAAAGAGATTAAAGGAATTAGAATAGGTAATGAGGAAACCAAATTATCACTCTTTGCTGATGATATGATGGTATACTTAGAGAACCACAAAGATTCTACTAAAAAGCTATTGGAAATAATCCACACCTTTAGCAAAGTTGCAGGATACAAAATAAACCCACATAAATCATCATCATTCTTATATGTCACTAACAAAATGCAACAGTTAGAGTTACACAGAGAAATTCCATTTAAAGTAACTATTGATAGTATAAAATATTTAGGAATCTATTTGCCAAGGGAAAATCAGAAACTAAATGAGCAAAACTACAAAACACTTTCTACACAAATTAAGTCTGATCTAACCAATTGGAAAAATATTAAATTCTCTTGGATAGAGCAAGCAAATAAAATAAAGATGTCAATACTACCTAAATCAATTTATTTATTTAGTGCTATACCAATCAGACTCCCAAAAAAAACTATTTTAATAACCTGGAAAAAATAACATCAAAGCTCATATGGAAAAAACAAAAGGTGAAGAATTTCAAGGGAATTAATGAAAAAATAACCAAATGAAGGTGGCCTAGCTGTTACAGATCTAAAAGTATACTATGAAGCAGAGGTTACCAAAACCATTTAGTATTGGCTAGGAAATAGACTAGTTGATCAGTGGAAAAGGTTAGGTCCAAAGGACAAAATAATCAATAACTTTAATGATCTAGTGTTTGACAAGTAGGATTCTGACTTTTACTTATTTAGATGCTGCACCACTTGGTGCATATATGTTTAATATTGATACTGCTTCATTATTGATGCTACCCTTTAGCAGGATATAATGCCCTTCCTTATCTCTTTTAATTAGAACAATTTTTATTTTTGCTTGATCTGAGATGAGTATGGCTACCCCTGCTTTTTTGGCTTTACCTGAAGCATAGTAGATTCTGCTCCACCCTTTTACTTTTAGTTTGAATGTATCACCCTGTTTCAGGTGTGTTTCCTATAAACAACATATAGTAGGATTCTGACTTTTAATCCAGTCTGCTAACTGCTTCCTCTTTATGAGGCAGTTTACCCCATTCACCTTTATGGTTAGAATGACTAATTCTATATTGCTTGCCATCCTGTTAACCCCTGCTTATGGTTTTCTCCTTTTCTTCCCTCTTATCCCCCTACCCAGTATTAAACTTGTGAGCAACACTTGTTTTTCATAGCCCTACCTTATTTAGTATCCCTCCCCCACCTTAAATTTCCTCCCCCTATTTTACCCGTTTTTCTCAAAATTTCTGTATTCCCTTCCCCTTAGCTTACTCCTTCGCTCTCACTTTTCAATGATGTGGAAGAAGTCTCACCATAAATCGAATATGACTATTGATACACACTATGTTCATCTCCCTCCTTTCTTTCTCTCAGATATAATAGGTTACCTTTGCCTCTTTGTGAGATATAGTACCACCACTTTACCCTTTTTTATGATATAATTTCCTTTCCACCTCTAGTTTCTAGGACAAATTATACATGTTTTCTTTACAAATCTTTATGGCAGAAGTATAGTTCTCAAGATTTCTTTTTACCTTTTTAGAAAACTCTTGAGTTCTATATTTGAAGATCAAATATTTTGTATAGGCCTGGTTTTTTATCAAGAATAGATTGAATTCATTTATTTTGTTAAATGCCCATCTTCTTCCCTGGAAAATGATGCTCATTATTGCTGGGTAAGTTATTCTTGGCTGCATACCAAGTTCCTTAGCCTTTTGGAATATCATGTTCCAGGCCCTATGTTCTTTTAATGTGGATGCTGCTAGATCCTGGGTTATTCTTATTGTGGCTGCTCCATATCTAAATTGCTTTTTTCTAGCACCTTCCAGTATTTTTATCTTTGTCTGATGGATCTTGAACTTGGCCACTATATTTCTTGGCATTTTGATTTTAGGGTCCCTTTCAGTAGGTGATCGATGAATTTTTTCAATGTCTATTTTACCCTCTGTTTCCAAAACGTCTGGGCAGTTCTCTTTGATAATTTCCTGGAAAATAATGTCCAGGCTCTTTTTTTCCTCACATTTTTCAGGGAGTCCGATTATTCTCAAATTGTCTCTCCTGGATCTGTTTTCCAGGTCTGTTGTCTTTCCAATAAGGCACTTGACATTCTTTTCGATTGTTTTGTTTTTCTGGTTTTGCTTAACTACTTCTTGGTTTCTCCTTGAGTCATTCATTTCTACTTACTCGAGTCTAATTTTCAAAGATGTATTTTCTTCACTCACTTTTTTATATCTTTTTGTAATTGTCAAATTGAGTTTTTAAGTGAGTTTTTTTCTTCTAAGGAATTTTTTTCCATTTCATGCATTTTATTTTTTAGAGAGATGTTTTCTTTTTCCAGTCACTAATTTTATTTCTCAATGATTTGATCTCTTTATCAGCTCCGAATGACTTCTCCAGGCTCTCTTGCCTTTCCTACTTTTCTTCTAGCTCTCTTGTGAGAGCCTTTTTGATTTTCTCTATGAGAGTCTTTTGCATTGAGGAGCAGCTCATATCCTCCTTAGGGGATTCCTCTGGAGACAATCTATTTTTTGTCTCCTCAGTATTTGAAGTCTGTTCTCTCTCCACATAGAAGCTGTCAATGTTTAGAGCCCTTTTTAAATTTTTTGTTCATTTTGTCAGAGCATGAATCAAAGAAAACAAATTGACAAGAAAAACAATTGGTCTGTTTTCGGGGTGTTTGGGGCTGGATGTTGTTACTGAGCTTCCTCTAGACTGAGGGAGACAGTAGAGAGGCACTAACAGGACAGCAATGGCTGTGCTGCGTTTGTGCTCTGAGGCTCTGAGAACACGCTGAGTCACTCAGGGTGTGGATGAGGGTGGGGGTGGCCAGTCCCAAGAGACACTAGTTTTCCAGGGTTTTATTCTTCACCTCTGGTGTACCCTCTCCACCCACCCTCTTGGCTTGCTGCCAAGACAGAACATCCACACTGGGGAAAAAGTCTTTTCACAGAAATGGCAGAGATCGCACCCCTCCCCCTCAGGTCCAAGCTGTGTAAGCTACCTGTCTCTCTCTCTCTCTCTCTCTCTCTCTCTCTCTCTCTCTCTCTCTCTCTCTCTCTCTCTCTCTCTCTGTTCTCTCTCTCTCTCTCTCTCTCTCTCTCTCTCTCTCTCTCTCTCTCTCTCTCTCTCTCTCTCTCTCTCGCTGCCTGCCCTCAGTCTGAGCCCAGTCTGTTCGACCTTCCCCCAAGAAAACATAGACCTTCTCTGGCGAATTTCAAGGATGTCTTCTGTTGGTGATTATTTGTGGGTTTCTTTTCCAGTCAAGCATTAACTCCAAGGCTTGTCATGAAGTAAGTCCTGAGAGAAAACAAGGAGCTCAAGCTGGAGCTTTGAAAAATTATCCATGCTTTGTAAATAAAATTTACCCATGCTTTGTAAATAAAAATTTACCCAGCTTTATAAATAAGAAAAAAAATTAATAAAAAAAAGGCTGAAGGCAGAATCTATTATGCTTCTGATAAAGTAAAAAAAAAATCAGGGATAGGCATCCTGATCTCAGATCAAGCAAAAGTAAAAAAATGATCTAATTAAAAGAGACAATGGGAGATACTATATCTTGCTGAAGGGTACCATAGATAATAAAACAATATCAATATTAAACATACATGCACCAAGTGGGGTAACATCTAAATTCCTAAAGTAGAAGTTAAGATAGTTGCAAGAAGAAATATATAGCAAAACTATAATAGTGGGAGAACTCAAATTTGCTCTCTCAGAAGTAGATAAATCAAACTACAAAATAAGTAAAAAGATAAAGAGGTGAATAAAGCAATAAAAACTTAGGTGTGATAGATCTTTGGAGAAAATTGAATGGAGACAGAAAGGAATAAACTTTCTTCTCAGGAGTTCATGAAACGTATACAAAAATTGCCCTTATATTAGCACATAAAGACCTCAAAATCAAATACAGAAAGGAATAAATAGTAAATATTTTTTCAGATCACAATGCAATAAAAATAACATTCAATGGAAGGGCAGGGAAAAATAAACTAAAAGGGAATTGTAAATTAAATAATCTCATCCTAAAGAATAAATGAGTGAAATAGCAAATCATAGACAATAATGAGACAACATGCCAAAATTTGTGGGATGCAGCCAAAATTGTAATATGGGAAAATTTTATAACTTTAGATGCTTACTTGAATAATAATAATAATAATAATAATAATAATAATAATAATAATAATAATAATAATAATGATAATGATAATATATTATATAATAATAAGAGAAGACTAAGAAATTTGGCTTGCAACCAAAAAAGCTAGAAAAAGAACAAAGTAAAAACCAAACTTAAAAGTCTAAAAATAAAATGAGAGATTAATGAAATTGAAAGTAAAAAATTATTGAAATAATAAATAAAACTAAAAGTTGGTTTTATGAAAAAAACAACACAATAGATAAACATTTAGTTCATTTGATTAGAAAAAGGAAAGAGGAAAATCAAATTGTAAGTATCAAAAGTGAAAAGAGAGGACATTCCACCAATGAAGAGGAAATTAGAGCAAAAATTAGGAATTATTTTACCCAACTTTATGCTAATAAATTTGATCATCTAAGTGAAATGAAGGAATACTTACAAAAATATAAATTGTCCAAATTAACAGAAGAAATAAATTACTTAAATAGCCTCATTTTAGAAAAAGAAATAGAACTATTAATCAACTTCCTAAGAAAAAAATCTCCAAGGCCAGATGGATTTACATGTGAATTCTACCAACCATATACAGAACAATTAATTCAATACTATATAAAGTATTTCAAAAAATTGAAAAAGAAGGACTCTTATCAAACTCTTTTTATGACACAGATATGGTACTGATACCTAAACCAAACAGAGAAAAAAATTATAGACAAATTTTCTTAATGAATACTGATGCAAAAATCTTAAATAAAATATTAGAAATAGATTACAGAAAGTCATCCCCAGGATAATACACCATGACCAAAAAGGATTTACATGAAATGCAAAGCTGATTCAATATTAGAAAAACTGTTACCCCATGTCAATAACCAAACTAACTAAAACATATGAATATGTCAATAGATGCAGAAAAAGCATTTGATGAAATCCAACATCCATTCTTATTAAAAACACTAAAGAGTATAAGAATAAATGGACTTTTCCTTAAAATAGTCAGTAGCATCTATTTAAAACCATCTGCAAGCATCATATGTAATAGGGATAAACCATTCCCAATAAGATCAGGAGTGAAACAATTGCCTACCATCACCATTACTAATTAATATTGTATTAGAAATGTTAGCTTTGGCAATAAGAGGAAAAACAGAGATTAAAAGAATTAGAGTAGGTAATAAGGAAACCAAATCATCACTCTTTGTATATGATGTGATGGTATACTTCAAAAACTTAGAGAATCAACTAAAAAACTATTATAAATAATCAATTTTAGCAAAGTTGCAAGAAACAAAATAAATCCACATAAATCATTAGTACTTTTATATATCCAAAAGCAAGAGATACAATGAGAAATTCTATTTAAAATAACTGTCAATAGTATAAAATATTTGGGAATCTATCTGCCAAGGGAAAATCACAAACATTATAAGCAAAACTATAAAACACTTTTCACATAAATAAAGTCAGATATATACAACTGGAAGAATATCAAGTCCTCATGGATAGGTTGAGTGAATATAATAAAGATGATACTACTCCCTAAACTAATCTATTTATTTAAACAACATATAGTAGGATTCTGACTTCTAATCCATCTGCTAACTGCTTCCTCTTTATGAAGCAGTTTGCCCCATTCACATTTATGGTTAGAATGACTAATTCTATATTGCTTGCCATCCTGTTAACCCCTGCTTATGGTTTTCCCCTTTCCTTCCCTCTTACCCCCCTACCCAGTATTAAACTTGTGAACACCACTTGCTTTTCACAGCCCTCCCTTTTTAATATCCCTCCCCCACCTTAAATTTCCTCCCCCTATTTTACCCCTTTTTTTCACAACTTCTGTATTCCCTTCCCCTTAGCTTACTCCTTTGCTCTCATTTTTCAATGAAGTGGAAAAAGTTTCACCATAAATCGAATATGTCTATTGATACACACTATGTTCATCTCCCTCCTTTCTTTCTCTCAGATATAATAGGTTACCTTTGCCTCTTTGTGAGATGTAGTACCACCACTTTACACTTTATATAATTTCCTTTTCACCTCTAGTTTCTAGGACAAATTATACATATGTTCTTTACATATTTTTATGGCAGAAGTATAGTTCTCAAGATTTCTTTTTACCTTTTTAGAAATCTCTTGAGTTCTGTATTTGAAAATCAAACATTTTATGTAGGTCTGGCTTTTTTCATCAAAAATAGATGGAATTCATTTATTTTGTTAAATGCCCATCTTCTTCCCTGGAAAATGATGCTCATTATTGCTGGGTAAGTTATTCTTGGCTGCATACCAAGTTCTTTAGCCTTTTGGAATATCATGTTCCAGGCCCTACATTCTTTTAATATGGATGCTGCTAGATCCTGGGTTATCCTTATTGTGGCTCCTTCATATCTGAATTGCTTTTTTCTAGCAGCTTCCAATATTTTTTCCTTTGTCTGATGGATCTTGAACTTGGCCACTATATTTCTTGGCATTTTGATTTTAGGGTCTCTTTCAGTAGGTGATCAATGAATTTTTTCAATGTCTATTTTACCCTCTGTTTCCAAAACATCTGGGAAGTTCTCTTTGATAATTTCCTTGAAAATAGTGTCCAAGCTCTTTTTTTTCTTCACATTTTTCAGGGAGTCCGATTATTCTCAAATTGTCTCTCCTGGATCTGTTTTCCAGGTCTGTTGTGTTTCTAATAAGGTACTTGACATTCTTTTCAATTGTTTCATTTCTCTGGTTTTATAACAAATACATAAAAAAATTATTTTGAATAGGATAATTGTAAAATAATATTACCAGTACTACTATCTTAGGTCAAACCTTCTTTACCTACTGTTTTCTAGTCTTTCAATAAATAATCCCTTAATTTATCTTGAGTCTTCTCTTTTTTCTCCAATATTTCCTATATACTTTTCCAAGAATAGTATTGTTACTTTCCACCATTTTCATTGATCTTAATAATAATCCGCACTATATCTCTCATAATATCTCTCTCTCTCTCTCTCTCTCTCTCTCTCTCTCTCTCTCTCTCTCTCTCCCATTCACCAATAACTTTACATCCTTTAGAGTTCACTTCATCTTCTCCAAATCACTGCCCTTCCTTCCCGATAACTTGAGTTACTGGTTAGTTTTCCCCAAAACTTGACAGCTTAAAAATCTTGGTCTCCCAGTTCTTTAACTTCCTTATCTCTAATTATGCCTATCTCCAGCCTCCTTCCAAACACATAAAAGTGTTCACATAGTTTATATACTACTTTTCATTCTTACTTGAAACTGCCCTTATTGCTGGATTTCCAAGGCATAGCTCTGAGGTTTCTGGTATACATACACTATAACTTTTTTGTTAAAGGGAATAATCTTCAACAATCTGTATTCTAGTGTTGGGTATAAACAGGTGAGTGACAAAAGGTAATAGATAAAAGACTTCTATTTGAAAAATAATACAGAAATAATATTCAATATGCTGCTTAAGAGAAGGAAAAATCTGCCCTTGTCATGGATTTCCATCCTCATAGTGAGAACTAGCAAAGTAATTATTTTGGCATGGAACAGTTACAATAAATCTCTTTTTACAACAAGAAACCTAGAAATGAGTTAATATTGAAGAGAAAGCCTTACAGAATGAAGTCAACAAAAGAGGGAAAAGAGAGACAAGAATATGGTTTTAAGTTTCTGTAGTTAGCAAAATGAAGAATAATCCAAATTAACCTTTGCAAGTTTTGGTCTCTAGCCATTCTTTTCACTATCACACCGTCACTTAACTAATTCACTTTTATAAGTTTCAGAATAAAGAAATTCAGAACAAATATCCATTTAAAGCAACTTTCTGTGAAAGAACCATAAAAAAATATTTTCCCGTGAAAAGTAGAAATTCCATAACTATGCAAGTTTGGTTTATAAAATAACATTGTCCCTGGGAAAATAAGAAAATGTTAAACTAATGCAAAGCTAGCCAGTGAGACTAGTGAATTCTGGCCTGATGTAAAAACAATTGCCTACATACCAATTGTAATGGAAAGGCAGAAATATCCCTCCTCCACCTCTCCTGGCCTGCAGCCCTATAGCATCTTTTTGAGACAAAGATGAGCAGGTATCATAATATCCCTTTTGCTTATGGACAAATGAAAGCACAGAGCAATTACTTGATTTAACAAAGTTTGAACTCTTTGAGAACTGACTTTCCTATTAGGGAAACTCATTTTCCATTAAAGGTCAGTAACCCACAAGAGGATAAATTAATCACAAGCTGCAAAAGGCAAGTGAAAAAGTATCATAATTTAGATGTTTTTGGAGAGAAAAAAATGTAAAACATTTTACTCATCACTTCAAAATTAATAACAGAAAACCTAAAATTAAATTTGGTATTGATGACAATGATATAAATATATTCTTCAGTTCCATATTGATGATATTTAAGTGAAAAACTCAACATCAGCAGCATAGAAAGAAGGGATACATAACATATGGAAGGCTACTTAGAATGGGAGAAAGCAAGAGAAAGAGACAGGGACAGAAACACAGAGAGAGACAGAGAGACAGAGAGAAAGGGAGAAAGGGAGGTAGAGAAGGAAAGAGGAAAGGACAGAAGGAAAGAGGGAGGAAAGGAGAAACAGAGATGAAGAGAAGAAGGGAAGGAATGAAAGAGAAAAAGAGAAATCAAGAGAGATGGAGGGAGAGAGAAAGAGTAGCTGAGATAATAATGAATGAGAAAGATGATAGAGAGGAAAAGATGAAGGAAAATTTGGAGAAAAGAGAGGGAAGTTTAGTGAGTGTTCACTGATCAACTATCTACCTTGGTGAAGCGTCTCATCTTTAATTTGCTTTTTCCCTTAATGAAGTGACTGTGGGTTTTGGCATTTTAAAATTACATGGTATTTTAATTGTCTGGCACTTTTTTCATATGCATTTTGATGAATGTGTTTAACTTGGTGCCTACACCCTGAGGTGAACTAATTACAGTGGATTCCCAAAGACATAAAGAGTCACTCATGGTCAAATATACAAGTCTTGAATTACTTTGGAAAAGCATTTTGTACTTTTAGATCCAACACTCCCTCAACTGTAAAATAAAAAAGTCAGTTTTAATGACCTCTAAGGTCACTTTCAACTCTAAACATAAGCTCCTATGAGCTCTCCCTGCTACTAGACTTCTTAAGATTTAACTATGCAAGGAGAAAACCTTAGCATTAGTCCAATGTGAAAGATTCACTATTTAAAGGTTACATAGAACAAAGTGAATTTAATGATTGTCAATTAGTCATAAAACTATATTATGTAGGTTGTCAGTTGATATCTTTTTTTTAAAAATAATCATAAAGACTAGGCAGTCTGAGCCTAAATGATTGAGATCTACTCATCTTTAATACCTTTAGACCATTAGATCCCTCACTTTTGTGAAGTTTAACTTGGGGAAAGTGAAGAGGGAAAGTATCGATTGCCAGGTGAACCTTCAAAAACTAATATTCTGTTTATTATTCCTGAATGCTCCAAAAATTATTAGACATTTGTAGATCATGTCATATAAAAATAACTAAAGGAGCCTAAGTTTATCTGACCTAGAAAAAAAAGTCTGAGAGTAGTTCCTGCTACTTTCATTTTTAAGTGTCATAAAGAATAAATGATAGCAAATGTCTTTTTTTTCCTTTTCCTCAACTAGAAAGGACAGGAACAGTTGCTGTAAGAAACACTGTGGTCAGATATTAGAAAGAATTTCTTTCTTTCTGATACTCTGTTATATGGAAAGACAATTTGTAGTCTCAGTCTCTTCAGACACTTTAACTAGATATCTATCTTGATAAAACACCCATTTATATAGTGCTTTAAGATTTTTAATTAAGGAGATGGACAAAATCAGGGATTTGGTAAGGTGTAGCCGAAGAATCAAATTTAGCCCATAGTTTTATTTTGCTTGTTTTTGCATACCAGCAAGCTAAGAATCTGTTTTACATTTTTAAATATAATTATAGTATTTTTTATTATTTCGACAGCCATTATAAAGGAAGTTGACTCACAAGGGATAGTAGTTGACCAACCTTTAAACTCAGTGATCTCACAAGTTCTCTTTTCAAATTCTTAAGTGGCAATGTGTCCCATCTGAGTCCATCTAGCATGTTACCGGCCAGGGATTCCTTTCATCAACTGCAAAAAGAAGCACCAACAGCTGAAAAGACTCAAACAAACTCCAACATTCCTTGATAAAAATCTTGGTGCATTCTCCAGTTTTCAATTCCTATCCCCCTCTTGAATAAGTTTATCCTCTAAAGCTCACCAGTGAGACATGAGGCTCATACCTTTCTATACTATTCCTATGATATACCATAACTGATAGATATTTGATACCTATCAAATGAAGATTTGATGCTTCAGCCTTAAATGAACCATTATAACTCCAATCCAGTGTGAAATAATCCCAGTGAAACCAACTGACCTGTCAGAGGCTGCCCAGATAATGTTGAAATACATAGTACTTAATGCAGGAGGGAATCTGTCAGAATGAATAAAGATTGGTATAAAAACAAGCATCAAGTTATTGATTCAGTCTATTACAGTTGCTGTGAAAATAATAGGATTTCACTTTTGCCCTTTAATTTCTCCATCTTGATCATAATCTGCCAGAGCTAAGGCACAGGTATTATCCACAAATGTTTAAGGCTGGCCATTTGATGTTTGACCGAATTTAGGCATATTTCCCACATATGGTGTCTATGTAAACTGGGTCAGCCAAACAAATCTGGTTACACAAGAAACAAAGCCCCTGAGGTGAATCTACAATGTGTGCTAAGGTGCCAGGGGTAATCAAACAAAATTTCAGGTAATCTCCTTCACAGACCAATTAAACTCTTACACCAAACAACATGATGCCATCTGGAATCTCCCTTGATACAAAGCTATTACAATTTACTAATTTAGATACCACTGCTGGCTGTACTTACTGGGAAAGAAAGTTTATTTTTGTGATTCCCTCTTTCCCCTAGGAGATTGACTTGCTTCTAAAATAATATTCCAATCCCCCCTTAAGAATAGCTAAGAACTCATTCTTCTTCAATATTAGTGGTTCTGATCATTTAAACTGACTACAATGATAAATAATTATTTGTATATAGTCCCCTGTAGTTTATAAAGCATAGAATAGCCATTGGAGTTCATGGAAATCTTTGCGTAAAGAGAGAAATATAAATAAATGGACTTAGATTTTTTTGTGTTTTCATCCTGATTGAATCCAAACGACCTCTCTTATAAGGTAGTGGCTTCATTTTTTCTTCATTTACCTAAAATGACAAGACATTCTGCATTAATTAGGAAAACCCTGGATACTTAGAGTTTGCTACTGTTACTCTCCTTCCTCTCTTTTTCTCTCCCTTTTCAGTGATATTATCTACTCACCAATGTACCTGTACATAAAGGCATGCCTTGTTAGATTTTTGTATGCCTGATAAAATTCCTCTAACTGTTCTGCCTCTGTTCTCATCTCTCAACTGCTTAACAGTAAATGTATTAGAAGGGTCCAGAGAAATCACCCAAGCTAATTATAATCCCCTTTGATTATGTGATTTGAGACTCATTGTGAATATGAAAGAGAGCAGAAGGATCCCTGGGTTTGGATTCAAATCTCAGTTCTTCTACTTACTAGCTGTGTGATCATGGATTCATTAAAACTTTCTGAGCCAGAATTTATCTTTATTACTTCCCTATTCAGTAAACTCTAATGGTTCCTTATTAATTCCAGTATTGAATTTAAACTGAGAAACACTGTGAGGGACATTACTTATTAGCAGGCAAATGGTTAAATAACTGGCTCCAAAAAGAACCTTTCCTTGTCCTTCCATCTGCCAAGACCTTTCTTTTAAGATAAACTTTCATTTACTCTGAATGTATTTTGTTAATATTTTATTTTATTGTCCTTTTCTATAGAATATGAGCACATTGGGAGAAAGGAATCGGTCCTTTATTTTCTCTGTATCCAAACAGTTTATAAATTTTAATGATAAATAGTAATCATTTAACAAATGTTCATATATTATCCTTTTTTCCATTCTATATACTCCCAATTTATCTTTTTATCATTTTAAGTCTATTAGTTATTTTATTCATCAACCTTTAATTATCCACATCTTAGTTCTTTTTGTCAGATAAAGCTGTAGGACATTTCTATTCCCAATGACAAGAATCATGAGATTGATACTGGCAGTAACTGAAAATTTATCCCAAAGTTGTGCCAGAGGTGGTGTGGCTAGAACTGACCAAAAGAAAAAAAAAATCAGAAAGGATTTTTACCTCTTCTGTTAATGATAAAATTGTAAAATGATTGACAGCTCTCAATCCAAAGACTGCTTAAGGCAGTGTTATGGATTGTAGAGTGAAGAAAAGGAAAACAAAATAGAAGATTATATCCTCTCTCTTACATTGTCTCTAGCTAATTTTGTATGTTTTTTGTTTAGATTAGAGCCTTGCAACAAATTGACCCTTCATGAGTTCAGTAACTACTGAGCAACAGGTAAGTGATTAATGAAGTTCATTATAAAATACAACAATTATCCTTTGTAGAATCAGCAGAACTTTACTTTTTTGGAGCCTAGAGACCCATGTGCTATTCTGTTTCTTTGGGGGCCTCACCAATCTCTTGGCTCCCAAGTATTTCAAAAGAAGGCATAGGGCCAAGATGGTGGAGAGGACAGATACATCTATCTAAGCTCTGTCTTTTTCTCGGAAATTTTTTTTTTCATAATGCCTAAGAATTAGTGCTTGACTGAAAAAAAAAACACAAATAATTACCAACAGAAAATATCCTCGAAAAAAGTCTATTTTTGCTCACAGGTGGGGAAGGTTAGATCAGGAATAGACTGAAGGCAGGCAGCAGCAGCACAGTAGACAGAGAGAGTACAGAAGGCAGCTCACACTGAGCAGACCTGAGCGGGGAGGGGTGTGATCTCAGCCATTTCTACAGAGAACTTTACTACAGTGTGGCTACTTTTCCCTGGCAGCAAGCCAATAGATCCCCAGAGAAACTGTAAACATAGGGGGGAAATACCATAACCCCGAAAAGCTAGGGTCTCTTGGGACCTGGCCACACCCACCCAGAATGGCTCAGCACACTCTCTCAGAGCACAGACACAGCACAACCATTGCTGTCCTGTTAGTGCCTCACTGCTGCCCCCTGCAGTCTATAGAGGAAGCTGGGTAATACCATCCAACCCATCTCCAAAAAAAAAAAAAAAGCACTTTTTTTTGTTAATTTGTTTTCTTTGATTCCTCTTTTACAAAATGAGCAAAAAATTAAAACGGGCTATAACTTCTGATAGCTTCTATATGGATAGAGAACTGAAACCTAAGGAGACTAAAAACAGATTGTCTCCAGATGAATCCCCAAAGGGGAATATGATCTGGTCCTCAACACACAAGACACTCATAGAAGAAATCAAAAAGGCTCTCACAAGAAAGCCAGAATAAAAATGGCAAGAGGATCTGGATAAGTCATTCCACTCATTTAAAGATCAAATCCTTGAAAAACATAATTAGTGAATTGGAAAAAGAAAATAGCTCTCTAAAAAATAAAATTGGCAAAATGGAAAAAAATTCCATAGAACAAAACAACTCATTTAAAAACTCATTTACACAATTAGAAAAAGATATAAAAAAGAGTAAAGAAAATAATTCATTAAAAATCAGAATTGAACAAATGGAATTGAATGACTTGGGGAGACAAGAAGAATCAGTCAAGCAAAACCAAAAAAAAAAAAAAAAAAAAAAAAAAAAGAATGGAAAAAATGTCAAATACCTTATTGGGAAAACAACAGACCTGGGAAATAGATCTAGGAGAAATAATCTGAGAATTATTGGACTTCCTGAAAAATATGAGGAAAAAAAGAATCTGGACACTATTTTCTGGGAAATTATCAAAGAGAACTGCCCAGATGTTATAGATATAGAGGGTAAAATAGACATTGAAAGAATTAATCAGTGACCTACTGAAAGGAACCCTAAAATCAAAACTCCAAGAAATATAATGTCTAAATTCCAGAACTATCAGACCAAGGAAAAAATACTACTACAAGATGCTAAAAAAAATTAATTCAAATATAGAGGAGCTATAATAAGGATTACTCAGGATCTAGCAGCATCCACATTAAAGGATAGAAGGGCCTGGAATCCGATATTCTGAAAGGATAAGGAACTTGGTATGTAGCCAAGAGTAACTTGCCCAGCCAAAATGAGCACTTTTTTTCCAGAGAAGATAGATATTCTATGAAATAAGTGAACTTCTTCTATTTCTGATGAAAAAAAAAAAAAAAAAAACAGAACTAAACAAAAAGTTTTATCTCCAAATATAGGACTCAAGAAAAACCTAAAAAGGTAAAAAGAAATCTTGGGAACTATATTTCTGTTATAAAGATAGATAAAGAACACATGTATAATTTGCTCCAGAAACTAGAGGTGGAAAGGAAATTGTACCCAGAAAAGGGTAAAGTGGGAGGACTACATCCCATGAAGAGGCAAAGAAAATCTATTATATCTGAGAGAAAGAGGGAAGGGGGTGTGTCTTACTCTCATCAGAATTGACTTAAAGAGAAAAATATTAGACATATTTGATTTATGGTGAAAGTTCTCCCACCACATTGAAAAGTAGGAGGGGAAAAGTGAAAAGAGAAGGAGTAACCTAAGCAGAAGAGCATACAGAAATTGTGAGTAAAAGGGGTAAGAAATGTGGAGGAACTCTAAGTTGGGGAGAGGGATACTAAAAAGGGAGGGTTGTGAGAGGCAAGTTGTGCTCACAAGTTCAATTCTGGGGAGGGGGATATAGGGAAGGGTAGGAGAAAAGCATAAGCAAGGAATAACAAGATTGCAAGTAATACAGAATTAATAATTTTAACCATATATGTGAATGTAGTAAACTCCCCCATAAAGAGGAAGCAGGTAGCAGACTGAATTAAAAGTCAGAATTCTACAATATATTGTTTACATGAAACACACTTGAATCAGGGCAATACATACAGAGTAAAAATAAAAGGTTGGAGCAGAATCTACTGTGCTTTAGTGGAAGCCAAAAAAAGCAGAGTTAGACATTCTCATCTCAGATCAAGCAAAAGCAAAAATTAATCTAATTAAAAGATATAACCTTATATCTTGCTAAACGGTAGCATAGATAATGAAGCAGTATGAATATTAAACATATATGCACCAAGTGGTATAGCATCTAAATTCCTATAGAGGAATTAAATGAGATAGTTTTTAGTCTCCTCAAGGTTTAAAATCTGCTCTCTCACCATATAGAAGCTATCAATGGTTAGAATCCTTTTTAATTTTTTGCTCATTTTGTCAGAAAAGAATCAAAGTAAATAAACTAAGAAGAAAAACAAAGGTAGTCTATTTTTTTTTTTTTTTGCGGGGGGGTCAGATGGTGTTACCGGGCTACCTCTACAGACTACTGAGGACAGCTGTGAGGCACTAGGAGGACAGCAATGGGTGTGTTTACAGCTTCTCTGATGATCCTGGTTTGCTGCCAAGACAGAATATTCACACTGTGGTAAAGGTCTTTCCGCAGAAACAGCAGAGGTAGCACCCCCTCTTCCCTCCAGTCTGTGAAGAGTGAGCTGCCTGCCAACTTCTCGCTGCCTGCCCTCAACCTGCACCCTATCTGGTCATCCCTGCTCCTGAGCAAAAACAGACTTATTCTGGTGAATTTCAAGGTTGTCTTCTGTTGGTAATTATTTGAGGGTTTTTTTCCAGTCAAGCACTAATTCTGAGGCTAATCATGAAATAAAATTTTGAGAGCAAAGATGGAGATTAAATAGGTGTGTGTGTGTCCTCTCCAACATCTTGGCCTGAAGTCCACTCACATTACTCTTAAAGGAAAATCATTTCATCAGCTCTCTAGAAAATTGAAATTAAGAGAGACTTGAAGAAAGGAGATAAATAAATGTGTGTGTGTGTGCGTGTGCGTGTGCGTGTGTGTGTGTGTGTGTGTGTGTGTGTGTGTGTATTTTCCCCCAGTTACTCACAGAAACAATTTTTAATATTTATTTTTAAAACTTTGACTCCCAGAGACGGGGACTTCCAGCCAAGATGGCGGCGTGGAGGCAGACAGCTGCTTGAGCTCCTCGTTTTCTCTCAGAACTTACTTCATGACAAGCCTCAGACTTAATGCTTGACCCAGAAAGAAATCCACAAATAATCACCAAGAGAAGACATCCTTGAAAGTCGCCAGAAAAGGTCTGTGTTTGCTTGGGGGAGGGTCAATCAGACTGGGGCACAGACTGAGGGCAGGCAAGCCAGAGCAAGACAGGCAGCTCACAAAGTTCAGACCTGAGGGGGAGGGGTACAATCTCTGCCGTTTCTGCAAAAAGACTTTTTCCCCAATGTGGATACTCCTTCTTGGCAGCAAGCTAGGATCAGTGGAGAGGGTGTACACACTGGAGGTGAAGATTAAAACCCTGGAAAGCCAGTGTCTCTCAGAACCCGGCCACCCCAAAACCCCACCTGGACTGATTCAGTGCGTTCTCAGAGCCTCAGAGTGCAGACTCAGTACAGTCATTGCTGTTCTGTTAGTGGCTCTCTGCTGCCCTATCCCCAGTCTGTACAGGAAGCCCATTAATACCATCCAGCCCCATCCCCCACAAAACAGACCAATTGTTTCTCTTGTCAGTTTGTTTTCTTCCATTCCTACTCTGACAAAATGAACAAAAAGTTCAAAAGGGCTCTAACCATTGACAGCTTTTGTATGGAGAGAGAACAGACTTCAAACAATGAGGAGACTAAAAACAGACTGTCCCCAGATGAATCCCCTAAGAGGGATATGAGCTGCTCCTCAATACAAAAGAATCTCCTAGAGGACATCAAAAAGGCTCTCACAAGAGAGCTGGAAGAGAAATGGGAAAAGGAAAGGGAAGCTTGGCAAGAGAGCCTGGAGAAGCCATCCCATGCATTCAAAGACAGAGTGGATAAAGAAATCAAATCATTGAGAAAAAAGATTAGTGATCTGGAAAAGGTAAACAACTCCAAGGAAAACAGGATTAGTGAGCTGGAAAAAGAAAACAGCTCTCTAAAAAGTAAAATGGATAAAATTGAAAAAAATTCCAAAGAAGATAAAAACTCAATTGGACAATTACAAAGAGATATAAAAAAAGTGAGTGAAGAAAGTACATCATTGAAAATTAGACTGGAACAAGTAGAAATGAATGATTCAAGGAGAAACTAAGAGGTACTCAAGCAAAACCAGAGAAATGAAACACTTGAAAAGAATGTCAAGTACCTTACCAGAAAGACAACAGACCTGGAAAACAGATCGAGGAGAGACAATTTGAGAATAATCGGACTCCCTGAAAAATGTGAGGAAAAAAAGAGCTTGGACACCATTTTCAAGAAAATTATCAAAGAGAACTGCACAGACATTCTGGAAACAGAGGGTAAAATAGACATTGAAAAAATTCATCGATCACCTACTGAAAGGGACCCCAAAATCAAAACGCCAAGAAATATAGTGGCCATGTTCAAGAACCATCAGACAAAGGAAAAGATATTGGAACCTGCTAAAAAAAAAAAAAGCAATTCAGATATGGAGGATCCACAATAAGGATAACCCAGGATCTAGCAGCATCCACATTAAAAGAACACAGGGCCTGGAACATGATATTTTGAAAGGCTAAGGAACTTGGTATGCAGCCAAGAATAACTTACCCAGCAAGAATGAGCATCATTTTCCAGGGAAGAAGATGGACATTTAATGAAATAAATGAATTCCATCTATTTTTGATGAAAAAACCAGACCTACATAAAAGGTTTGATCTTCAAATACAGAACTCAAGAGATTTCTAAAAAGGTAAAAAGAAATCTTGAGAACTATACTTCTGCCAAAAAAAATATGTAAAGAACATATGTACAATTTGTCTTAGAAACTACAGGTGGAAAGGAAATTATATCATTAAAAAAGTATAAAGTGGTGGTACTACATCTCATGAAGAGGCAAAGGTAACCTATTATATCTGAGAGAAAGAAAGGAGGGAGATGAACATAGTGTGTATCAATAGACATATATTCGATTTATGGTGAAACTTCTTCCACTTCATTGAAAAGCGAAAAGGGAAGGAGTAAGCTAAGGGGAAGGGAATACAGAAATTTTGAGGAAAAGGGGTAAAATAAGGGGAGGATCTTTAAGGTGGGGGAGGGATCCTAAAAAGGGAGGGCTGTGAAAAGCAAGTGGTGTTCACCAGTTTAATACTAGGTAGGGGGGTAAGAGGGAAGGAAAGGGGAAAAG
Source organism: Sminthopsis crassicaudata (assembly GCF_048593235.1). NCBI lineage: Eukaryota > Metazoa > Chordata > Mammalia > Dasyuromorphia > Dasyuridae > Sminthopsis > Sminthopsis crassicaudata. The sequence goes on from NC_133618.1 coordinate 564,054,765, forward strand.
CATAAGCAGGGGTTAATAGGATGGCAAGCAATATAGAATTAGTCCTTCTAACCATAAATGTGAATGGGGCAAACTGCCTCATAAAGAGGAAGCAGTTAGCAGACTGGATTAAAAGTCAGAATCCTACTATATGTTGTTTACAAGAAACACACCTGAAACAGGGTGAGACATTCAAACTAAAAGTAAAAGGGTGGAGCAGAATCTATTATGGTTCAGGCAAAACCAAAAAAGCAGGAGTAGCCATCCTCATCTCAGATCAAGTAAAAACAAAAATTGATCTAATTAAAAGAGATAAGGAAGGGCATTATATCCTGCTAAAGGGCAGCATCAATAATGAAGCAGTATCAATATTAAACATATATGCACCAGTGGTGCATCTAAATTCTTAAAAGAGAAAGTAAGAGAGCTGCAAGAGGAAATAGATAGCAAAACTATAATAGTGGGAGATCTCAACCTTGCACTCTCAGAATTAGATAAATCAAACGACAAAATAAATAAGAAAGAAGTCAAAGACGTAAATAGAATACTAGAAAAGTTTGATATGATAGATCTTTGGCGAAAGCTAAATGGAGACAGAAAGGAATATACTTTCTTCTCAGCAGTTCATGGAACCTATACAAAAAATGATCATTACTAGGGCATAAAAACCTCAAAATCAAATGCAGTAAGGCAGAAATAGTAAATGCAACCTTTTCAGACCATAATGCAATTAAAATTACATTTAATAAAAAGTCAGGGGAAAATAGACTAAAAAATAATTGGAAACTAAATAATCTTATACTACAGAATGATTGGGTAAAACAGCAAATCATAGACATAATTAATAACTTCACCCAAGAAAATGACAATAATGAGACATCATACCAAAATGTGTGGGATACAGCCAAAGCAGTAATAAGGGGAAGTTTTTATATCTCTACAGGCCTACTTGCATAAAATAGAGAAAGAGAGGGCCAACGAATTGCGCTTACAACTCAAATTGCTAGAAAAGGAACAAATTAAAAACCCCCAGACAAACACAAAACTTGAAATTCAAAAAAATAAAAGATGAGATTAATAAAATTGAAAGTAAAAAAACTATTGAATTAATTAATAAAACTAAGAGTTGGTTCTATGAAAAAACCAACAAAATAGACAAACCCTTGGTAAACCTGATTAAAAAAAGGAAAGAGAAAAAGCAAATTGTTAGACTTGAAAATGAAAAGGGTGAACTCACCACTAATGAAGAGGAAATTAGAACAATAGTTAAGAGCTACTTTGCTCAACTTTATGCCGATAAATTCGATAACTTAAATGAAATGGAAGAATACCTTCAAAAATATAGCTTGCCCAGATTAACAGAGGAAGAAGTAAGTAGTCTAAATAGTCCTATCTCAGAAAAAGAAATAGACCAAGCTATTAACCAACTTCCTAAGAAAAAGTCCCCAGGACCAGATGGATTTACAAGTAAATTCTACCAAACATTTAAAGAACAACTAACTCCAATGCTATGTAAACTATTTGAAAAAATAGGGATTGAAAGAGTCCTACCAAATTCCTTCTATGACACAGACATGGTACTGATACCTAAACCAGGTCGATCAAAAACTGAGAAAGAAAACTATAGACCAATTTCCTTAATGAATATTGATGCTAAAATCTTAAATAAGATATTAGCAAATAGACTTCAGAAAATCATCCCCAGGATAATACACTATGACCAAGTGGGATTTATACCAGCAATGCAGGGCTGGTTTAATATTAGGAAAACTATTAGTATAATTGACCATATTAACAATCAAATTAATAAAAACCATATGATCATCTCAATAGATGCAGAAAAAGCATTTGATAAAATCCAACATCCATTCCTACTAAAAATGCTTGAGAGTATAGGAATAAATGGACTATTCCTTAAAATAATAAGGAACATATATTTAAAACCTTCATTTAACATCATATGTAATGGCGATAAACTGCAACCTTTCCCTGTAAGATCAGGAGTGAAACAAGGTTGCCCACTATAACCATTACTTTTCAGTATAGTACTAGAAATTCTAGCCTCGGCAATAAGAGCCGAGAAAGAGATTCAAGGAATTAGAGTAGGAAATGAGGAAATCAAATTATCACTTTTTGCAGATGACATGATGGTATGCTTAGAGAACCCCAAAGACTCTGCTAAAAAGCTATTAGAAATAATTCAGAATTTTAGCAAAGTCGCAGGATACAAAATAAATCCACATAAATCCTCAACATTTTTATACATTAACAACACAATCCAACAGCAAGAGATACAAAGAGAAATTCCATTCAAAATAACGGTCGATAGTATAAAATATTTGGGAATATATCTACCAAAGGAGAATCAGGAATTATATGAGCGAAATTACAAAACACTTGCCACAAAAATAAAGTCAGATTTAAATAACTGGAAAGACATTCAGTGCTCTTGGATAGGCCGAGCGAATATAATTAAAATGACAATACTCCCTAAACTAATCTATTTATTTAGTGCTATACAAATCAGACTTCCAAGAAACTATTTAAATAACCTAGAAAAAATAACAACAGAATTCATATGGAAGAATAAAAGGTCGAGAATTGCAAGGGAACTAATGAAAAAAAAATTAAGTGAAGGTGGTCTAGCTGTACCTGATCTAGAACTATATTATAAAGCAACAGTCACCAAAACCATTTGGTATTGGCTAAGAAATAGACTAGTTGATCAGTGGCATAGCTTAGGTTCACAGGGTAAGATAGTGAATAAAAATAGCAATCTAGTGTTTGACAAACCCAAAGATCCCAAATTTTGGGATAAGAATTCATTATTTGACAAAAACTGCTGGGAAAACTGGAAATTAGTATGGCAGAAACTAGGCATGGACCCACATTTAACACCACATACTAAGATTAGATCAAAATGGGTCCAAGATTTAGGCATAATGAACGAAATCATAAATAAATTAGAGGAACATGGGATGGTTTACCTCTCAGACTTGTGGAGGAGGAAGGAGTTTGTGTCCAAGGGAGAACTAGAGACCATTATTGATCACAAAATAGAACATTTTAATTACACCAAATTAAAAAGTTTCTGCACAAACAAAACTCATGCAAACAAGATTAGAAGGGAAGTAACAAATTGGGAAAACATTTTTACAGTTAAAGGTTCTGATAAAGGCCTCATCTCCAAAATACACACAGAGAATTGACTTTAATTTATAAGAAATCAAGCCATTCTCCAATTGACAAATCGTCAAAGGGATATGAACAGACAATTTTCAGATGATGAAATTGAAACTATTTTGTACTCATATGAGAGAGTGTTCCAAATCACTATTGATCAGAGAAATGCAAATTAAGACAACTCTGAGATATCATTACACACCTGTCAGATTGGCTAAGATGACAGGAATAAATAACGATGAATGTTGGAGGGGTTGTGGGAAAACTGGGACACTGATACATTGTTGGTGAGAGTTGTGAAAGAATCCAAACATTCTGGAGAGCAATCTGGAATTATGCCCCAAAAGTTATCAAAATGTGCATACCCTTTGACCCAGCCATACTACTACTGGGCTTATACCCCAAGGAACTACTAAAGAAGGGAAAGGGACCTGTATGTGCCAAAATGTTTGTGGCAGCCCTTTTCATAGTGGCTAGAAGCTGGAAGATGAATGGATGTCCATCAATTGGAGAATGGTTGGGTAAATTATGGTATATGAATGTTATGGAATATTATTGTTCTGTAAGAAATGACCAACAGGAGAAATACATGATGCTTGGAGAGACTTACATCAACTGATGCTAAGTGAAACGAGCAGAGCCAGAAGATCATTATACACTTCAACAATGATACTGTACGAGGATGTATGCTGATGGAAGTGGATATCGTTTTTTTTTTTTCTTTTTTTTTTTTTTTTTTATAATTATTAAACATTTTTTTGACAGTACATATGCATGGGTAATTTTTTACAACATTATCCCTTGCACTTACTTCTATTCAGATTTTTTCCCTTCCTCACCCAACCCCCTCCCCCCAGATGGCAAGCCGTCTTATATATGTTAAATATATTACAGTATATTCTAGATACAATATATGTGTGTAGAACCGAATTTTTTTGTTGCACAGGAAGAATTGGATTCAGAAGGTAAAAATAACAGTTTACATTCATTTCCCAATGTTCCTTTTCTGGATGTAGCTGGTTTTGTCCATCATTAATCAATTGGAATTGGATTAGCTCTTCTCTATGTTGAAGAAATCCACTTCCATCAGCATACATCCTCATACAGTATCATTGTTGAAGTGTATAATGACCTTCTGGTTCTGCTCGTTTCACTCAGCATCAGTTGATGTAAGTCTCTCCAAGCCTCTCTGTATTTCTCCTGTTGGTCATTTCTTATAGAACAATAATATTCCATAACATTCATATACCATAGTTTACCCAACCATTCTCCAATTGATGGACATCCATTCATCTTCCAGCTTCTAGCCACTATGAAAAGGGCTGCCACAAACATTTTGGCACATAGAGGTCCCTTTCCCTTCTTTAGTAGTTCCTTGGGGTATAAGCCCAGTAGTAGTATGGCTGGGTCAAAGGGTATGCACATTTTGATAACTTTTGGGGCATAATTCCAGATTGCTCTCCAGAATGTTTGGATTCTTTCACAACTCCACCAACAATGCATCAGTGTCCAAGTTTTCCCACAGCCCCTCCAACATTCATTATTATTAGTTCCTGTCATCTTAGCCAATCTGACAGGTGTGTAATGATACCTCAGAGTTGTCTTAATTTGCATTTCTCTGATCAATAGTGATTTGGAACACTCTCTCATATGAGTACAAATAGTTTCAATTTCATCATCTGAAAATTCTCTGTTCATATCCTTTGACGATTTGTCAATTGGAGAATGGCTTGATTTCTTATAAATTAAAGTCAATTCTCTGTATATTTTGGAGATGAGGCCTTTATCAGAACCTTTAACTGTAAAAATGTTTTCCCAATTTGTTACTTCCCTTCTAATCTTGTTTGCATGAGTTTTGTTTGTGCAGAAACTTTTTAATTTGGTGTAATTAAAATGTTCTATTTTGTGATCAATAATGGTCTCTAGTTCTCCCTTGGACACAAACTCCTTCCTCCTCCACAAGTCTGAGAGGTAAACCATCCCATGTTCCTCCAATTTATTTATGATTTCGTTCTTTATGCCTAAATCTTGGACCCATTTTGATCTAATCTTAGTATGTGGTGTTAAATGTGGGTCCATGCCTAGTTTCTGCCATACTAATTTCCAGTTTTCCCAGCAGTTTTTGTCAAATAATGAATTCTTATCCCAAAATTTGGGATCTTTGGGTTTGTCAAACACTAGATTGCTATTTTTATTCACTATCTTACCCTGTGAACCTAAGCTATGCCACTGATCAACTAGTCTATTTCTTAGCCAATACCAAATGGTTTTGGTGACTGTTGCTTTATAATATAGCTTTAAATCAGGTACACTTAGACCACCTTCGTCTGACTTTTTTTTCATTAGTTCCCTTGCAATTCTCGACCTTTTATTCTTCCATATGAATTTTGTTGTTATTTTTTCTAGGTCATTAAAATAGTTTCTTGGGAGTCTGATTGGTATAGCACTAAATAAATAGATTAGTTTGGGGAGTATTGTCATCTTTATTATATTCGCTCGGCCTATCCAAGAACACTGAATGTCTTTCCAGTTATTTAAATCTGACTTTATTTTTGTGGCAAGTGTTTTGTAATTTCGCTCATATAATTCCTGACTCTCCTTTGGTAGATATATTCCCAAATATTTTATACTATCGACTGTTATTTTGAATGGAATTTCTCTTTGTATCTCTTGCTGTTGGATTGTGTTGGTAATGTATAAAAATCCTGAGGATTTATGTGGATTTATTTTGTATCCTGCGAGTTTGCTAAAATTCTGAATTATTTCTAATAGCTTTTTAGCAGAGTCTTTGGGGTTCTCTAAGTATACCATCATGTCATCTGAGAAAAGTGACAATTTGATTTCTTCATTTCCTACTCTAATTCCTTGGATTTCTTTCTCGGGTCTTATTGCCAAGGCTAGAGTTTCTAGAACTATATTGAATAGTAATGGTGATAGTGGGCAACCTTGTTTCACTCCTGATCTTACAGGGAAAGGTTCTAGTTTATCACCATTACATATGATGTTTACTGAAGGTTTTAAATATATGTTCCTTATTATTTTAAGGAATAGTCCGTTTATTCCTATACTCTCAAGCGTTTTTAGTAGGAATGGATGTTGGATTTTATCAAATGCCTTTTCTGCATCTATTGAGATGATCATATGGTTTTTATTAATTTGATTATTAATATGGTCAATTATACTAATAGTTTTCCTAATATTAAACCAGCCCTGCATTCCTGGTATAAATCCCACTTGGTTATAGTGTATTATCCTGGGGATGATTTTCTGAAGTCTATTTGCTAATATCTTATTTAAGATTTTAGCATCAATATTCATTAAGGAAATTGGTCTATAGTTTTCTTTCTCAGTTTTTGATCGACCTGGTTTAGGTAACAGTACCATGTCTGTCATAGAAGGAATTTGGTAGGACTCTTTCAATCCCTATTTTTTCAAATAGTTTACATAGCATTGGAGTTAGTTGTTCTTTAAATGTTTGGTAGAATTCACCTGTAAATCCATCTGGTCCTGGGGACTTTTTCTTAGGAAGTTGGTTAATAGCTTGGTCTATTTCTTTTTCTGAGATGGGACTATTTAGACTACTTACTTCTTCCTCTGTTAATCTGGGCAAGCTATATTTTTGAAGGTATTCTTCCATTTCATTTAAGTTATCGAATTTATCGGCATAAAGTTGAGCAAAGTAGCTCTTAACTATTGTTCTAATTTCCTCTTCATTAGTGGTGAGTTCACCCTTTTCATTTTCAAGACTATCAATTTGCTTTTTCTCTTTCCTTTTTTTAATCAGGTTTACTAAGGGTTTGTCTATTTTGTTGTTTTTTTCATAAAACCAACTCTTAGTTTTATTAATTAATTCAATAGTTTTTTTACTTTCAATTTTATTAATCTCACCTTTTATTTTTTGAATTTCAAGTTTTGTGTTTGTCTGGGGGTTTTTAATTTGTTCCTTTTCTAGCAATTTGAGTTGTAAGCCCAATTCGTTGGCCCTCTCTTTCTCTATTTTATGCAAGTAGGCCTGTAGAGTTATAAAACTTCCCCTTATTACTGCTTTGGCTGTATCCCACACATTTTGGTATGATGTCTCATTATTGTCATTTTCTTGGGTGAAGTTATTAATTATGTCTATGATTTGCTGTTTTACCCAATCATTCTTTAGTATAAGATTATTTAGTTTCCAATTATTTTTTGGTCTCTTTTCCCCTGGCTTTTTATTTAATGTTATTTTGATTGCATTATGGTCTGAAAAGGATGCATTTACTATTTCTGCCTTACTGCATTTGATTTTGAGGTTTTTATGCCCTAGTATATGATCAATTTTTGTATAGGTTCTATGAACTGCTGAGAAGAAAGTATATTCCTTTCTGTCTCCATTTAGCTTTCGCCAAAGATCTATCATATCAAACTTTTCTAGTATTCTATTTACCGCTTTGACTTCTTTCTTATTTATTTTGTGGTTTGATTTATCTAATTCTGAGAGTGCAAGGTTGAGATCTCCCGCTATTATAGTTTTGCTATCTATTTCCTCTTGCAGCTCTCTTAATTTCTCTTTTAAGAATTTAGATGCTGCACCACTTGGTGCATATATGTTTAATATTGATACTGCTTCATTATTGATGCTGCCCTTTAGCAGGATATAATGCCCTTCCTTATCTCTTTTAATTAGATCAATTTTTGTTTTTACTTGATCTGAGATGAGGATGGCTACTCCTGCTTTTTTGGTTTTGCCTGAACCATAATAGATTCTGCTCCACCCTTTTACTTTTAGTTTGAATGTCTCATCCTGTTTCAGGTGTGTTTCCTGTAAACAACATATAGTAGGATTCTGACTTTTAATCCAGTCTGCTAACTGCTTCCTCTTTATGAGGCAGTTTGCCCCATTCACATTTATGGTTAGAAGGACTAATTCTATATTGCTTGCCATCCTATTAACCCCTGCTTATGCTTTTCCCCTTTCCTTCCCTCTTACCCCCCTACCTAGTATTAAACTGGTGAACACCACTTGCTTTTCACAGCCCTCCCTTTTTAGGATCCTTCCCCCACCTTAAAGATCCTCCCCTTATTTTACCCCTTTTCCTCGAAATTACTGTATTCCCTTCCCCTTAGCTTACTCCTTCCCTTTCACTTTTCAATGAAGTGGAAGAAGTTTCACCATAAATCGAATATGTCTATTGATACACACTATGTTCATCTCCCTCCTTTCTTTCTCTCAGATATAATAGGTTACCTTTGCCTCTTCATGAGATGTAGTACCACTACTTTACACTTTTTTATGATATAATCTCCTTTCCACCTCTAGTTTCTAAGACAAATTGTACATATGTTCTTTACATATTTTTTGGACAGAAGTATAGTTCTCAAGATTTCTTTTTACCTTTTTAGAAATCTCTTGAGTTCTGTATTTGAAGATCAAACCTTTTATGTAGGTCTGGTTTTTTTCATCAAAAATAGATGGAATTCATTTATTTCGTTAAATGTCCATCTTCTTCCCTGGAAAACGATGCTCATTCTTGCTGGGTAAGTTATTCTTGGCTGCATACCAAGTTCCTTAGCCTTTCGGAATATCATGTTCCAGGCCCTGTGTTCTTTTAATGTGGACGCTGCTAGATCCTGGGTTAGGAAGTGGATATCTTCAACATAGAGAAGAGCTAATCCAATTCCAATTGATTAATGATGGACAGAATCAGCTACATCCAGAAAAGGAACAATGGGAAATGAGTGTAAACTGTTATTTTTACCTTCTGAATTAAATTCTTCCTGTGCAACAAGAAATTCGGTTCTACACACATATATTGTATCTAGAATATACTGTAATATATTTAACATGTATAAGACTGCCTGCCATCTGGGGGAGGGGGTTGGGGGAGGAAGGGAAAAAAAATCTTAATGGAAGTAAGTGCAAGGGTTAATGTTGTAAAAAAAATTACCCATGCATATGTACTGTCAAAAAAAAAGTTATAATTATAAAATAAAATAAAAATTAAAAAAAAAAAACTTTGACTCCCAGATTTTCTTCCTTTCTCTTTCCACTATACCTCATTGGGAAGGAAAGCAATTGATATGCATTATAGTCATGTTGCAAAAGAAAGTATAGACAAAAACATTCAAGAAAAATAAAGTTAAAATGTGTGCTGCCATCTGTGTACACACAAAATCTTTGCCTGGGGACAGATAGTATTTGTCATCATAAGTCCTTTAGAGTTGTCTTAGTCTTACTCAAAATAGCTAAGTTATTCAAAAGCTGATTATCTCAAAATATTGCTATTATTTTATATATGCATTTCATTCTACATCAACTCGTGGAAGTCCTTTCTAATTGTTTCTAAAAGTATCTTGCCTGTAATTTCTTGTAGCACAATATAATTCATCCTAATCACATGCCACAGTTTTTTTCAGCCATTCCCCAATTTATCGGTACCCCATCAATTTCCAATTATTTGTCTTCCTCTCCAGAAAAAAAATGGTTATGATTTTTATACATAAAATTCCTTTTCCTTTTTTTGTTTTTATTTCTTGGCTATGCAGATCTAGTGATGCTATTGTTAAGTCAAATGGTTTTATAGCCTTTGGGGCATAATTCCAAATTATTCACAAAATGTTTGAATCAGTTTACAATTCCACCACCGACAGTTATTGTTTCATATGGTGTTTGGGCCACTGACTTCATAAGTGACTAAAAGCATTTAAGCAGGAGCTCTTGTTTCTGTTTTAATGCAAATAGAACCCAAGGTGGGAAATGTAAGCAAGAACAGATAACTTAGAAAAGAAGGTACTAGCAGACTCCACAAAAAATGGAATGGAATACTTACTGCTGCTACTGGGACTAAAGAATTGACAACTGAAAAGTAAAGTTTTTCATTTTCGAGTAAATAGGTGAGAGGAATATGGCTGTCATAGATTACATTGAAAATGGCAGGGAAAAGCTCACTTGTTCTGTTTCTTTGAACTATTTGGTAGAATCTATAGATTGTTGATTGTATGCACATATAGCTTTTGTAAAATGTTTGTGCTACAGAATTGGGAGAAAGCACACCCACTATTCAAGTGCCCAAGAGGGCGGAGGAATCTCCCAGATCAGAGGTCCAGGGCCCAATTGATACCCAAGAACCTTTTGATTATTTTCAAATACATCAGAGGACAGACCAAAATTCAACAAGTTAAGAAGATGTCAATAATTCTCTCTGTCTGTCCTGCTTCTTATTCTAGCATCACAAGGTTCAAAGAATTTCTTGCATGGAAAAATGTACTCAAATGTACTCAAACCTTATTGGACCTTTGGAAAAGCAAAGGTACATTGTGTAAGAAAGAGTTTCAGATTTGGAAAATATTTTGTTCTCAAAATAACTAATAACAATGAAGAAAGAAAACTTGAAACAATTAATAGGAATTGATATCACAAAACTAATAAAATGGTAGAATACTTGATACTTTAAATCTGACATTTCAATACTTTCTTTAACCTCTCTTATTCTCTCCTTCATTAATTAGCCAGATAATTTGATTCCTTAAAATTATAATTTGGAACACTTTCACATCATCCTGATTATGTCTATGGTAGGGACACAAGAGTTTGTTATATAAATTTATGCCTGCCCATGTCACTTTTCTACTCAATAACTTCCTTTTACTTATCAATTGAAGTGAAAACACCCTCAGCTAGCATTTAGAGCCCTTCATAATCCAACTGCAATCTATGAAATCTACTTTCTCAGTATACCTTCTTTTTTGATTTTAAGACCATACAAACTGACTACCTTTCTATTCCTCATTGGTAACACTTCATCTCCCATATCTGTAATGCATCCCCTCTTTATTTCCTCTTTTTTGAAATCATAATGTTTTTTAAAACTCAACTGAAATGTTATTTTGAACACAAAGACTTCCGTGATCCCCCCAAGTCACCATGTATTTATTTGATTTAAATTTTATATTTATTTATATAGCTATATATCTTCTCCCATAACCATTTGTGAGCTCCTTGGTAGCGAGGATTTTTTGTTTGCTTTGTATTCCTAGTGCCTATCATATAGATTAAATGAATGTTTGTGGAGTGATTGAAAGGGGGAAATATATATAAGCATAATTAATGTAATAAGAAAAATATATAATGTGATCAATGCTGTGAGGAAATCATATTGTATTATATGGGTTAGCAAGCTATGAGCTCACATTATAGAGGACTTACTTATACTTGATAAGGTAATATTTATGCAAATAACAATAGGAAAATTATAATAAAGCAATATGAGTCATCAGAAACCTTTATAGATATATACTGAAAGGCCACTATGAATACAGCAACTATTGGAAAATGTGGGAGGTTATAAGAAAGCCAAATTCTGAATTAACATTGTTTAAGTATTGTATTAGTATTAATGTCAGTGGCTACATTGACTAGTCAATAATGGAAACAACATCTTGGGTAATGAATTGCTGGTCTCTTAAATTGATTGATACTATCTCCCATTCATACTTCTTAAAGGAAAAGAAAGGAGGTAGAAGAATTCAAACAATTTAGTCCAATGGGACCTTTTTTTAAGGGTTACAAAACATTGGTTAATTAGCCTAACTTGGTTACTCTTAGGAACAGAAGTTTGGCATTTTTTTTTAGGACATAGGATTATTCCTTAATTTATTTTAATTAATCAATATTAAATCAATTAATGAAGTCAACACTATTCATGTTTAAAAGCCACTGTTCAGTTGAAAATAATATATGTTAAACTGTTCTTCATACTTTCATTTTAATGAGACATTTAAAAATTTTTAATTCCCTTTTTATTCTTTGAGCCATTTACTAATGTCCTTGGTATTGCCTCCATGCTGGGGAGCACTTATACTGGTCTGGTTCATATTTAGGAAAAACAACACACAAACCACCTCCTTTTCAGCATAGTGCATTAGAATATGCAATTGTCTTAGGCAGGAAATCACTCTATGTTCTGACATGAAATTGAAGTAATTCTGTAGTTAAATAATTTCTGAAAAATCAGATCCAAAAGTTGTTTGAATAATAGCAGCATCTCTCGATGTGCCTACCAATCAAAATGAATTCTTTGAATTACAATAAATATTTGGCCATATGAATTTTGCTATGTTTCAATATGTATGCTTTTTTTTCAAAGCCATGTTATTTTATAGTCCAATATCCTAATTTAGAAAGGACAGACAAAACTAGAAACCATGAGTCTCTTTGCACACTGAGTTTTATGAAGAGTAAGGATAAGTTATCAAAAGTTCAGTAAAAAGCCACAAGAGTGGTAAAAAGTCTTAAATTCATGTGATACGAGTATCAATTAAAGGAATTTAGCAATATGTCATAGTAGGTATGTATGGTGAATACAATGCTAGACTCCAAAATTAGTAAATCTGGTTTGATGTTACTTATGTGAGCTTGAGAAAACTATTCCATCTCGTTAGATCTCAATTTTTTTTTAATATGTAAAAAAGATCGGACAAAATGTTCCTGTCAAGCTCTAAATATATGATCATATTGTCCTTTTCATCCTTCTGGAAAATTAGTGTTTTTCTAGGAGAAAAGAAAGCACATCATTGCTGTCTTGAAAACTTCTTATATGGAAGAGAAATTCAATTTTGAATATTTATCCCTAAAAGGCAATGTGACAAGTAACAATGAGGTAAATTTAGTTTTGAACTAAGGAAAAATCTCCTGGTAGAAACAGTTGCCCAAAGGTAGAACAGGCTATCTCTGGAATTAATGGTTTCTCCCCAAAGTATAGTGATTGCTTGATGAATACATTGTAAGAACGATTTTTTCAGGTGTAAGTTGCATTGCATTGCTGCTGATTTCCTTTCCAACTTCAGATTTCTATGATTTTTGATGGAATATCAAATTGGCAGATTAGTTCTTAATTAAAGGAAGAATTATTAGTAGATCATAATTTTTGCAAAAGTATTTTTTTTCCTATTTGGGTGTTCAAACAAAAGTCAGATGATCCTTTGTTAGAGATTGATTGGATCCTCCATTTAGATTTTACATAAAGCATCTTCTAATTCTAGGATTCTTTGAAATTATCTGAACACTTACTGTGGGAATAATTATTTAGGGAATGTGAAGAAAAAAGATCTTTGCCTGAGGAGTAAACAATTCAACTAGGTAAAGTATAAGGACAAAAGTAATTATTCACAATAACATAAGTAACAAATATAAACGCACATTCACAAATATATACGTATATGCATGCTAATTGGCTTCTGTATATAGAGAATCCTGCCAAGAGTAAAGGAATGTTCCACATATGTATTGTAAAGGAATAAATGTGAATGAAGAATAATGTGGCTTTAAAAGGAATAGAAAAATCTCTTATTCTACAAGTTCAAACTTCCTGTTTCATGAATATTCTACATTAATATTCATTAAGTGAAGCACATTTTCATTTTAGAAAGAGATTACTGGGGATTCACTGTTTTCATTCTACCAAAGTTTTCAATTAGGATCCCCACTTTTGCAAATAATAATAAGTTTTTTGTTGCCAAGGGCTATCCAGCAATGGCTCTTGGAACAAAGTTATACCTTCATTTAAGGAGTAGGGGAAAAACTGAAGTGTAATTAATATTTTTAATGATAGGATAATTTTGTTGCAATGATACTGATTAGAGAGAAACCAAACTACTGAAGGAATAGGCAGGAGATTATGATAGAAAGAAATATGAGGAACTAAGGACAAGAAGGTATTCATACCTTCTAATGTAACACACAACTATTAGATGCACAAATTGGAAGTTATCTTGACATTTTTCCTTGAAGCCCATAAAAATAAGAATTGAAAAAAAATACAGGATACATACAAATATGTGTGTATTTGTAGACATCACAATAAAAGTGAAAATAATTGTTATGATTACATATTTTTGGTGTGGAAAGGGCAAACAAAAATGAATAATAAAGAGTTGAACCCAAGGCAAATATGAGCATTGTAATTCAACATCTAGTTATCTTAATGAATTCATGTAACCAGATCCTGACAAAATACAGTTCAGGAGCATCCCAAGGATCCTGAAAAAAACTGAAAGGTGTGATTATAATCTTTCAGTAATTATTAGCACAGGATTAGTAAAGAACAATAAAAGTTGTAGGACTGCATATAGAAAAGGACACTTTTCAAAAAGGAGAAGACAATAGCTTTTTCAAAATTTAGGAAAATAAAGCTGACTTTGAATTATGGCAAAATTATTTTAAAATATGTGTTATTTAATTTGTTAAATATTTCCCAAGTGCATTTAAAAATACCATTCTTTTTATTAAAGCAAATTAAGCTGCAAATTATTTCCCTTACTCCCACTTCTTGAGAAGGAAAGCAATGTGAAATCAATGAACTATGAGAAGTCATGCAAAACATTTCTATATTAGCCATGTTACAAAAGGAAATGCACACACATGCACACATACAAACACAAATAAAAAAATGAAAAAAAAGCATGTATCAATCTATACTCAGAGTTTACTAGTTTCTCTCTCTGCAGGTGAATTGCATTTTTGATCATGGGTCTTTCTAAATTCTCTTCAATAATTGTCTTAATCAGAGTAGCTAGGTTTTTCACAATTGGTCCTTATAGTGTTACGGTTAGTGTTTACAATGTTCTACTGGTTCTGCTGACGTCATTTTGAATCTGTTCATTTAAGACTTCTCAGGTTTTTCTGAAACCATCTTGATCATTATCATATACAATAATATTTCCTTACAATGATCTATCACCACAAGAAAGATACAGTAAATATTTTTGTACAAATAGATTCTTTTCTCTTTCTTTGATCTTTTTTTGGAGTGGAACTAGTGATATTTCAAAGTCAAAAAGTATCTCTGTGTATGTATGTGTGTGATTATGAGTGAATGAGTGAGTGTGTGTGTGTCTGAATTTGTAGTTTTATACTCCTTTAGGAGTAGTTCCAAACTGATTTTAAGAATGATTTCATGTTTGATTGTGCCAAAAACGAATGAGATCCCAATTTTCTCACATCCACTATAGCATGTCATTTTCCTTTTCTGTCATGTTAGCCAATTTAATAGGTGTGACGTGGTATTTTAAAGTTGTTTGTATTGCATTTTTCTAAATCAATAGCTATTTAGAGCACTTATATGAATTAAATAATTAACTGTTATTAATTAAATTAATAAATTTTGTTTTATTAGGTTTTATTTATTCTGAAAATTATCTGTTCATATGCTTTCACTATTTATCAATTAGAGAATTACTTTTATTTTTATGAAATTGGCCTAGTTTCCTATAGATTTGAGAAATGGGACCTTCATCAAAGAAACTTGTAAACTTTGTTTTGCTCTTTCTTATTTTACTTTGAATTTTGACTTTACTAGATTTATTTGTGCAAAACTGTTTATATTTCATGTAACTACAATTATCAATTTTGCTTCTCATGATACTATCTCTCCTTTTACATAAATTCTTCCCTTATTCACAAAGTTGATAGTGCATTTTTCATGTTCTTCTAATTTGCTGATGAGGTCACTCTATATTTTGAGATTACTCATCAATTTTGACCTTACTTTAATATAAATTTTGAGTTTTGGTACACATGGTGGTATATATTGCTTGAAGTATTTTCTGTCAAATTGCTTTGTCTCCCTAGCAATTTTGTCAAATAGTGAGTTTCTGTTCCAGAAGTTAGGATCTTGATGTTTATTAAATTTTAAAGTAGTGTGTTCTTCACTTTTTGAGTCTTTGGTTTTATCAAACATGAAATTACTATACTCATTTATTGCAGTATGTGGTGTACCTAATCTCTTCACTGAACAAGCACTTTATTTCTTAGGCAGTAGCAGACTATTTTCATGATTACAGCTTTATCATATACTAAGAAATCTTGTATTGCTAAGTTACCTTCCTTCATAATTTTGTTTTCATTGATTTCTTTGATATTCTTGAACTTTTGTTCTTCCAGATATAATTATTTTTTTCTAATTTTATAATTTTTTTAGTTTAATTTGAATGGCACTAAATAAATAAATTATTTTAGGTAGAATTCCTATTTTTTTATCATATTGATCAAGGCTACTCACTAGCAATCAATATTTTCTCAGTTGTTTAAATACATCTTTATTTGTATGGAAAATATTTCATAATTATCTTTATATAGTTAATAGATTTTTTGGCAGGTAGGCTACCAAGATTATATATTGTCTATCCTTATTTTAAATAGAATTTATCTATCTCTTCCTGCTAATTATTGTTTATAATAAATAGAAATGCTTATTTGTATATATTTATGTTCTATAATTTTGCTAAAGTTGCTATTTGAATTTTGTTGTTGTTGCTGAATCTGTAGGGTTTTCTAGGTATAACAACCAAATTATTTGTAAAAAAAAAAAAAAAAAAGTAATAGTTTTACTTTCTCATTGCCATTTTAATTCCTTCAATTTATTTTTCTTGTCTTATTGACAATTTTTCTAAACAATTCTGTTAATTGGTAAAAATGGACATCTTACTTCATCCCTAATCTTACTGGGAGAGCTTCTAGTTCATCACAATTATTATTTGAAATTACTTTTATTTCTCACTTTAAGAAAAAAAATTACAACATACAATACATATTTTTATTAAAACTCTAATGTTTACATTTTTTCTAATAAAAGACCACAGATCTTGAAATCATATCTGCAAGCAAGCAAAAGGACTAGAACTGCAGTAATATATATATATATATATATATATATATATATAATATATATATATCATATTTAGCAAAATTGTCTATAACTTTCAATGGAAGAACTGACATCCAATAAACCTGTAGATTTTTAGGACTTTCTGTCAACCAAAACTGAAATTAACAGAAAATTTAATGTGTAAGAGTCAATATCAAAAAGCAATTTTAAGGAACTCAACATGAACATACTGTTTAAACATGGATAAATTGTTTACTCTATTTTTTACATGAGAAATGTATACTTTAGTTAAAGATCTACATCATATATATATATATATGTATATATATATATATATATATATATATATATATGTGTGTGTGTGTGTGTGTGTGTGTGTGTGTGTGTGTGTGTGTGTGTGTGTATCTTAATTATAGCTTGCTTGGGGGTGGGAAGGATGAAAGGGAGAAAAAGAAGTAATAAGATTATTACAATTTCTTCTACTAATACAATATACATATCTTTAAATTGTTATTTGTTGCCATATGTTTTGATCTTCCTTGATGTTCTGCTGGGCATGTAAGGTTCTCTTTTGTTTCATTTTTGGTGTTTTTTTTTGTTTTTCTTTTTATTTTTTCTATTTGTTTTCAAATAAAATAAATTTGGGAGACAAATTCTGCATATCATAATAAAAATGATTTTTTGTTTCTGTTACTGACATGGTTAATAGTGCTTACAGTTTTCCTAATATTGAAACAGGCCTGCATTCCTGCTATGAATCCCAACAAGGCATAGAATACGATTTTATGATAAATTGCTGAAATCTCCTTGATAACATAGTGTTAAATTTTTTTCCATCAAAATTAATTAAGGAAATGAATCTCTAGCTTTTGTCTGCTTTTGATTTTTCTGGTTAGGTAACGGCACTACATTTGTATCATAAATGAATTTTGTAGAACTTTACTTTTACCCAATTTTCTTTCTTTAGGATTCTATAGGTTTCCCTTTTCAAAAAGCTTTTTAGTTTCAAAATGTATGCATAAGTAGATTTCAACATTCACCTTTGCAATTTTCTTCTTCCTCCTTTCCCCAACAACTTACCCAAATGGCAAGTAATCTAACATATATTAACCATATGTAATTCTTCAATAAATATTTCCACAATTATCATGATACACAAAAGAAATAAGATCAAAAAGGAAAAAAACTGAGAAAGAAAACAAAATATAGGCAAACAACAACAAAAAAGTGAAAATACTATTTTGGATCCACATTCAGTATCTATAATATCCTCTCTATATGCAGGTTGATTTCTATATCACAGGACATTGGAATTGGCCTGAGTCACCTTATTATTGAAAAGAGCCATATCCATCATCACATACTCTTGTTGCTGTGTACCATGTTCTCTTGGTTATACTCACTTCACTTAGCATCAGTTCATGTAAGTCTTCCAGGCTTTCTGAAATCATTCTGCTTATCAATGTTCCATAATATTCATATAGCATAATTTATTCAGCCATTCTCCAACTGATGGACATCCATTCAGTTTCCAGGTCCTTGCAATTACAAATGTTTGCTGCTGCAAAAATTTTTGCATATTAAAAATTTTAAATATTGCTAATTTCATCTCTGATTTTCAGATTTTGCAGTCTTCTTGTATTTTTTAAAATTACATGCCCAATTTAATGATAAGCTTTACTTCTTTTATTGATATGAATGCTTAGATATATAAAATTCTTCTCTGGAAAAAAGTCCTCATTTTGGCTGGGTAAGTTATTCTTGGCTGCATACCAAGAATATCAGATTCCAGGCCCTTCTATCCTTTAATGTGGATGCTGCTAGATCCTGAGTAATCCTTATTGTAGCTCCTCTATATTTGAATTGATTTTTTTTTCTAGCAGCTTGTAGTATTTTTAACTTGGTCTGATAGTTCTGGAATTTAGACACTATATTTCTTGGAGTTTTGATTTTAGGATCCCTTTCAGTAGGTTATTAATGAATTCTTTCAATATCTATTTTACCCTCTGTCTATAACATCTAGGCAGTTCTCTTTGATATTTTCCTGGAAAATAGTGTCCAGACTCTTTTTTTCATCATATTTTTCAGGAAGTCCAATAATTCTCAGATTATTTCCCAAGAAAGTATTTGGCATTTTTTCTTTTTTTTTGGTTTTGCTTGACTGATTCTTCCTGTCTCCTCAAGTCATTCTGAAAAGCCAATTTGGAACTATGACTAAATAGTTATCAAAGTGTGCATATTCTTTGACCCAGCAGTGTTTCTACTGGGCTTATATCCCAAAGAGATAATAAAGAAGAGAAAGGGACCCACATGTGCAAAATGTTTGCATCAGTAAACTTTTTTAGTGGCAAGAAACTGGAAACTGAATGGATGCCTATCAATTGTAGAATAGCTGAATAAATTATGGGATATAAATGTTATGGAATATTATTGTTTTATAAGAAATGATAATTCAGAGAGACCTGGAAGACTTACATGAACTAATGCATAAGTGAAATAAGCAGAAGCAAGAAATTGTATAATCTTCTTGTTGCTGTGTAGAGTAGTGATCAATTCTGATGGACATCACTCTCTTCTACAATGAGATGACTCAGACCAGTTCCAATTGTTTAGTGACAGCCATTTACACCCAGAGAGAGGACTGTGGGAAATGAGTTTAACTCACAACATAGCATTTTCATTATTTTTGTTGTTTGCTTGCATTTATGTTGCTTCTCTTTTTTTTTGTATTTTTGTGCAGCAAGACAATCGTATAAATATGTATGCATAAACTGGATTCAACATATATTTCTACCATGTTTAACATATAGCAGACTACTTGTCATCTGGGAGTGAGAGATGTGGAGGGAGGAATTGAAACACAATGTTTTGCAAAGGCTAATGTTGAATAATTGTCCACATATATATTTTGAAAATTTTTTTAAAAACTAATAAAAGAAAAACAAAAACAAAATGAATTGGCAAAGAAGAAAGAACCACATATTATGGGAGCAGGAAAGATCTGTGTTCATTTTTAGAGGATACTTTAGTTAAAAAAAAAAAAGTTTTTTCCCCAAGTGTAATATGAAATGGCTCCCTGCTCTGAAAGAATTTATAGAAGAGCTCAAAAAACAAATCAAAAAACAAATGAGAGACATTGAGGGAAACCTAAAAAAATAAATAATAAAAATAAAAACCATCCAAGTAAAACAAGATTATTAATAAAAGTTAACCAACTAGAAAAGAATATATCGAGTCTCAAAGATGAAAACACTCTTTGAAATTTAGAATTGGACAACAAAAAGCCAGTGAAACTATGAGAGATAAAGGAAAAAATAATAGATTATAAAGAATAAGAAAATACAACAAAATGTGAAACGTAAGAAAAACAACAATTCTGGAGATCAGATCAAGAAAAGAAAATATAAAAATAATTGGATTGTCAGAAAGTTGTGACCAAAGAGAACCTTGACACTATAATGCAGGAAATAATCCAAGAAAAGTAGATTGATAGAGAAAAGAAAGTAGAAATAGAAAAAATCCATTGATCACCATTTCAAAGAGAACCTTTATGGAAAAAACACTGGAATATTATTGCCAAATTTCAAGACACCCTAGATCAAAGATTAAATTTTGCAAGAAACAAGAAAAGAACAATTCAAATATGTTGGTGCTACCATGAGAATTGTACAAGATTTAGCAGTAGCCACTATAAAAGACCACAGACTTGGAATCACATCTATCAACAATCAAAAGAACTAGGTCTGCAGCCCAAAATATCATATTAAGGAAAATTATCTATAATTTTGAGTGAGAAAAAGTGGACTTTCACAAACTTGCAAATTTTCAGGACTTTCTATCAACCAAGCCTGAACAGAAAACTTGAACACAGAAGAGTTAATATCAAATATCAATTTTAAGGAACTCAACATTTAAACACGGACAAATTGTTTATGTTTGTCTTTTTTTCAAATTTATTTTATTTGAAGAAACAAAACAAACAAAAAGAAAAAACAGAATAGCAATACAAAAAAAAAAGAAATAAAATAAAAGAGATCATTATCATGTACCCAGCAGAAATTATCAGAGGATTCAAAATATATGAAAACAAGCATCAATTAAAAAAAAATTGTGAGCATGTGTGTATGTTTGTGTAGAGAAAAAGAAGAAATTATATTCATGACTTTCTATCTTTTATTTATTTCTTTTATTTTTTTGTTCTCTGCCCACAAACCTTATTTACTTTATTTTTTTTCTCTCTTTCATCTCCCCTACCACCACCAAATAGGTTATAATTAAGAAAGGATATATTTATATATACATATGTAGATATATATGCACAGACATACAAATATCTCCCTTTTATCACCCTCAAGCAAGTTAGAGTTAAAAAAGACATATTTGTGTATGTATATATATGTAGATATATACATATAAACACACACACACACATTTACACAGATATTTACCCCAGATACACACTTCTTTCCTATCCCTACTAACCCTTTAATTAAAGTCTGCCTCATAACTTGGCTTACTATGACTTAACTTTCCCCCCACCCAGGGATCCCTCCTTTTTTTCTTCCTTCATGCTTTGCTTTCCCATCCATCTATCTCTTCACTTTAATTTCTGTATAGATTTTGGAGGATGCAATACATTTCATGGTATATATGTATTGTTGCCTATTGTACCCATTCTCCATATGAGTACATTTTCAGAACTATGATCCCTCTTTTCCCCCCCTCTAATATCTCTTGTGTCTATTCTTCCCCTGCACTACATTTGTATAATATGATTATTATTTTTACATTTATTGTGCCAGTCTTTCTTTTGAATTTACCCTATTGTTGGTGTAAGTTGTGAACATAAAGTATATGTTTTTCATGTAAAATAGCCATAAACAATTTATTCATGTTTAAGCAATTTGTCCATTCTAACTTGCTTGAGTACTTTCTTCTCAGCAGTCCATGGAACCTATGCAAAAACTGATCATATATTAGGACTTAAAATCATATATAAGACCTTAAAATCAAATGCAGGAAGGCAGAAATAGTAAATGCTTTCTTTTCAGATCATGATGCAATAAAAGCTACATTCAACAAAAAGTTAGGAGCAAATAGACCAAAAATTAATTGGAAAATAATCTCATCTTAAAGAATGATTGGGTGAAACAGCAAATTATAGACAGAATTAATAATTTCATACAAGATAATGACAATGATGAGACACCATACCAAAATTTGTGGGATGCAGCCAAATTGGCAATAAGGGGAAATTTTATATCTTTAGAGGCTTACTTGAATAAAATAGAGGAAGAGAAGATCACTGAATTGGGCTTGCAACTTAAAAAGCTAGAAAAAGACCAAATTAAAAACCCCCAATCAAATACTAACCTTGAAATTCTAAAATTAAAAAGAGAAATTAATAATATTGAAAGTAAAAAAAAACTATTGAAATAACAAATCTAAGAGTTGGTTTTATGAAAAAATAATATATATATAAACCTTTTGCTAAATCTGATTAGAAAAAGAAAAGAGGAAAATCAAATTGTTAGTAACAAATTGGGAAAACATTTTTACAGTTAAAGGTTCTGATAAAGACCTCATTTCCAAAATATATAGAGAATTGACTCTAATTTAGAAGAAACCAAGCCATTCTCCAATTGATAAATGAACAGACAATTCTCAGATGAAGAAATTGAAACTATTTCTAGCCTTAGGAAAAGATGCTCCAAGTCATTATTAATAAGAAAAATGCAAATTAAGACAACTCCGAGATACCACTACATACCTATCAGATTGGCTAGAATGACAGGGAAAGATAATGTGGAATACTGGAGAGGATGTTGGAAAACTGGGACATTGATACATTGTTGGTGTGATTGTGAATACATCCAGCCATTTTACAGAGCGATTTGGAATTATGTTCAAAAAGTTATCAAATCATGTATACCCTTTGATCCAGCAGTGTTACAACTGGGCTCATATCTCAAAGAGATCTTAAAGAAAGGAAAGAGACCTGTATGTGCAAGAATGTTTGTGACAAGCCTGTTTGTAGTAGCCAGAAACTGGAAACTGAGTGGATACCCATAAATTGGAGAATGGCTGACTAAATTGTGGTATAAGAATATTATCGAATATTATTGTTCTGTAAGAAATGACCAGCAGGATGATTTCAGAAATGCCTGGAGTGACTTACATGAAGTGATGCTGAGTGAAATGAGTAGGACAAGATCATTATATACTTCAACAACAATACTACATGATGATCAATTCTGATGGATGTGGCTATCTTCAACAATGCGATAAACCAAATCAGTTCCAATAAAGCAGTAATGAACTGAACCAGCTACACCCAGTGAAAGAACTCTGGGAGATGACTATGAACCACTACATAGAATTCCCAATCTTTCTATTTTTGTCCACCTGCATTTTTGATTTCCTTCACAGGCTAATTGTACACTATTTCAAAGTTTGATTCTTTCTATACAGCCAAAAAACTGTATGGACATGTATGCATATATTGTATTTAACTTATATTTTAAAATATTTAACATGTATTGGTCAACCTGCCATCTGAGGGAGGGGATGGGGGGAGTAAGAGGGGAAAAGTTGGAACAAAAGGTTTTGCAGCTGTCAATGCTGAAAAATTATCCATGCATATATCTTGTAAATAAAAAGTTATAATAAAAAAGAAATCATTATTTGACAAAAATAATTGATAAAACTGGAAATTAATATGGCAGAAACAAGTATTGACCAACACCTACCACCCTATACAAACATAATCTCAAAACAGGCTCAGGATTTAGAAATAAAGAGTTATACTATAAGCAAATTAGAAGAACAAAGGACAGTCTGTTTCTCAGATCTGGAGAAAAGGAAGGAATTTGGGGCCAAATAAGGACATTATGGAATGTAAAATGGATAATTTTGATTATATTAAGTTAAAAACTTTGGTCCAGCATTGTTTCTACTGGACTTGTATCCCAAAGAGATCATAAAGGAGTAAAAAGGACACACATATGCAAAAATGTTTGTAGCAGCCCTTTTTGTAGTGTTAAGGAAGTGGATGCCCATCAATTGGAGAATGGCTGAATAAATTTAAATATATGAATGTTATGAAATATTATTTTTCTTTAAGAAACAATCAGCAGGATGATTTCAGAAAGGCCTGGAGAGACTTTCATGAACTGATGCTATGTGAAGTTAGTAGAACCAAGTAAGTTTCATACACAGCAATAACAAGATTAAGCAATGATCTATTCTGATTGATATGGCTCTTTTCAACAGTGATGTGATTCAGTCAGTTCCAATGGTCTTATAATGAAGAGAGCCATCTGAACCCAGAGAGAGAACTGTAGGGACTGAATGTGAATCACAACATATTATTTTGACATTTTTGTTGTTTGTTTGCATTTTTTCTTTTGTTTTCTTTTTGATCTGATTTTTCTTATGCAGCATGATAATTGTGAGAAGACATATAGAAGAATTGCATGTGCTTAATAATATATTGGAATTCTTCATGTATAGGGAAGAGGATGGGAGAAAGGAAGGAGAAAAAAATTGGAACACAAAGTTTTTTAAAAAGTGAATATTGAAAACTATACATACGTCCTGAAAACAAACATATATATATATATATATATATACATATATATATATATATATATATATATATATATATATTTTAAAAATATTACAAGTCATTTGTATTGTCAAAGGATATGAAGTGGCAATTTTCATAAAATAAATTAAAGCTACTTAAAGTCATAAGAAATATATATTTAAATCACTAAATTAGAAAAATGCAAATAAAAACAACTCTGAGATGCTACCTCATATCTGTTACATTGACTAAATTGGAGGAAATGTAGGAAAACTGAGACATTAATGCATTCTTGGTGGAATTGTAAGCATATTGAACCACTCTAGAGAGTAACTTGTAACTCTGCCCAAAGGGCTATAAAACTGCATACTCTTTGACACTACTGCTAATTATGTATCCCAAAAAATTTTTAAAAGGATAAATCTTCAGATATACAACAATATTTATAGCAACTCTTTGTATTTTTAGTGATATAATGATGCAAGACAGCCCCATGAAGAAGCATGCTAACCACCTCCAGAGAAGAATTGATATTCTCAGATACAAATTGAAAGTCTTTTTTATCCTTCCTTCCTCCCTCCCTTTCTTCTTTTCTTCTTTCCTTCCTTCCCTTTTTGTTTTTATTCATCTTTTTTCCACTAACTAATACACATGATTGCATATTGCTTACAATCACAGACAAAGAAAGGATGAATAGAGGGAGAAATAGAATTTGAAAATCAAAAAATTTAAAGGAAAACATATTTAAATTTGGTTTCATATGTAATTGGGGGAAAATACAAGAATTAAATTATTGTGCTAGAAGTGGAGTTTCAAAAAATAAGACACCATCTCAGGCTGCATGGAGTTCATCTTTAACAAAAAATATATGACATGATTACAATATTGAAGAATATGAGATAATAACTAGAGAAAAAAAACAGATTGCTTAAAACCTCAAATGCTGTATTAGTTCAGAAGCATCATGTGTTATTTCTATCTGGAGCAAAGTGGAAGACTAGTGATAAGATGATGTATGAGGTGAGCCTGGAAGAATTGTTTTTGTTGCTGCTGCTATTTTTGTCCTTCATTCCCCCAGAAGAATCATGGTATCAGTAAGGTGATTCTATGACTTGCAAGTGACTTGAATTTAACTGTAGAAGAACATTCCAAAGTCACCAGCCTCACTCTCCTCGGTAGCCATCTGGGTCCTGATGACTCCCAGTCTAGAAGAATAGATACAGATTGGATGGAAAAATTAAGATCAGTGGTGTGGAATGTAAATAGAAAACTATTATTCATGTATTTCCATATGATTTTTTTGTATATTAGATTCCTATCCCTCTTTATACTCTTTGAACTTCAGAGATAAGATGTGATTTTCCCATTTCCCAAAGAAATATATTCTCAGAGCTCCTGCATGGGTATAGAGAGGTTTATGCAGAAATGGCATGAGAATTTTCACTTTGATTTGTAAATCCCACACTTGTAGATGAAGTTTAGAAAAGAATCTTAAGCTGAAACAAGTCTGTTATGGCAAATATAACACTACACGGCTGGAGGAGGGTACCATGTGGAAGATAGTTGAATTTCCAAGTTAATTAGGTGATAAATTATTTAATAACTAATCCAAGAGAATGTGAACAGGGTGAGAACTGCCACTGAACCATTTATACAGAATTCATCAAAATGTTATCCTCTAATTATTGTATTGTAAGGAAGAATAGATGTAGTAGATTAGAATTGAAAAAACCTTAGCCATCCAAAAGGCTTATTTTCACAAAAGTTGGAGAGGAAATACTATGAATAACAACTATGGAGTGAGAGGATCTGAGTTTCAATTCTACCTCCGACATATACCACTTCTATGACTCTGGTCAAGAAATTAAACTTCATTGAGTCTCAATTTCAGCATCTATAAAATAAGGAGGGTGGACTAGAATAGCACAAAATTTTTCATTTGTAATTTGGCCCAGTTTTAAGTCCAGCTCATGTGCAGTACTTTTCCAAGATATGTCTACTTATAAAGGGGAGAGGTTAAGTACAATATTCTACCTCACTTAATATAAGTAATGAGATACTATTACTTGATACATCTGTTTGAAGTGACTATTATACTATCATATTAACTATTATATATAATATTATTATATATATGATAATATTATATTATATATGTTATATATAAAATATAATATTATCATATATAATAGTTAATTATATATATGATAATATTTTATTAATAATATTATATATAATAGTTAGCTCTATCATACCAGGTATAATAGAGCCGACCAGAAAGGAATCCAGGCATTGAGTATCATCAGCAGAGACAAAAGCATTCTAGACAAAACATTGGGAAGGAATTGCTTTGGAGGAAGAAGAGGAATTGCTTGGTTAAGAGAAGGTGAAAAACTCTGTCCTCCCTTTCAGTCTTCTTTCAGTTCTACCCCACCCACAGGATATTGGATTTCCCCTTATATTTCTAATTGTAGTAGTATTCATGGATATAGCACCCATAATAAGAGGTAAGGGGAAACTAGATGTACTGAGGAAAGATAGTTTTAAGGGTTATGCGAATAGCGCAGCAAAAAAAAAAAAAAAAAAAAAAAAAAAAAAAAAAAAAAAGCTATTCTATATTCTACATGTAATTTCTCAAGTACCCTACTGTTATGTTCTCTTCTCTTAATTGTAATCATTCTCTGGGGGCAGGTTTCTTGGGGAGCTTCTGGGAGCAGCTTTAGTTTCAGTTCAGTTCAATAATCCCAAATGCAGCCAGGAATTAAAGTCCAAATCCTTTATTGTCTCTTAGAAAATCTTATCTCCTTCACTTGGGGCTCAGCTAGTTTTCTAGAGGCCTTCTGGATCTTGGTTTCAGTGTTCTCCACAGGACAACCTGCCACCACTTCCCTGTCTTTCTTTGTTCTGCCCGATTTGTGAATCTCCTTGATTGAATCCTGACTCTGAATCTCCCGAAGTCCTCCCAATGTCTCCAGCAGGACAAAGGTAGAAGTTGGAATGACTCTTGACTCCTACTTCCAGAGAATAGGCTTGTAGGTTTCAGTGGGCTTGTGGGAGCTCCTTAAAAGTATGCTCTCTTAAAGATGTGAATCTTGTGGAATTGTAGTCAGTATATTACTGAACTAGAGAACTGTTAAGTACCATGCTAAATTAGATAATTATTGTCTCCATTCCATTCCAGTGACTTAGCACCTTGTAAGAATTCTAACACCCCACAAAGATTAAAAAAAAAAAGACTTCTATCAACCAAGGATTGTCACTTGTCCATCTGTCCATTGAACCTTCTAAAGTTTAACCAATTTTCCCTTGGATTCTGTGAATACCAAAGGGAGAGTATATCAAAGACTTTTTGGGATGCTGTTTTAAGTCAAGTCTTTATCCTATAGAAAGAATAGTTTAGCAATTACTTTAGTAAATACTCCCAACTAACTAAAAGCTAGTTAAAGTTGGCTACTTTATGTGAACTAATAATCACGTTGGTGGAGAAAACACTTACCAGCTCTAATATCTAAAGGTTACCTCAAAATTATGAAGAAAGTGGCTCCTGAGTTCTGGGGACCCAAATTGCCAGCATGCATAGGGATTCAGATAACAGCATCATATTCTAAATGTGGTATTAATCAACCTTAGATTATTTATCCCACTATATTATGGTTTAGATGGTAGGCATTTATCATTTTTTAATCAAATCTTTCAGTAGTAATATTTATGCAAAAAAAAAACAGGCCCAAACTTAGTAATTAACAAATGAAAGATGTTTTCTGATAGTTTAAATAGTAAATCAGGTTTCAGCATTTCTTTCTTCCCCTCTTTTAGTCTGATCCTAGTCCCCATATATTAATTTTTTCATGAAACCAAAGAATCCTAAAAATGCTAACATAGTCTAGTGACTGGAGAAATAGTTTTGGAAGAGGTAATTGCAAAATAAATTGGAACTTTCAGAGAAATTATGTGTTCAGCAAAGACATTTTAGAATAAGGAGAACATAGAGGAGTTAGCCAGGAGAATAGAGGTCCAAAGACAAAAAAGGCTAATTCCAAGAAAATGTGAGAAAAATATTAGGAAGCAGTCAAGGCAAGACTTGAAGCCTTACAAACATTTCTAACCTGAGATTTCAACAGATAATGCTTGATTTCTAAGTAGGCAGAAGAGCCATTTACTTACAAAATAAAATAATCATGAAAGATAATTATAGTGGTAACAAAAACTTAATATTTCTGTAGGACTCT
The DNA here is from genome assembly GCF_048593235.1 of Sminthopsis crassicaudata. NCBI lineage: Eukaryota > Metazoa > Chordata > Mammalia > Dasyuromorphia > Dasyuridae > Sminthopsis > Sminthopsis crassicaudata. The sequence continues at coordinate 564,083,381 of NC_133618.1, forward strand.
GTTAACAAAGATCTTTGCACAAAATATTTGATCCCTCACAAAAACAAAATACAAAAAAGTGAAGTAGGATATTCATATTACAAATATGGAAACTGATATTCAGAGAACTAACAGATTAAATGATTCATGGTCATACAGTAAGAATCAACTAAAGTTTAACTTTGGTCTCTTGATCCTCAATACAGAACGATCAACAACAGAGTTTAAAGAAAAATTCTGCCTAAGCACAGGACACCACAGCTGATGACTTGCAATGATCCCTTCAGTTCAGTAAGTTATAAATCAGCTCTTTTGAAATTCTACATACTTTAAGTTAATATGACACAATTGACTTCATGAATATGATTCAATTTGAAAATGGGCACACTTCTCTGCTTTTGAAACCAATATTATGTGCTGACACAACTAAGAAATACTATCTTTAACCCACATATGCAAAAATGTTTGTAACAGCTCTTTTTGTAGTGTTAAGAAATTGGAAACAAAGTGGATGCCCTTCAGATGGTGAATGGCTGAATAAGTTATGATATATGAATATAATGAAATATTATTGTTCTAAAAGAAACAATCAGCACTATGATTTCAGGAAGACCTGGAATGACTTACATGAAGTGATGCTAAGTGAAGTAAGTCAAACCAAGAGAATGTTGTATATAGCAATAACAAAATTATGTCTTGATCAACTGTTATAGACTTGGCTCTTTTCAACAATGAGATGATCCAGATCAATTCTGAAACCTTGTGATGAAGAAAGCCATTTGCAGCCATTTAGAGGACTATGGAAACTGAATATAGAGCACAACATAGTATTTTCATCTTTTTTTGCTGTTGTTTGCCTACTTCTTTTTTTTCTCATTTTTCCCTTTTGACCTGATTTTTCTTGTGCAGCATGATAAATGTGGACATATGTTTAGAATAATTGAACATGTTTAACTTATATTGGATTGCTTGGTGCCTAGGGGAGATGAAGAAGGAGAGAACAAAAGGTTTTGCAAATGTAAATGTTAAAAACTATTTTTGCATGTATTTTGAAAACTAAAAGATTCAAATATAATAAATCATTATTTTTTTTTAATGTTACCTATATAGAGAGCTTAACTAAGCGGTCAGACAAAACCCTGCACTGATTATCTGGAATAGTTTAAAGGGTTGTATTGATAAACGGCTGAAAAACAAAAAAGGTCCAGAGTTCAAATCATACTAAAGTCATAATTCTCCATGTAAGCTACAGCCAAAAAGCATTACACATCTGTAACTCATTTCTCAAAGCAAGAAATCTACATTAAGAATCAAATTTTTCAAAATAATTCTCAAAAAAAAAAATTAGGGAAATGGAAAAAAATTCAATAGAGCAAAATAATTCATTTAAAAACGAAATTGGGCATTTACAAAAAGAACTAAAAACTGTGAAAGAAGAAAATAACTCCTTAAAAGTCAGGATGGAACAAATAGAAATGAATGATTCACAGAGAACCCAAGAATCAGTCAAACAAAACAAAAAAAAAAATGAGAAGCTGGAGAACAACGTCAAATACTTACTGGGAAAATCTATAGACCTGGAAAATAGATCTAGGAGAGATAATCTGCGGATTATTGGACTTCCAGAAAACTATGACCAAAAAAAGAGCCTAGATTCTATTTTACAGGAAATTATCAAAGAGAACTGTCCAGAGATAATAGAAACAGAAGGGAAAGTAGATGTGGAAAGAATTCATCGAACTCCTTCTGAAATAGACCCTAAAAAAAAGAACACCACGGAATATTGTGGCTAAGCTGCAGAATTACCACACAAAGGAGAAAATCCTGCAAGCAGCTAGAAAAAAACAATTTAAATACCAAGGTGCCACAATAAGGGTCACCCAAGATCTGGCTGCCTCCACATTAAAAGATAGAAGGGCCTGGAACCTGATATTCCGAAAGGCAAAAGATCAAGGACTGCAACCGAGAATGAACTACCCAGCTAAGTTTAGCATCTTTTTCCATGGAAGAAGATGGTCATTCAATGAAACAGAGGAATTCTATATGTTTCTAAGAAAAAAACCAGACTTAAACAAAAAATTTGATCTACATCCACAAGACTGAAGAGAAACAGAAAAAGGTACACAGAACCCTTGAGAACTGTAACTCTGTTGTGGGTATATAAAAAATACTCAAGGATAATTTGATTTTACTGATATAAAAGAAAAAAAGGGGGGTGTAGTAAAGGGAAGGAGGTCGGTTCAGAAAAAGGGGAAGGAGTGATAAAAAGAGGGAAACTACATCCCAGGAAGAGACATAGAAAATACACCATATCTGAGGGAACTTAGTGAGGGGGAGAATCATTGTGTGAATCTTACTCTCATCAGAAGAGGCTCAAAGAGTAAATAATTAACATATTTGTTTTTCAGAGAATTTTCTCTCACCTCATTAAAAGGGGGGAGAGGAAAAGGGAAAAGAAAAAGGAGAATAAGTGAAGGGACTTGGAGGGAGGGGGGAGGGATCCTAAAAAAAAAAAAAAAAAAAAGAGGGAGGGTTGCGCGTCACAAGGGGGGTCTGTAAATTAAATATCGGGGAGGGGGATCAGGGGGGTCAAGGGAAAAAAGCATAATCTGGGGATAACACGATGGCAGGAAATACAGAATTAGTAATTTTAACTGTAAATGTAAATGGGATGAACGATCCCATCAAACGGAGATGGATAGTAGATTGGATCAAAAAGCAGAACCCTACAATATGTTGCCTACAGGAAACACACTTAAAGCAGGGAGATACCTACAGAGTAAAGGTAAAAGGTTGGAACAGAGCCTATTATGCTTCAGGTAAAGCCAAAAAAGCAGGGGTAGCTATCCTTATCTCAGATCAAGCAAAAGCAGAAGTAGATCTCGTTAAAAAAGATAAGGAAGGAAACTATATCCTGCTGAAAAGTAGCATAAATAATGAAGCCATATCAATACTAAACATATATGCACCAAGTGGTATAGCATCTAACTTTCTAAAGGAAAAGTTAAGAGAACTGCAAGAAGAAATAGACAGTAAAACTATAATAGTGGGAGATCTCAACCTTGCACTCTCAGATTTAGACAAATCAAACCACAAAACAAACAAGAAAGAAATTAAAAAAGTAAATAGAACATTAGAAAAACTAGGTATGATAGACCTTTGGAGAAAACTGAATGGCAATAGGAAGGAATATACTTTCTTCTCAGCAGTTCATGGATCCTATACAAAAATTGACCATATACTAGGACATAAAGATCTCAAAATTAAATGTAGGAAGGCAGAAATAATAAATGCCTTCTTCTCAGATCACAATGCAATAAAAGCTACATTCAGTAAAAAGTTAGGGGTAAATAGACCAAAAAGTAATTGGAAACTGAATAATCTCATCTTAAAGAATGACTGGGTGAAAGAGCAAATTATAGAAACAATTAACAATTTCACCCAAGATAATGATAATGATGAGACATCATATCAAAATCTTTGGGATGCAGCTAAAGCGGTAATAAGGGGAAATTTTATATCTTTAGAGGCTTATTTGAAGAAAATTGAGAAAGAGAAGATTAACGAATTGGGCTTACAACTTAAAAGGCTAGAAAAAGACCAAATTATAAACCCCCAACCAAAAATTAAACTCGAAATACAAAAATTAAAAGGAGAAATCAATAAAATTGAAAGTAAAAAAACTATTGAATTAATAAATAAAACCAAGAGTTGGTTTTATGAAAAAGCCAATAAAATAGATAAACCTTTGGTAAATTTGATCAAAAAAAAAGAAAGAGGAAAATCAAATTGATAGTCTTACAAATGAAAAGGGGGATCTTTCCACCAATGAAGAGGAAATTAGAGAAATAATAAGGAGTTACTTTGCCCAACTTTATGCCAATAAATTTGATAACTTAAGTGAAATGGATGACTTCCTCCAAAAATATAGGCTCCCTAGATTAACAGAGGAGGAGATAAATTGCTTAAATAGTCCCATTTCAGAAAAAGAAATAGAACAAGCTATTAATCAACTCCCCAGGAAAAAATCCCCAGGGCCAGATGGATTCACATGTGAATTCTACCAAACATTTAAAGAACAATTAGCCCCAATGTTATATAAATTATTTGAAAAAATAGGGGATGAAGGAGTCCTACCAAATTCCTTTTATGACACAGACATGGTACTGATACCTAAACCTGGTAGATCGAAAACTGAGAAAGAAAATTATAGACCAATCTCCTTAATGAATATTGATGCTAAAATCTTAAATAAGATATTAGCAAAAAGACTTCAGAAAATCATCTCCAAGATAATACACTATGATCAAGTAGGATTTATTCCAGGAATGCAGGGCTGGTTTAATATTAGGAAAACTATTAATATAATTGACCATATTAATAATCAAATTAATAAGAACCATAGGATCATCTCAATAGATGCAGAAAAAGCATTTGACAAAATCCAACATCCATTCCTACTAAAAACTCTTGAGAGTATAGGAATAAATGGATTATTCCTTAGAATAATCAGGAGTATATATTTAAGACCGTCAGTAAGCATAATATGCAATAGAAATAAACTGCAACCTTTCCCAGTAAGATCAGGAGTGAAACAAGGTTGCCCACTATCACCATTACTATTCAATATAGTACTAGAAACGCTAGCCTCGGCAATAAGAGCCGAGAAAGAGATTCAAGGAATTAGAGTAGGAAATGAGGAAATTAAACTATCACTTTTTGCAGATGACATGATGGTATACTTAGAGAACCCCAAAGACTCTGCTAAAAAGCTACTAGAAATAATTCAAAATTTCAGCAAAGTGGCAGGATACAAAATAAATCCACATAAATCCTCGGCATTTTTATATATCACTAACAAAATGCAACAGCAAGAGATACAAAGAGAAATTCCATTCCAAACAAATGTTGAGAGTATAAAATATTTGGGAATCCATCTACCAAAGAAAAGTCAGGAATTATATGAGAAAAATTACAAAACACTTGCCACAAAAATAAAATCAGATTTAAATAATTGGAAAGACATTCAGTGCTCTTGGATAGGCCGAGCGAATATAATAAAGATGACAATACTCCCCAAACTAATCTATTTATTTAGTGCTATACCAATCAGACTCCCAAGAAACTATTTTAATGACCTAGAAAAAATAACAACAAAATTCATATGGAAGAATAAAAGGTCAAGAATTGCAAGGGAACTAATGAAAAAAAACTCAGAGGAAGGTGGTCTAAGTGTACCTGATCTAAAGCTATATTATATAGCAGCAGTCACCAAAACCATTTGGTATTGGCTACGAAATAGACCGGTAGATCAGTGGAACAGATTAGATACAAAGGACAAAAAAGGGTACATCTATATCAATCTAATCTTTGACAAACCCAAAGATTCCAACATTAGGGATAAAAATTCATTATTCGGAAAAAACTGTTGGGAAAACTGGAAATTAGTATGGCAGAAATTAGATATGGATCCACACTTAACACCATATACCAAGATAAGATCAAAATGGGTCCATGATTTAGGCATAAAGAGGGAGATAATAAATAGATTAGAGGAACAGAGGATAATCTACCTCTCAGACTTGTGGAGGAGGAAGGAATTTATGACCAGAGGAGAACTAGAGATCATTATTGATCACAAAATAGAAGATTTTGATTACATCAAACTAAAAAATTTCTGTACAAATAATACTAATGCAAACAAGATTAGAAGGGAAGTAACAAATTGGGAAAATATTTTTAAAAACAAAGGTTCTGACAAAGGTCTCATTTCCAAAATATATAGAGAACTGACCATAATTTATAAGAAACCCAACCATTCTCCAATTGATAAATGGTCAAAGGATATGAACAGACAATTCTCAGAGGAAGAAATTGAAACTATATCCACTCACATGAAAGAGTGTTCCAAATCACTACTGATCAGAGAAATGCAAATTAAGACCACTCTGAGATACCACTACACACCTGTCAGATTGGCTAAGATGACAGGAACAAATAATGACAAATGTTGGAGGGGATGTGGGGAAATTGGGACACTAATACATTGCTGGTGGAGTTGTGAAAGAATCCAGCCATTCTGGAGAGCAATCTGGAATTATGCCCAAAAAGTTATCAAACTGTGCATACCCTTTGACCCAGCAGCGCTACTACTGGGATTATATCCCAAAGAAATACTAAAGAGCGGAAAGAGACATATATGTGCCAAAATGTTTGTGGCAGCTCTTTTTGTTGTAGCTAGAAACTGGAAGATGAATGGATGTCCATCAGTTGGAGAATGGTTGGGTAAATTGTGGTATATGAAAGTTATGGAATATTATTGCTCGGTAAGAAATGACCAGCAGGAGGAATACAGAGAGGGTTGGAGAGACTTAAATCAACTGATGCTGAGTGAAATGAGCAGAACCAGAAGATCACTGTATACTTCAACAACAATACTGGATGAGGATGTATTCTGATGGAAGTGGAAATCTTCAACATAAAGAAGATCCAACTCACTTCCAGTTGATCAATGATGGACAGAGGTAGATACACCCAGAGAAGAAACACTGGGAGGGGAATGTAAATTGTTAGCACTAATATCTGTCTGCCCAGGTTACATGTACCTTCGGATTCTAATGTTTATTGTGCAACAAGAAAATGATATTCACACACATGTATTGTACTTAGACTATATTGTAACACATGTAAAATGTATGGTATTGCCTGTCGTCGGGGGGAGGGAATAGAGGGAGGGGGGGTAATTTGGAAAAATGAATTAAAAAAAAAAAAAAAAAAAGAAATGTAACTAAATGATTTAGCATCCACATAAAAAATAAAATTTAATTTTCATAAAAAAAAAGAATCAAATCTTTCCCTGGAAATTAAAGCTACAAACAGACAGAACTTTCCAGAGAGAAATAAAAAGTACATCTTGTTACAAGAACAGCAGATAGAGTAATCTAGAACACAGTGAAGTTTATATTACTACTGCTGTGCAATATGTCACCTGTCATTTTCTCAAGGAAAGCTTGGACTTTCAGATGATAGATGATGACAAGCCTTTCAATAACTCAAGCTGACCAGTTTAATAAGAGCCTATCCTACCTGTGGAGGAGGAAGGAATTTATGACTAGAGAAGAACTAGAGGTCATTATTGATCACAAAATAGAATATTTTGATTACATCAAACTAAAAAGTTTCTGTACAAACAATACTAATTCAAACAAGATTAGAGGGGAAGTAACAAATTGGGAAAATATTTTTATAGTTAAAGGTTCTGATACAAGTCTCATTTCCAAAATATATAGAGAATTGATCCTAATTTATAAGAAATCAAACCATTCTCCAATTGATAAATGGTCAAAGGATATGAACAGACAATTCTCAGATGATGAAATTGAAACTATATCCACTCATATGAAAGAGTGTTCCAAATCACTACTGATCAGAGAAATGAAAATTAAGACAATTCTGAGATATCACTACACACCTGTCAGATTGGCTACGATGACAGGAACAAATAATGATGAATATTGGAGGGGATGTGGGAAAACTGGGACATTGTTGGTGGAGTTGTGAAAGAATCCGGCCATTTTGGAGAGCAATTTGGAACTATGCCCAAAAAGTTATCAAACTGTGCATACCCTTTGATCCAGCAGTGCTACTACTGGGCTTATATCCCAAAGAAATACTAAAGAGCGGAAAGGGACCTGTGTGTGCCAAAATGTTTGTAGCAGCTCTTTTCGTAGTGGCTAGAAACTGGAAGATGAATGGATGTCCATCAATTGGAGAATGGTTGGGTAAATTATGGCATATGAAGGCTATGGAATATTATTGCTCTGTAAGAAATGACCAGCAGGATGAATTCAGAAAGGCTTGGAGAGACTTGCATGAACTGATGCTGATGAAATGAATAGAACAGAAGATCACTATACACTTCAACAACTATATTGTATGAAGATGTATTCTGATGGAAGTGGATATCTTCAACATAAAGAAGATGCAACTCACTTCCAGCTGATCAATGATGGACAGAAACAACTACACCCAGAGAAGAACACTGGGTATTGAATGTAAAATATTAGCACTACTGTCTATCTACCCAGGTTACTTATACCTTCGGAATCCAATACTTAATGTGCAACAATTAAATTGGATTTACACACATATATTATATCTAGGTTATACTGTAACACATGTAAAATGTATGAGATTGCCTGTCATCTAGGGGAGGGAGTAGAAGGAGGGAGGGGAAAATCTGGAAAAATGAATACAAGGGATAATGTTATTTAAAAAATTACTCATGCATATATACTGTCAAAATATGTATAATTATAAAATTAGTTTTTAAAAAAGAGCCTATCCTAATTTAATAATCATTCAGTGTCAGAAACAGCAAGTTAAAGGCTAAGGGACAGGATTCTCAAAGTTTTCTAGCTCTTCAGTAATTCATTGTCAGAGCTCCCATATTCCCTACTCAGGACTTGGAAGACTACTTCATTTGTTCTTTCCCAACCCTATGTCCCTAGAGAACATCTAATGGGAGTTATCGGATAAAAAATTAACTGTGAAGGTCCAGTCGTCTCTAAGTTATCCTTCCAGACTACAGTCTAAACTCAATCTCCCAGTCAGACTCCTCTCCAGGCTCAATGTTGCCTCTTTTATCCTTGCAGAGAATGGGCATGTGAGAACTCACGGGCTTGTGGGAAAATACTTCAACCAATGAACTTGCTCCTCTTAAAGGTGCAAACTCCTTTAAACCTGTAAACTCTACCTCAGAAGTCCAAAGATGTAAACTCCCTTTGAAGGCCTGAACCAAAGGTGTGAATTCTGAGCCAGAGAATTGTTTTGACAACCTGAGTTCTCACCTTGTAATCCTAACATAAACTATGTCTTTTTAAAAACTATTTCCCTCTTTGAATCTCTGCCCCATCTCTCCTTCCTTTCTCTGTTGCCCTCTTATCCTCTTGAATGGCAATTCACCTGGACAGTTAACCCACTAGGGAAAAAAATTCAAAAATTGAAATTTATAGGAGGACTAGTGACTAGAGAGGAGAGTTGTGGACAGACTATTGATAGCTATGGAAATGGAGTTGTTAATAAGATTTAGGACTATAAATGATGTAAATTTGGCATCTCAAATCTAGATAAATACTCAAATACAAAATAACTAGATTTCTAGCTACCACAATCAAAATAATTTCCTTGATTGAAAGATTCTTGGGCTTAGATAATGGAATCATACTATTTCAAGCACTGGAATGTTAGGATTACTAGGTGAGAACTCAGATTGACTTGATAGAAGGAGCAAGCTCATTGGCTGAAGTGGTTCTTCCCAGAAGCCCTTGCATTATCTCACGCTCACTCTCTGGGAAGAGATCTGCTGTGTCTTCTACTCAAATCTCTCCGACAGATTCTTCTTCCTGTAACGAACCGTTGTCTCCAGGCAGTTGCTGTTAACTCTTGTCCAGAGAAGTGACTTCCCTTCCTGCAGAGAGCCCCGTCAAGCCTGATGCAATGCAGAGTCTTCTTCTATCTCTGGGTGTCCTCATTGGCTGAAGTGGTTCTTCCCAGAAGCCCTTGCATTATCTCACGCTGGAATGTTATTCAAATGATCAAGTCAACAGGCATAGTCATTTCTAGAAATTATCCCATTACCATTCATCTTGTTTCCAGGAAAACTAGATTTTAATAATAAAAAAACAAATAAATAAATAAAAGCAGATCTAAAGAGCTAACAACTTTTAAGATGTATTCAATATCCTACACTCCTAATCTCTTGACTTTCTCATGTCTTCTCAAAGATCTTTATCTGTTTTTAAGATGATTTTTTTATTGGTCTCCTTTTATATTCTTTTCATTTATATCATTGTAGATAATGTATATTGTATTCTCTTGTTTCTACTTATTTCATTCGGCATCAGTCCAGGAATTTCTTCTTATGTTCATCTGAGTTCTTCATAATCATCATTTTTATAATATGGTAATATTCTAGGATATTAATATAAAATTATATATATGACTATTTTTCAATAAATGAACTCATTTTGTTTCTAGTTTTATTTTGTTTTTAGAATCATTGAAAGTGTTGTTATAGATATTTTGTTTCATGTAGAAATTTTCCTTCTGTATTTTACTTCACAATGATATGTGGGATATCTGTTTGAAAAGACACAAAAAGTTTAGTGATTTGTTTTTCTTTCCTTATTCCAAACTATTTTATTTAATGACTATATTAATTTGTTCCATGAACATTGTTTTCAGTGCCTTTCTCCACAAAGATTTTTCCTCCAGTTTATTATCATTATTATTTGTTTTATTGTTTTACTATTCCTATTATCTTTACCAGTTTCCTCAATTTCAGGTGAAAGCTTTCATTTGTTTTAATTTACATCTCTCTGTTTTTAGTGATTGGAGTAATTTTTCATATAGTTGTTGATACCTTCAATTTTTAAAGGATTCCATTATTTTTTCTTCATATCTTCTCATTCACAAGACATTAGGCAATGGGGGTCAAAAAATGTCTATTATATTAAAGTATATTCTACATTCAAGGAGATTATATTGTATCTTTGAACACATTGGATAGAGGGGAAGCTATTACAATATTGCATTTACATTTTAAAAGAAGTTTCAAAAACTAGGGAGGTAAGAGTATTTGGTGTATTTTATTCAATTTTCATATTTAAATTTTAGAAAGGGCTTTGATTAGCGAATATCCAGAGTGCTACTAGGTTAATGATACAGAACCTTTTATTGACAAGTATGAGAATCATCTGACAGTTCCTAGGAATGATAAAAAAATTCTACTCAGCATTCAAAGCCCCTATACCCTATGCTTTCAACCCACTTTTCTAATATTCTTCCATCTTATACTCCACAATTGCCTCTGTGATCCAGTGATATTGGCCCCTCTGCTGTTCACCAAATGAGATGCTCTATCTCCTAATTCCAATAAATTTTATCATCTGATCCGCACTAGTGGAATGTTTTCCCTCCTCATCTCTACTTCCTGGCTCCTCTGGCTTCCTTTAACTATGAAGTAAAATCTCAATTTCCATATATCATTTCTTCTAATACCCTTTAACACTAATACCCCCTGTGTTAATGATTCCCAATTTAACCACAAAGAGTTTATTTGTATATTATTTCCTGCTGCCTTTCTCTTTAGCCTCTGAGACTCTTGAGAACAGAGGCTGCCTTTTAACTTTCTTTTTTTATTATAACTTTTAATTGACAGAATATATGCATGGATAATTTTTTACATTATCCCTTGCACTCATTTCTGTTCTGACTTTTCCCTTCCTCTCTTCCACCCCCTCCCTTAAATGGCAGGCAGTGTTATACATGTTAAATATGTTATAGTATACTCTAGATACAATATATGTGTGTAGAACCATACAGTTCTCTTGTTGCACAAGAAGAATTGGAATCAGAAGGTAAAAATAATCTGTGGATAAAATCTGTGGATAAAAACAAAAATGGAAACAGTTCTCATTCATTTCCCATTGGTCCTTCTCTGGGTGTAGCTGATTCTGTCCATAATTAATCAATTGGAACTAAATTAGATCTTTTCTTTGTCAAAGATATTCACATACATCAGAATACATCCTCATACAGTTTTGTTGTTGAAGTGTATAATGATCTGCTGGTTCTGCTCATTTCACTAAGCATCAGTTATGTAAGTCTTATCAAGCCTCTTTGTATTTATCCTACTGGTCATTTTTTATAGAACAATAACATTCCATAACATTCATATACCACAATTTATCCCACCACTCTCCAATTGATGGGCATCCATTCATGTTCCAGTTTCTAGCCACTACAGAAAGGGCTGCCACAAATATTTTGGCACATACATGTCCCTTTCTCATCTTTAGTATCTTTTTTGGATATAATCCCAGTAGTAACTCTGATGGATGAAAGGGTATGCACAATTTGATAACTTTTTGGGCATATTCCCAATAGCTCTCCAGAGTGGTTGGACTTGTTCACAACTCCACTAACAATGCATCAGTATTCCAGTTTTCTCACATCCCCTCCAACATTCATCATTATCTTTTCCTGTCATCTTAGCCAATCTGACAGGTGTGTAGTGGTATCTCAGAGTTGTCTTAATTTGCATTTCTCTGATCAATAGTGATTTAGAACACCCTTTCATATGAGTACAAATAGTTTCAATTTCATCATCTGAAAATTGTCTGTTCATATCCTTTGACCATTTATCAATTAGAGAATGATTGGATTTCTTATAAATTAATGCCAATTCTCTATATATTTTGGAAATGAGGTCTTTATCAGAACCTTTTACTGCAAAAATGTTTCCCCAGTTTGTTGCTTCCCTTCTAATTTTGTTGCATTGGTTTTGTTTGTACAAAGGCTTTTTAATTTGATATAATCAAAAATTTCTATTTTGTGATCAATAATGATTTCTAGTACTTCTTTGTCCCAAATTCCTTCCTCCTAAACAAGTCTGAGAGGTAAACTATCCTATGTTTCTCTAATTTATTTATAATCTCATTCTTTATGCCTAAATCGTGGACCATTTTGATCTTATTTTAGCGTATAGTATTAAGTGTGGGTTCATGCCTAATTTCTGCCATACTAATTTCCAGTTTTCCCAGCAGTTTTGGTCAAATAGTGAATTCTTATCCCAAAAGCTGGGCTTTTGGGGTTTGTCAAATACTAAATTGCTATAGTAATTGACTATTTTGTCCTGTAAACCTAACCCATTCCACTGATAACCTAATCCATTTCTTAGCCAATACCAAATGGTTTGGTGATCACTGCTTTATAATATAGTTTTAGATCAGGTACTGCTAGGCCACTTGCATTTTATTTTATTTTTTTCATTAATTCCCTTGAAATTCTTGACCTTTTGTTCTTCCATATGAATTTTGTGGTTATTTTTTTATGTCATAAAAATAATTTCTTGGGATACTGATTGGTATAGCACTAAATAAATAGATTGATTAGTTTAGGGAATATTCTCATCTTTATTATATTTGCTCAGGTATCCAAGAGCACTTAATGTTTTTCCAATTATTTAAATATGACTTTATTTTTGTGGCAAGTGTTTTGTAATTTTGCTCATATAATTCCTTACTTTCCTTTTGTAGATAGGTTCCTAAATATTGTATACTATCGACAGTTGTTTTGAATGGAATTTCTCTTTGTATCTCTTGCTGTTGGTTTTTGTTGGTGATATATAAAAATGCTGAGGATTTATGTGGATTTATTTTGTATCCTGCAACTTTGCTAAAGTTGTGGATTATTTCTAATAGCTTTTTAGTAGAATCTCTGGGATTCTCTAAGTATACCATCATATCGTCTCCAAAGAGTGATACTTTGGTTTCCTCATTACCTACTCTAATTCCTTTAATCTGTTTCTCAACTCTTATTGTTGAGGCTAGCATTTCTAATATGATATTGAATAATAATGGTGATAGTAGGCAACCTTGTTTCACTCCTGATCTTACTGGGAAAGGTACCAGTTTATCCCCATTACATGTGATGCTTACTGATGATTTTAAATAGATGCTACTGATTGTTTTAAGGAAAAGTCTATTTATTCCTATACTCTCAAGTGTTTTTATTAGGAATAGATATTGGATTTTATCAAATATTTTTCTGCATCTATGGAGATGCTCATATGCTTTTTGTTAATTTTGTTATTGATATAGTCAATTATGCTAATAGTTTTCCTAATATTGAGCCAGCCCTGCATTCCTGATATAAATGCTACTCGGTCATGATGTATTATTCTGGAAAATATTTTCTGTAATCTTTTTGCTAATATTTTATTTATGATTTTAGTATCAATATTCATTAGGGAGATTGGTCTATATGTTTCTTTCTCTGTTTTCAACCTACCTGGTTTATATCAGTACCATGTCTGTGTCATAAAAGGAATTTGTTAGGACTTCTTCAATCTCTGTTTTTTCAAATAGTTTATATAGCATTGGAGTTAATTGCTCTTTTAATGTTTGGTAGAATTCACATGTAAATCCATCTGATCCTGGGTATTTTTTATTAGGCAGTTGAATAATAGCTTGTTCTATTTCTTTTTCTAAGATGGGACAGTTTAACCAATTTACTTCTTTCTCTGTTAATCTGGTCAAGCTACATTTTTGAAGGTATTCTTCCATTTCATTGAATCTATCAAATTTATTTGCATAAAGTTGGGCAAATTAACTCCTAATTATTGTTCTAATTTCCTCTTCATCAGTGGCGAGCTCTCCATTTTCATTTTTAAGACTAACAATTTAATTTTCCTCTTTCCTTTTTTAATCAGATTTACTAAGGGTTTATCTATTATGTTGGTTTTTCATAGAAGTAACTCTTAGTTTTATTAATTAATTGAATAGTTTTTTTAAACTTTCAATTTTACTAATCCCTCCTTTTATTTTCAGAATTTCAAGTTTAGTGTTTGACTGGGAGTTTTTAATGTGTTCCTTTTCTAGCATTTTTAGTTGCCAGCCCAATTCATTGACCTTCTCTTTTTCTATTTTATTCAAGTAGACCTCTAGTGATATAAAATTTCCCCTTATTACTGCTTTGGCTGCATCCCACATATTTTGGTATGATGTCTCATTATTGTCATTTTTTGGGGGTGAAGTTATTAATTATGTCTATGATTTGCTGTTTCACCCAATCATTCTTTAGTATGGGATTATTTAGTTTCCAATTATTTTTGGTCTATTTTCCCCTGGCTTTTTATTGAATGTAATTTTCATTGCATTGTGGTCTGAAAAGGATGCATTTACTATTTCTGTCTTACGGCATTTGAGTTTGAGGTTTTTATGTCCCAATATATGGTCAATTTTTGTATAGGTTTCATAAACACCTGAGAAGGAAGTGTACTCCTTTCTGTCTCCATTTAGTTTTCTCCAAAGATCTATCATATCTAACTTTTCTAGTATTCTATTTACCTCTTTGACTTCTTTCTTATTTATTTTGTGATATGATTTATCTAATTCTGAGAGTGCAAGGTTGAGATAGCCCACTATTATAGTTTTGCTGTATATTTCTTCTTGCAACTCTCTTAATTTCTCTTTTAAGAATTTAGATGCTATACAACTTGGTGCATATATGTTTAATTTTGATATTGCTACATTATCTATGCTACCCTTTAGCAAGATATACTGCCCTTCTTATCTCTTTTAATTAGATCAATTTTAACTTTTTCTTGATCTGAGATGAGGATGGCTACTCCTGCTTTTTTGACTTCATATGAAACATAGTAGATTCTGCTGCAACCTTTTACCTTTACTCTGTTTGTATTGCCCTGCTTCAAGTGTATTTCATGTAAAAAACATATTGTAGGATTCTGGCTTTTGATCCAGTCTACTAGCTGCTTCCTCTTTATTGGGGAGTTTACCCCATTCACACTTATTGTTAAAATTTCTAATTCTGCATTATTTGCCATCTTGTTAACCCTATGTTTTTCTCCTTTCCTTCCCCCTTAATCTCCTCCTCAATATTAAACTTGTGAGCACCACTTGCTTCTCATAGCCCTCCCTTTTTAGTATGCTCTCCCCACTTTAGAGTTCCTCCTCCTATCTTACCCCTTTTCCTCACAATTTCTATATTCCCCTCTGCTTAGCTTACTCCTTCCATTTTTTACTTTTCCCCTCTCACTTTTCAATGAGGTGAGAGAACTTTCACCATAAATTGTATATGTCTAATATTTTTCTCTTTAAGCCAATTCTGATGATAGTAAGATACACATTATGTTCATCCCCCTCTCTTCTTTCAGATATAATAGCTTTCCTTTGCCTCTTTATGAGATGTAGTACACCCATTTTATCCTTTTTCTTGTACAATTTCCTTTCTACCTCTAATTTCTAGAACAAATTATACGTAAGTTCTTTATATATCTTTATAACAGAAATATAGTTCCCAAGATTTCTTTTTACCTTTATAGGGTTCTTGAATCCTATATTTGGAGATCAAACTTTTTGTTTAGTTCTGGTTTTTTCATCAGAAATAGATGAAATTCACCTATTTCATTGAATGTCTATCTTTTTCCCTGGAAAAAAAATTCTCATTTTGGCTGGGTAAGTTATTCTTGGCTACATACCAAGTTCCTTAGCTTTTCAGAATATCAGATTCCAGACCCTTTGATCCTTTAATGTGGATGCTGCTAGATCCTGAGTAATCCTTATTGTAGTCCTCTATATTTGAATTGATTTTTTTCTATCAGCTTGTAGTATTTTTTTCTTAGTCTGATAGTTCTGGAATTCAGCCACTATATTTCTTGGAGTTTTGATTTTAGGGTCCCTTTCAGTAGGTTATTGATGAATTCTCTCAATGTCTATTTTACCCTCTGTGTTTATAACATCTAGGCAGTTCTCTTTGATATTTTCCTGGAAAATATTGTCCACGCTCTTTTTTTTCATCATATTTTTCAGGAAGTCCAATAATTCTCAGATTATTTCTCCTAGATCTATTTTCCAGGTCTGTTGTTTTCCCAAGAAGGTATTTGACATTTTTTCCATTGTTTCATTTTTTTTTGGTTTTGCTTGACTGATTCTTCCTGTCTCCCCAAGTCATTCAATTCCATTTGTTCAATTCTGATTTTTAATGAATTATTTTCTTCACTCACTTTTTATATCTTTTTGTAATTGTCCAATTGAGTTATTAAGTGAGTTATTTTGTTCTATGGAATTTTTTTTTCCATTTTGCCAATTTTATTTTTAGAGTTATTTTCTTTTTCCAATTCACTACTTCTGTTTTCCTTGGAATTGTTTACCTTTTTCAATTCACTAATTCTGTTTTTCAAGGATTTGATTTCTTTATCCATTCTATCTTTAAGTGAGTGGTATGACTTATCCAAACCCTCTTGCCAAGCTTCCCTTTACTTTTTCAATTTTTCTTCTAGCTCTCTTGTGAGAGCCTTTTTAATTTTTTCTATGAGAGTCTTGTGGTTGAGACCAGATTCCTCTTTGGCAATTTATCTGGAGACAGTCTGTTTTTAGTCTCCTCAGGGTTTAAAGTCTGCTTTCTATCCATATAGAAGCTATCAATAGAGCCCATTTTAATGTTTTGCTCATTTTGTAAAAGAAATGCAGTTTGCTTTTTTTTGGGGGGGAAGGGGGGAGAGGGCTTTCTCTACAGACTGCAGGGGACAGCAGTGGGGCACTAGCAGGACAAGAATGGTTGTGCTGTGTTTGTATTCTGAGATTAAGAGAGTGCTAAGTCACTCTGGGTGGGTGTGGCCAGGGCCTGATTGATCCTAGTTTTTCAGGGTTATAGTCTATCCACTCTGTTTATAGCTTCTCTGATGATCTACCTGCTTGCTGTCAGGGCAAAGTAGCCACACTGTGGTAAAGTTCTCTCCGAAGAAATGGCTGAGATCACACTCCACCCCACCTCAGATCTGCTCAGTGTGAGCTGCCTTCTGTACTTTCACTGCCTGCCTGCCGTCTGCACCCAATCTGACCGTCCCCACCTGTGAGCCAAAACAGATCTTTTCTGGTGAACTTTGAGGATATCATACATTGTGTTTTTTCAGTCAAGCACTAATCCCAAGGCCTCTTCATGAAATAAAGTATTCTGGGAGCAAAATGGAGCTTAAATAGATGTGTGTGTCCTCTCTGCCATTTTGGCTGGAAATTTACTTTTCTTTATATCTGCAGCATTAGCAGGATTTCTGGCACATAGTAGCCTAATAAATGTTTATTAATGGAATGACTAGAGAGTTAAAGTAAGAACTAGTAGTGTACATATAACTGTCCTTATATACTTAAAGAGTTATCACTGAAAGTTGAATCTGACTTTACTTTAGGCTCCAAGGGGAGAATTATGCCAAAGAGGTAGAAGTTATAGAGAAACAAAATTTAGTCTTGATACAGATGAAAAGCTACCAATTAGAGCTATACAAAAGTTGAATAGATGCAATAGAGTGATGGTTCCCTGTTGTAAGCATAATATAAATGTAGTTGATTGCCAAGAGATGGTTGGTTACTCTGTACTACATGGATTGGAAAGGGGAGATACTGTAACTCAGATTACCAATCATAAGGCTATTATAATAGTTCTGCAATTAAAAAAAAGATGATGAGAATTTTAACTAGCATGGTAATTATTTGATGAGAGATTATGGAAATAAAATTGTAAAGATATGGTAAAAATAGAGGCAAAGAATAAGGAAAAGAGGTAAGTCAAGAAAGTTTCTACAGTTGTAATCTTGGGAGAATAGAAACACAGTGGCAACCTCAAAAGAAATAAGGAAAATTGAAATAAAGAAAAGTTCTAGAGAAAGATAATAGATTCCCTTCTGGGAATCTGACATGTTAAGTTGGAGATGTTTACAGATTATCCAGGTACAGATGTCCAAAAGCTCCTTGGTGATGGAGACTGTAGTCCAGGAGAGAGGCTCATTAGTTTTGAGTTAATAATTGAAACACTGGAAAGTAGAAACTTACTAAGGGTGAATATTAGAAAAAGTAGAAAAAAGCCCAGGAGAGAAATCCAATGTACATATATACACAGGGGATGGAAAATGAGGAAGATGCAACAAAAGAGACTAAGAGGGATTATTATTATAAATAAAAATAAAATAAGCACAGTGGCACAAAAAAACTCATGGCTTCAGTAGCCTAGTAGGATTTCAGGCCATATTGCAATTTGTTCCTTTCCTTATTTTATAGATAAAGGTATTTAATTTTATTTAAATCCAATTGAAAAGAAGAGTGATAGAAAGTATTTGAGTCAGATTTTCAAATCAGACCATCCTGGCTCCAAGTTCATCATCCCAGGTGCTGAGTTACCTGGCTGCCTGAAGTAGAGATCAAGTAAGTCCCTAGAGAAAACATTCCTCTGCCACATCCATGTGGCACAAGAAAGGAAATACAATGAAGAATCTGATTAATGATTCTTCTAGTCTAGTATGCTATCTTTTCAATGGAGTAAAGTGGAATAGATCTAAAGAGAATAACAAAGAATATTGCCTTTTCTGACTTTGAATTGAATATAGAAATATCTATAGCCTTCCTTTATAAGAATTGTGGATTTATCTGTTAAATAATATTACATTCTCCATGAAACTTTTTCAGGTTAAAGATTTTTGCATGCTGCATAATATAGTATGAGGCACCTAGATGGCACAGTGGATAGAGTATATGAGCTAGATAAAGAATGGCAATGTACTACAATATCTTTGCCAAGAAAACCCTAATTGGAGACATGAAGAGTTGGACATGACTGAGGCAACCAATTAATAATAAAGAATATTAATATATACTATAACATATATATAGATATATATATTGTAACATGTATATATTGTAACATGTATATATTGTAACATATATATATTGTAACATGTAACAGATAGAAGATAGATAACTTTTTTCCCAAAAAACTGCCTTCTTTATTCTTCAAGAATCTTTTTATAGTTCCAGGGTACCGAGAATTTATGGTAAAAAGGAAAGAATTCTGGACATATAGTTAAAAATTCTCGTATTGAATCCCAGTTTTGTTACTTGCCTCCATTGTATCTATTCAGTGAATAGGAGAGTCTAGATCAGAATTGTCAAACACAAAGCTCACAGGTTACAAGTGTTTTTACCACACTCCTTAGTGGGGTCTGAAACCAGATTTTTACTGTAGTTTGCCCACCTGATTTTAGAGTATGTTGGTATATGATCAGTATTTATATAATTATGTTTTGATTTTTCTAAGTCAACATGTGATCTTTTTAGGAAACCTATATATAATCACCTCTGTTTTCTATTAAAGTTTTGATATCACTGATATCAAAGGACCTTGCTACCTCCAAAACCCAAACAATTTGGTGGGGGTTCCATGGTTTAACCTTAATCAGACTTAAATATGGAAAATAAAACACTCAGAAAGGACTATGAATGAAAAAATAATGATTTTCATTATTGTTCTGTAAGAAATTACCAACAGAATGATTTCAGAAAGGCCTGGAGAGGACTTAGATGAAACTGATGCTGAGTGAAAATGAGCAGGACCAGATCGTCGTACACTTCAAACAACAGTACTATATCATGATCAATTCTGATGGATGCGGCCATCTTCAACAACGAGATGAACCAAAATTAGTTTCCAATAGAGCAGAAATGAACTGAAACCAGCTACACCCAGTGAAAGAACTCTGGGAGATGACTATGTAAAAACTACATAGAATTCCCCAATCCCTCTATTTTTTGTCTGCCTGCATTTTTCTATTTCCTTCACAGGATAATTGTACACTATTTTCAAGGGTTTGATTTCTTTTTTGTACAGCAAAAACAACTGTTTGGGACCATGTATGTATATATCAATATATGTATATATATATGTATATATATATATATATATATATATATATATATATATATATATATATGTGTGTGTGTGTGTGTGTGTGTGTGTGTGCGCGTATGTGTGTGTGTGTGTGTGTGTATGGGGGAAGGAGGGGAAAAATTAGAACAAAAGGTTTGGCAATTGTCAATGTTGTAAAATTACCCATGCATATATCTGGTAAATAAAAACTATTATTAAAAAAATAATGATTTCCCTCCCTATCTTTGTACTACAGGTGAAGTACTGTTTCCTTGATCATATTTTTTTTTACCATTCAGTGGCTATTTTCTTGTCTTCATCCAGAATCATATAAATTGTTTCAGATCCTTCTCAGTTTGGTATTTTACATGTCATCCACAACCATGGATATTTTACTAAGCATTTGTAATCAACATTAAGAATAACACTGGCACCAATACCTGAGCTATTTTTGCTTAACCAGAGAAATGGTAGTTTATCTATATCCTTTGGTTTTTATATTCAAACTTGCTTTCTTTTAATAACAGCACATTCCATCTGTTTCCATAGTGATTAAGCTAATTGTCACATAATTTGGAGCCTAAATTCAGTACCTGTCCCATACATTTATTTACTTTCATGATATAATAGATAGAATGCTGAGCTTGGAATTAGTAAAACCTGTGTTCAAATTCTGACTTAAAACACTTAAACCATATGGTCCTTGACAAGGCATTTAGCTTCCTTCAGGTTCATTTTTTTTTTCATCTGTAAAATGAGGAATATTGGAATTTATGACATCTTAGGCCACTTCCAAATCTCAGTCTATGATCCTATGTCCTTCAAATAATACTGCATCAATCAGACATGGTTTCTCATTATTGGAACATTATTGTTCAATGTAGTTATTCATTTTGACCATATTCAGATACTGCATGTTATCATATTAATTGACCAATTGACCTTCTCACTCAGACCAATAGTAGGATGGGGAAGAGGTGTTGTGATGACTGGTGAATTCAGAGAAGAAAGAATTCTCTTCCCTCTCATTATCACAGTATCTGTGCAGGCATTTAGGTACTCTCTTCCTCCAGCAGAAAATAGAAAGAGAAAGGTTTATTTAAATGTAGTAATATCTTTCTGCTACTGTTCAATATCACAAAATTTGAAATTTCTTTTGTTACCTAGAAAATTTTTAATTTTTTCAATGACAAAAATACATATTTCCCTCTCTCCTTGAAAGAAAATCAAAGACCTCAAAGCAAATATGCCTAGTGGAGCAAAATAAATTTCCCCATTGTTCCTCAAAAACATATATCCCATTCTGCTCCTTTAGTCCACTTTCTGTCAGGAGGTTTGGCTTTCTAATAACAATTTTTCATACCTAAACTATATAAAGACTTGATTAGTCTGAGAAAATATATGAATGGCAATATTACATTCCGGATAGTATTTATTTGTTGGCTAGTACATTTAGTTCTGAAGTGATGTGAGAAAAAAGAAGAAACTACTTTGAGTAGATATGTTTGGGCATTAAGGGAAGGAACAGTGTCATGGATTTGTGTGATCTAGTTCTTCAAAACAAATTTAAACATATGTATCTGTGTATTGTGTCCACCTTATCACTCCCACATATTCTTATTAGAATAATAGGAACTTTTAAAATGTTATGCTAGTAGAATATTGAGCAAGTGCCACAGATTGTTTAATACCTATTTGGAATCATAGCTATTAGTGTCTTCATTGTTTCCTCAATTTGTTTATCCGGCTCTCTGCCAATGTAGTTGATGGTTTCTCTACATGGAGAGTCAAGGTTGAATGTTTCCATTGTTACTGAGGTTGTGGTTTTCAATGACAAACCATGCTAGGCTTTTTACTTGATGTTACTACTATGATCTTTATGTTCATTCAATTATACTATCTTCCTCGCTATCAATCCCAATTGTTTCAAAAAGAGAGACTTTAAACTATTTTTCCCAATTGTGTCAAATTTGTCTATGAAAATAGTAAGATGACACTGTCTTTTCCAGTATCGTTTTTTTTAATTTTTATTATATATTTTTATAATATTATTCCTTGTATTCATTTTTCCAAATTATCCTCCCCTCCCTCTACTCCCTCCCCCGATGACAGGCAATCCCATACATTTTACATGTGTTACAATATAACCTAGATACAATACATGTGTGTAAATACCATTTTCTTGTTGCACAATAAGCATTAGATTCTGAAGGTACATGTAACCTGGGAAGACAGATATTAGTGCTAACAATTTACATTCATTTCCCAGTGTTTCTTCTCTAGGTGTAGCTACCTCTGTCCATCATTGATCAACTGGAAGTGAGTTGGCTCTTCTTTATGTTGAAGATTTCCACTTCCATCAGAATGCATCCTCATACAGTATTGTTGTTGAAGTGTACAGTGATCTTCTGGTTCTGCTCATTTCACTCATCATCAGTTGATGTAAGTCTCTCCAAGCCTCTCTGTATTCCTCCTGCTGGTCATTTCTTACAGAGCAATAATATTCCATAACCTTCATATACCATAATTTACCCAACCATTCTCCAACTGATGGACATCCATTCATCTTCCAGTTTCTAGCTACAACAAAAAGAGCTGCCACAAACATTTTGGCACATACAGGTCCCTTTCTACTCTTTAGTATTTCTTTGGGATATAAGCCCAGTAGTAGCACTGCTGGGTCAAAGGGTATGCACAGTTTGATAAATTTTGGGGCATAGTTCCAAATTGCTCTCCAGAATGGCTGGATTCTTTCACAACTCCACCAGCAATGTATTAGTGTCCCAGTTTTCCCACATCACCTCCAACATTCATCATTATTTGTTCCTGTCATCTTAGCCAGTCCGACTGGTGTGTAATGATATCTTAGAGTTGTCTTAATTTGCATTTCTCTGATCAGTAGTGATTTGGAACACTCTTTCATATGAGTGGATATAGTTTCAATTTCATCATCTGAGAATTGTCTGTTCATATCCTTTGACCATTTATCAATTGAAGAATGGTTCAGTTTCTTATAAATTAGGATCAGTTCTCTATATATTTTGGAAATGAGACCTTTGTCAGAACCTTTACTTTTAAAAATATTTTCCCAATTTGTTACTTCCCTTCTAATCTTGTTTGTATTAGTATTGTTTGTACAGAAACTTTTTAGTTTGATGTAATCAAAATCTTCTATTTTGTGATCAATAATGATCTCTAGTTCTCCTCTGGTCATAAATTCCTTCTTCCTCCACAGGTCTGAGAGGTAGACTATCCTCTGTTTCTCTAATCTATTTATTATCTGATTCTTTATGCCTAAATCATGGACCCATTTTGATCTTATCTTGGTATATGGTGTTAAGCGTGGATCCATATCTAATTTCTGCCATATTAATTTCCAGTTTTCCCAACAGTTTTTTCCAAATAATGAATTTTTATCCCTAATGTTGGTATCTTTGGGTTTGTCAAAGATTAGATTGTTATAGATGTACCCTATTTTGTCCTTTGTATCTAATCTGTTCCACTGATCTACCGGTCTATTTCTTAGCCAATACCAAATGGTTTTGGTGACTGCTGCTATATAATATAGCTTTAGATCAGGTACACTTAGACCACCTTCCTCTGACTTTTTTTTCATTAGTTCCCTTGCAATTCTCGACCTTTTATTCTTCCATATGAATTTTGTTTTTATTTTTTCTAGGTCATTGAAATAGTTTCTTGGGAGTCTGATTGGTATAGCACTAAATAAATAGATTAGTTTGGGGAGTATTGTCATCTTTATTATATTTGCTCAGCCTATCCAAGGGCACTCAATGTCTTTCCAATTATTTAAATCTGACTTTATTTTTTGTGGCAAGTGTTTTGTAATTTTTCTCATATAATTCCTGACTTTTCTTTGGTAGATGGATTCCCAAATACTTTATACTCTCAACATTTGTTTGGAATGGAATTTCTCTTTGTATCTCTTGCTGTTGCATTTTGTTGGTGATATATAAAAATGCTGAAGATTTATGTGGATTTATTTTGTATCCTGCCACTTTGCTGAAATTCTGAATTATTTCTAATAGCTTTTTAGCAGAGTCTTTGGGGTTCTCTAAGTATGCCATCATGTCATCTGCAAAGACTGATAGTTTGATTTCCTCATTTCCTACTCTAATTCCTTGAATCTCTTTCTCGGCTCTTATTGCCGAGGCTAGCGTTTCTAGTACTATAGGGAATAGTAATGGTGATAGTAGGCAACCTTGTTTCACTCCTGATCTTACTGGGAAAGGTTGCAGTTTATTTCTATTGCATATTATGCTTACTGACGGTCTTAAATATATGCTCCTGATTATTCTAAGGAATAGTCCATTTATTTCTACACTCTCAAGAGTTTTTAGTAGGAATGGATGTTGCATTTTGTCAAATGCTTTTTCTGCCTCTATTGAGATGATCATATGGTTTTTATTAATTTGATTATTAATATGGTCAATTATATTAATAGTTTTCCTAATATTAAATCAGCTCTGCATTCCTGGTATAAATCCTACTTGATCATAGTGTATTATCCTGGAGATGATTTTCTGAAGTCTTTTTGCTAATATCTTATTTAAGATTTTAGCATCAATATTCATTAAGGAAATTGGTCTATAGTTTTCTTTCTCAGTTTTCAATGTACCTGGTTTAGGTATCAGTACCATGTCTGTGTCATAAAAGGAGTTTGGTAGGACTCCTTCATCCCCTATTTT
The DNA here is from genome assembly GCF_048593235.1 of Sminthopsis crassicaudata. Classification (NCBI taxonomy): domain Eukaryota; kingdom Metazoa; phylum Chordata; class Mammalia; order Dasyuromorphia; family Dasyuridae; genus Sminthopsis; species Sminthopsis crassicaudata. Next base: position 564,108,343 of record NC_133618.1, read on the forward strand.
TTCAAATAGTTTATATAGCATTGGGGATAATTGTTCTTTAAATGTTTGGTAGAATTCACATGTGAATCCATCTGGTCCTGGGGATTTTTTCCTGGGGAGTTGATTAATAGCTTGTTCTATTTCTTTTTCTGAAATGGGACTATTTAAGCAATTTATCTCCTCCTCTGTTAATCTAGGGAGCCTATATTTTTGGAGGAAGTCATCCATTTCACTTAAGTTATCAAATTTATTGGTATAAAGTTGGGAAAAGTAACTCCTTATTATTTCTCTAATTTCCTCTTCGTTGGTGGAAAGATCCCCCTTTTCATTTGTAAGACTAACAATTTGATTTTCCTCTTTCTTTTTTCTGATCAAATTTACCAAAGGTTTATCTATTTTATTGGCTTTTTCATAAAACCAACTCTTGGTTTTATTTATTAATTCAATAGTTTTTTTACTTTCAATATTATTGATTTCTCCTTTTAATTTTTGTATTTCAAGTTTAATTTTTGGTTGGGGGTTTTTAATTTGGTCTTTTTCTAGCTTTTTAAGTTGCAGGCCCAATTCGTTCATCTTCTCTTTCTCTATTTTCTTCAAATAGGCCTCTAAAGATATAAAATTTCCCATTATTACTGCTTTAGCTGCATCCCACAGATTTTGGTATGATGTCCCATCATTGTCATTATCTTGGGTGAAATTATTAATTGTTTCTATAATTTGCTCTTTCCCCCAGTCATTCTTTAAGATGAGATTGTTCATTTTCCAATTACTTTTTGGTCTATTTACCCCTAACTTCTTAATGTATATAGCTTTTATTGCATTGTGATCTGAGAAGAAGGCATTTATTATTTCTGCCTTCCTACATTTAATTTTGAGATCTTTATGTCCTAATATATGGTCAATTTGTGTATAGGATCCATGAACTGCTGAGAAGAAAGTATATTCCTTTCCATTGCCATTCAGTTTTCTCCAAAGGTCTATCATACCTAGTTTTTCTAATGTTCTATTTACTTTTTTAATTTCTTTCTTATTTGTTTTGTGGTTTGATTTGTCTAAATCTGAGAGTGCAAGGTTGTGATCTCCCACTATTATAGTTTTACTGTCTATTTCTTCTTGCAATTCTCTTAACTTTTCCTTTAGAAAGTTAGATGCTATGCCACTTGGTACATATATGTTTAGTATTGATATGGCTTAATTATTTATGCTACCTTTCAGCAGCATATAGTTTCCTTCCTTATCTCTTTTAACTAGATCAACTTCTGCTTTTGCTTGATATGAGATAAGGATAGCTACCCCTGCTTTTTTGGCTTTACATGAAGCATAATAGGCTCTGTTCCAACCTTTTACCTTTACTCTGTATGGATCTCCCTGCTTTAAGTGTGTTTCCTGTAGACAACATATTGAAGGGTTCTGATTTTTGACCCAATCTGCTGTCCGTCTCTGTTTGATGGTAACGTTCATCCCATTCACATTTACAGTTAAAATTACTAATTCTGTATTTCCTGCCATCATATTATCCCCAGATTATGCTTTTTCCCTTGACCCCCCTGAACCCCTTCCCCGATATTTAATTTATAGACCCCCCTTGTGACGCACAGCCCTCCCTTTTTTTAGTATCCTTCCCCCCTCCCTCCAAGTCCCTTCACTTATTCTCCTTTTCCTTTTCCCTTTTCCTCTCCCCCCTTTTAATGAGGTGAGATAAAATTCTCTGAAAAACAAATATGTCAATTATTTACTCTTTGAGCCTCTTCTGATGAGAGTAAGATTCACACAATGATTCTCCCCCTCACTAAATTCCCTCAGATATGGTGTATTTTCTATGACTCTTCCTGGGATGTAGTTTCCCTCTTTTTATCATTCCTTCCCCTTTTTTCTGAAACAACCTCCTTCCCTTTACTACACCCCCCTTTTTTTTCTTTTATATCAGTAAAATCAAATTATCCATGAGTACTTTTTATATACCCACAACAGAGTTACAGTTCTCAAGGGTTCTGTGTACCTTTTTCTGTTTCTCTTCAGTCTTGTGGATGTAGATCAAAATTTTTGTTTGTCTGTTTTTTTTCTTAGAAACATATAGAATTCCTCTATTTCATTGAATGACCATCTTCTTCCATGGAAAAAGATGCTAAACTTAGCTGGGTAGTTCATTCTTGGTTGCAGTCCTTGATCTTTTGCCTTTCAGAATATCAGGTTCCAGACCCTTCTATCTTTTAATGTGGAGGCAGCCAGATCTTGAGTGACCCTTATTGTGGCACCTTGGTTTTTAAATTGTTTTTTTCTAGCTGCTTGCAAGATTTTCTCCTTTGTGTGGTAATTCTGCAGCTTAGCCACAATATTCTGTGGTGTTCTTTTTTTAGGGTCTATTTCAGAAGGAGTTCGATGAATTCTTTCGACATCTACTTTCCCTTCTGTTTCTATTATCTCTGGACAGTTCTCTTTGATAATTTCCAGTAAAATAGAATCTAGGCTCTTTTTTTGGTTGTAGTTTTTGGGAAGTCCAATGATCCGCAGATTATCTCTCCTAGATCTATTTTCCAGGTCTATAGATTTTCCCAGTAAGTATTTGACGTTACTCTCCAGCTTTTCTTTTTTTTTTTTGTTTGACTGATTCTTGGGTTCTCTGTGAATCATTCATTTCTATTTGTTCCATCCTGAATTTTAAGGAGTTATTTTCTTCTTTCACAGTTTTTAGTTCTTTTTGTAAATGCCCAATTTCATTTTTAAATGAATTATTTTGCTCTATTGAATTTTTTTCCATTTCCCTAATTTTTTTTGAGAATTATTTTCTTTATCCAATTCAGAAATTCTATTTTCTTGAGACTTTTTTATCTTTTCCAATTCAGAAATCCTACTTTCCTGTGATTTTTAACCTTTTCTAATTCATAAATTTTGTTTCCCTGAATCTCCTGTGAATTCTTTACTTTTTCCAACTCCAATTTCAGAACATTGTTTTTCTCTATCATAGCTTCCCTTTCCTTTCCCCATTTTTCTTCAAACTCTCTTAACTTTTTAATAGTCTCTTCGAGGAGAGAGTTATGTGATGGGGGCAGGTATCATTCCCCTTTAGGTTGTTATCTGCTGACTCTCTGCTGTTAACTTCCTTGGGGTTGGATACCTGCTCTTTTTCTATGTAGAAGGAATCTATAGTTTTTTCTTGGCTTTTTACTCATGATTAAAAAATCTTTTGGGGTCTGTCCTTGGGGTAGGAAATTATTTATTTATTTCTTTACCAGATTCCTGTGCCTGAGCTAAGAGAGAGCTCTGGGAGAGAGTTCCCCACTCCCTCCCTGGAAGTGCCTCACAGGTGATCCACAGGATTGTGCTGTGAGGGCGCTGTGTTTTAGCGGCTTCCCTGAGGTTTGAGACTGAACAGTAAAGGCGACACAAAGCCCAGCTTATGCATCTCGGTGGGGCATGGATGTCAGCAGCAGGTGACGTGAAAAGCCCCTGTGCTCAAACTGGAAGTGTCTACCAGAAACCAAGGTCCCTAGTTCAAAGATTCCGCTTCTCTGGGACTTCCCGGGGCTGAGTTCCACAGCCTCCAGCTGAACCAGGCACTATGTGTTTCCTTGGGCCGTGTCAGCCCACTTCTCAATCTCTTAACTACTCACAGGTGAAATCTAGGGGCCACAACCACAGTGCTGAGATCTGCTGAGTCACCTCCAGGAATGGGGAAGATCTAATCTAGCTTTGAATTTTTAAAGTGGCTTAGATTTCTCTTCTGAACTGCTGTATTATAAGCAGAGAAGAGCTAACAGCCTGTGCCAGATTCCTCTATCTCAGTGGCTTCTCTGATCCCAGAGCCCTCCCCAGTGTGATCGGCGCAGTGTGCTAGCACCCAACTGTCTGTGCTGGCCTCTCTTCTTCCTCCCCTGGGAACTGACCTTTTCTGTTGCAACTCTAGATTCTCTTCAGCTGGTAAGTTGTGCTTCCAGTCCTTGTGGATTCTATCAGTCCAGTGCTTTTTCTGAGGCTGATTTTATCTAGTTGGTTGTGAGGGAGTAAGGACGTTCACAGAGTCGTGTGTATCTTCTCCGCCATCTTGGCTCCACTTCCAGTATCTTTTTAATTTTTCTACATAATAATCTTTTTCTCACCATGCTTCTTTTTTTCAAATTTTTTTTTTATTTTAGAGAGAACAGCTGTTTCTAAATAACTTTGTCTTCACATACTTGTCCCTCCTTGACAGAAAGGGTCTATTTTCCCTTTCTTACATAGAAGACACTTGATAAGTAATAGTTGATTCATATATCAGATTTGAGATAAACTATAGAGTATCTTATGCCATAATAATGTATAGTCATGATGCCCAATAAGACTTGTGGAAGAGGGGAAAAATGAATTTGTTCAATTTGTTTATTTGGCTCTCTACCAATGTAGTTGATGGTTTCTCCATATGCAGAGTCAAGGTTGATTGTTTCTACTGTTATTGATGTTGTCATTTTCAATGATAAGCAATGCTAACTTTTTACTTGATGTTACTACAATGATCTTTATGTTCATTCAATTACACCATCTCCCTTGCAATCTACCCCCTATTGTTTCAGAGGAGAGACTTTTAAGTTGTTTTCCCTATCATGTCAAATTTGTCTATGAAAATAATGAGATGACACTGGATTCTGCAATATCTTTTTTAACCTTTCTACATAATAACCATGCCCAAACAATTCTCCATTGTATTACTTTTTCCACCATGTTTCATTTTCCCCCTCTTCTATAAATCTTATGGGTCATTATGACTATACCCTATTATGGCTTAAGATATTTTATAGTTTATCTCAAATCTATGACATATCCATCAACTATCACTTATCAAGTGTCTTCTATGTATCAGATAGTGTAATAAATATAGAGGATACAAAGAAAGGGAGGGAAAATAGACCCTTTTATCAAGGAGGGCCATGTATGTGAAGACAGTTATTTAGAAACAGCTACTCTCTCTAAAATATCCTCAGATTACTAGTACCCGTTCAGTAAACAGATATAACATAAAACCGAAGTAACATGCCAACAGTGGAAATAAGAAACCTGTCATAATGGCTATGGGAATTTAAAGCTAGGTATTAAAAAGTGTTTAATGAAGTGCTATGCTCTGGGTCAACAAAAGGAATCCTTATTCTGATAAAATCAGGTATCATCAAAAGTGTCCTTGTATGGGTTACTGTTTTGCCAGGGTAACTAGTGTCAGATTAGATCTTCACATTCAGTCACCTTTGGTCATACTTTCAATTAATGAATGTTGTGTGGAAAGATCTACAAGAAGACCAGCAAGAAAAAAAAATGGAATCATAGTCATTTATAGAATATTAAACCTGGCAGTGAATATAGAGGTCTTCTAACCTAATATATATTACAGATTAGGAAAATAGTGTAAAGTGATTTTCCAAATGTCATATGGACAAATTGATACATTTATAAATATATCCAAAGATTTACATTTATTAGCCCAATACATTATCCATAATTTTGCACTTAAAGGAAATGTAATCCAGCCTTTTTTTGTTTGTTTGTTTTCAAGCACAGCTGGATAGCTAAAGTAGAGGCATGATGGAGGACATTTTTTTCAGGACATAAGTACACTTTCAGGTTATGTTTCTTCAAAAATTTGTATTTCTTCTGTCTTATTTAGGAATGTTTTCAAATGATTCTAACATCACAAATTCTTCAGGTTAGAAAGATCTTTGAGGTCAATAATACAACTTGTCAGCGAATAGAATCCATTTTCATTCTGTGAATCCATTTTGTTTCTTCAAATCCACCAATAGATTTTTGGCATTCAATTCCATTATAAAAATGGGCTATTTAAATTTCATAAATGAAAAAAAAATACATCTCCTGAATTGAAAAATTGTTATCCTCATAAACAAATTCCTATCTACTCCATTGTTACAGGTCTCCCATTCTGCACAACTCTGAGCATCCTTTGTCATTATTTTTGGCCTTTTCACTATGCCACTTTTCATTTAATCATCATTCAAATAAATATGTTAAGTATAGTGGGAGGACCTGGGAGAGAGAGACATAATGAAGCAAATAAAAGGATAACAAAAATAAAGTGAAGCTGCTAATCTTAGAGCAAGTTCAATTTTATTTTACCACAGTAAGCCATTGACATGTTACATCTAAAAGGTCTGTGATGTGGGATATTCTTCCAGAAGCAGAGAAAAGATACAGGAAAAGGACAGACTAAGAAGGTTGGAGTCCATCTTCCTTTATTTTTAGGAACATCAATATCATCTTACTCCTTCGACTGCCACTTTTGATACATGTTTGTTGATGCATTTACAGAAGTCCTAATTAATTATTTGTAATTGCACAGTATTTTCTACCTTCATTTCTTGCTGCTATCCCAGACTTGGAAACAAGATGTTCCACCTCTGGAGACTGCCCTGGTAAAGCCTATTAATAAATAATTAAGTTCTGAGGCTCCTGCAGTGGTGAGTCATGCCTTCAAAACACATGGATACAGTCTCCATGGCAACATGCCAACATGGACTAAGCTGCTCCATTTCTCTTTTTGTATAAGTGGAGAAGGTGGGACAAAGGCACAGATTAGAAAGAGATTTGCTTTGTTTTTGTTTTGTTGATTTTAATTTCCAGAGAAGAAAGAAAAATCAGTAAATTAATATTCCTGTAAATTTATGTTTATAGCAAATGAAATGTGATCATGCAGCTGACATCCCTTTTTTCCTCCTCTCTACATACACCTCTCTTCCTCTCACAATCTCCATTTCTTTCTCTCTCAAGTCTTCACATGGATATATCTTCTCAACACTGAAGGTATAATTATGGAGTGGAAAAAAGTTATGGTTTTGGAATCAATGGACTTGGGTTTAAATTTGAGCTCTGACAACGCGTCTCATTTTAATGTTTTTAAATCCCAGTTTTTTTTTCATTCATGAAATGGAAGAATTAAATGACCTCTAAGTCTCTTTAATACAAATCTATGATGCATGTTTATACCTAATAGCAGCAGCATTAATTTGGTATGGATGAATGAAAGAATGGAGGGAAATAAGAGGGAATAAGCATTTATTAAGTAGCTCCCATGTGTCAGGAATTTCACAAATATTATTTAATTTAATCGCCACAATATTCTTGCAATATAAGTACTATTATATTTCCCCTTTTGCGATTGAGGAAACTGAGGAAGATAGCACTTAATTACTCAAATAAATAAGTATCTGAGATCAGATTTTCCTGATTTCAGATTCAGTGCTCTTTGGATTATTCCACCTAGCTACCTCAAAAGAAAGTTGAATGAGCATTTATTTTCTTACCCTATGTCAAATATTGTGATAAGAATTAGATATCCAAACTGAAAAAAAAAGATTTCTATTGCTTGTAAAGAGTTTATATTATCATTAGAGGAGAAAATACAAAAAGAAAATTCATCCTGAGACTGATGCTTGCAAGTTCTATGGGTAAGATCATGTTGTAAATAGTTTGTAGGCATAGGATAATCTTGCTTTTGCCTACCATCTTCTATGTTATCCATGCAAATTATTTTCCCTTATGCAGCATTTGATAACTAATAAGACATTTAAAAGAGGCCAGACTTCCTGAGTATCTTGAAGAAACCTGTATAATGAGCATTAATTAATTAAATGCATTGATAGAACTATGTGCTATGTGTAGTCAGAGATACAAAATTTAGGCAAGATTCAGATCTTTTGACTTTATATATTATAGGTGCATAAGAAAGATACATACATATACAGCCTGGTACATAATATGCACTTAAAAATACTTGTTGACTTGACTTTAACTACATTTCAAAATAGTTCAGGAAGGATGGGCAAGAGAATCACAACCAAAATGTTACATGAGATCTAAGGGTTTGTTAATCTTTATTCAAATATCTGCATATGCCCCTTATCTGTGACTTAGTCACTGCAATATATGTTCACTTGGCATATCTCATCTCTAACCCCAAATTACTTCTGGGATCAAACTATTTGTGATATTAAAGGAAGTGATCCCTAATTATCTTCTACATAAATATTGGATTCCAGCCTGACATAAGTTCATAATAACTGGAAACTATCATATTTATGTCATCGGTTGTATTAGGCAGATTCAACTGGAAGGGGAAACAATGTGACTACCTTTTAGTTCAGCTTTTTAAACTAATCCATAGCTCCATATGGGGCTCTCATAAGTTAATGTAGGGGTTGTGAAATTATAATTTATTACCAGTAAATGTGTTTTGTACATTCATTTTATATACCTATATGCCCAAGTTAACATAAAAATTTATCAGGAGGAAAAGGAGTTGTAAGTGGAAAAAGTTTAAGAAGCTCTGCCTTAGAGAATGGTTCCAGACAAAGCTAGCTAATATATGATTAGGTATTTAGGTGAGAAAAAAGTTTTTTTCAACTTTAGTATCTCTGAGCCTTGTCCTTAGTGCTAGAGTTTTTGATAGCTGTATCTTCAAATTGCATAGATCATATCATAAAAAATAAACACAGACTTTAAAAACCAGTTAATCTAACATTTATGATTATAATTATCATCCATTTAGAAGAAATTATGGTCATCTGTTTCACCAAAATGGGAAACTTCAATTTAGGTATATGATGATCTAGTACTTTTGCACAATAAAGCTTATTTCTATAGTGCTTTAATATTTGCAAAACATTTTCCTCTCTATGATACTAATAGGTGGATAGCTCATAAGATAATAATTGCCTCAAGAGGGAAACAGACTAAAGATTGTTAAACAATTTATCAAGTAAGTGTCAAGAGCTTGAACTCAAACCTCAGTTATCTAAATGAAGACCAAAATTTGTTTTTAACCTTACCCAATGAGAGTGTAGAGAGATATCTTTGACCTTAACTAAAGTGGAGCTAGAGTGAGAAGTGCTGGCTTATAGACTATATAAAAATTATGAACTCTAAGGAAAAAAAGAAATTTTAAAAATCATGGTTAAATCATCTTTCTGAGAAGCAATCAGAATTAAGGAACATCTGTAGTTCCCTACAACTCACTGAAAGGGTTTGAACTGAAGACCTGTCATGGGAAAATTTATAGCAGTTCTTTGTTGCCCCTAGGTGGTATTTCATAGCCACATTTAATTTTCCATTTGTTTTCCCCAGATATCTCCTCCAAATTATTTGCATTAGTGCCTGCAATTCCTGTGGGGAGGCTGGTTGGGGAATGGACAACACAAAGATTTCTACATCTTTCCTTTGAATCTCCCAGTAAATTTCATTTCCTGTCCTGAGAAGCAACATCTTCTTTCTTCCTGCCATCTGGACTTTTTTGTTTATCATGTAAGTCTTAGAAAGATATAAAGAGTCCCTATTTTCTTAGACAGGCAAAGTCACAGAGTTTTAACCCCCAAAAAGTTTACCTCTTTATTTCAAATGTCTGCAATATGGTATAATGCATTCTCCTCTTGGCATTATCTATGATCTTTTTGCTCTGTTATTGGCTTTCCATCCTTGTTAGTCACTGTGTATTTTACAAACAGCTTGACTGATGCGTTTCACTGAAAGTAATGTGGTTTCTCCCCAAATGAGTGTTTAAAAGGAACAGATGAAATTTTAGTTCTCTGTAATGCGATAGATGTAAATCAAATTAATTGTCTCACTGACTCCAGAAACATCCGGGGTTCTCATTTCCTGCCCAAACCATTGGAGCATTCACATTAACTTTTGGCAGGTAAATATTGTTAGGTCTAAATCATTCATCACCAATAACTGCACTGAAAACACATCAGGTTGAGAATTTTGACAGGTAGATTGGACTCTGCTTTCCAGAAATACAGACTTGAATAACTCAGCACCTCCCAATTCTTCTTTTCCTTTTTCACCCCAAACCCCAACCTCAAGACCTTAAGGCTTCCATTTGAAACACCACTACTTCCCAGATGATCCTTTCAATGTACCAACACTTCATGCCACAAATATCACAATGATTTACCTATAACAGTCTCCATTTTTATTACATAATTTCAGAAAAGGCATCATATGCTGACATCATCTCTGAATGCTTATAAATCTCTAAGTTTAAGGCAAAGATATAGTAAAATATCTCTGACAGTAATTTGTACTTTTCATCGTCTTTTGGTAAATGTGACTAAAATGAATTAATGAAATTAGTGTAGTAAAGGTAACAAGAATGATTTTATATACTTCCAGGCATGATTTTTGAGGGTATCTGGGGTAGTCTTGGAAGAAGAATGACTGGAAATTAACTGTCCCAAACTGAACTCTTTATGACTCTGGCCAGATGGATAGGAACATGTTCTTCATGGAAAATTTGAATTCTTCATATATGGATTTCTTATTCATGACACAATGACAGGAAAAATGGAAAGGAAGTTAGAGAATGAGAATATGAATTGGAATGGGAGTAAGGACATGGATAGTGGCCATGGTAGTTAAGATAGAAAAAAGGTCATCAGAACCTCAAAGGAAGCTAGGATAATAATTTCCCCCCCACATGTCTCTTTGTCCTTGAGCCAGTAAACATGAAAGGGAGCCTCCATCTGTTACCTATGTAACCTGGTCTAGAGCAATGACTACTGTAGATGACCTGAAATTCTTCAGTTTACTCCTCTGTCAGACTTCAGCATTCCAACTTTTGCACCTAAGATCTATTTTGGAATATTTCAAAGTGCTCCAGTATCCTGTACTGGACCAAGTGTACATGTTGGCAACTGTTAGTACTGTTCTAGGAGCTTGCCTAGAAATCCCTTCTGTACATATCAAAGCAAAATATCTAAGCAATTGACTCCAAAGTAAAGAGGTGTGCTTTCATAATTTGTCTTTGATCTTAGAAATAAAGTGAGTCTTTTATATTTCCCAGAAGTATCACTACTGATAATAGGTTATAGAATGAAGATTAAATCTTCTGTTGCCTTAAATATTCATAAGAACAACATTTTGTTCAATTTTTGTCCTTTGATGCATGACTCCACTAATGCCTGTACTTATATTTGCCACTTACACATAGATGAATTTAGGCAAGACACTTTCCATATTTGGGACCCATTCTTTTTTTTTTTTTTTACCATACGAATGAAGAGAGAAAACTAGATAATCTATAAAGTTGCTTTCAGCTATAAATCCTATTTCTTGATTACATGACTTGATGTACCCTAATGAGGAAAACAATACTAATAGAAAGCAATCAGAAGAATAATGTTCTACTCTTTGCTCTTTCACTTTCTCTCTTTATGGCTCTGGGCAAAACATTTACTCTCTCAGAGTCTGAATTTTCTCATTTGTAAAATAGGGATATCACCTATACTTATCCTACTAGAATTGATATAGATTATGTTAGTGAGTCCATATGAAAATGGATACACTATACTATAAAAAGAGGAGTTTATTATTATCAAGGATGAGACCCCATTAACAATCAGTTCTGCTGACCTATCTCTCCCAACATAATTCATTGACTTCCCTATAAAGGTGCAGAAGAGTAAAATGAAAATAGTGTAAAATACATTCAGGTTCATGGGCTCTCTGGATAAGGCATTTCTATATAATAAGTCAATGTTATTTTTATCCTACCCAAATTTCTCTTTTTCATACTGAAAAACCTCAATTACTTTAAGCTTTTGTCATTGGTCAATCCTTATTTCTTAATACTTCAATCATTTTCACTCCTTTGTTCTAGAACTTCACCCAACTCATTTTGGACAAAGGGATGGGAGGATATGTCAGCAATGGCAAGTTGATGTTTGTAATTTTTTAAGCTTGGAGTCAAAACCAATTGGTTCTATCCTCACAAAATGTTAAAGCTAGTTATGACAACAATCTAATTAATCTGATTAATTATAATTTATTAAAATGGAAAGAAAAATATTTCAAGCCATACCAATGTAAAGTAAGGCTTGTAATATGCCATTTGACCATTGATAGTAAATCAATGACCCAGGAACCTGTCCATTTTTACTTTATTCTTTCCTTATCATAAATGCTCTGTGAAATTTCTATATTTGGAAAAAGATTTTCACATCAAAATATCCTCAGAGATAAGAGAATAATAGCCTGGCACCATGGTGCCAGAAACAAGTCAGAAAAATTGGTCAGAGCAGGCAAATCAACAGAGACAGCAAAGGATGCAAGTCATTTCCCTAGCTTAATTCAAACTCACTTTCCTTTATTTAGTTTCAGCATTCTCATTGTTTGATAATAAAATCAACCCACAAAGATACAGCAAAGTTAATATTATACTTAGGATAAATTTTATAATATCTTACCAATTTACAAAATAAAATAATCTTTACTATTTATAAAATTGAACTTTAATGTGATGCTGTTTTATCTCTATTTATAAAACTGCTTGAATGCTTCTATATTCACCAGAGAAGTGATAGAAAAAAAATAATATAATTATTAATCAAATCTTGAGGCATGCAGTAAAGGTTAATGTCTTAGTCTTAATACCAATACCCCCTACTGAATAGCATACTTTAACTGTTAGCTGTGGCAGTCCAAGAGACCAAAAAGATAAATAATAATTTTTAAAATGATGCAGAAAAAAGTGACAGAACTCCAATCTGGGATCGACAGACAGAATTAGATCATCAATTTAATTAAAATTAAATTTTAATTTAAAAAATTAAATCATCATTTGCATCATTTAAATCCTTAAATTAGGATTTGGTTTATTTGATATACTTTCCTGTTAAATTAGGATCTGGACCAGTGACATAAGCAATGCTGAATCCACAAATAAATATTTTAAAATAACATCATTAAGCTGCAGGAGAGAATAAGAGTATCAATTGAACATGATTCCTGATAGTGGATTTTTTTCCCCATAGATCCATAGAACCATAGATCTTTAATGGCAGATGTCTCTTGGGCCTGTTCTAAAATGTTCATTTTACAGATGAATGAGCTGAGGATAAAGGGGGAGAGAGAGGGGAACAGAAAGGGGGCAGAGAGGGAGGAAGAGAGGGAAGAAGGGAGGGAAGAGGAGAGAGAGAGAGAGAGAGAGAGAGAGAGAGAGAGAGAGAAAGAGAGAGAATTTTATACAATTAGTCCATGATTATATGGACAGCATAAATGCACTCATATGCAGTGTACATATATATGGTATGAGACATAAAATATAGGATAAGAATCAAATATATTGTATATAATGCATTTGTGTGCACACAATTATAGGCTATGAGTGTGACTGTGGGCTAAATTTGTAACCTCTCAGAACCTAGGTTACTCCCTAAGGATATGAAATATAACAATAGATGAGTGTTGGTGAAGTTGCTTACACTAATGAATTCCCAGGTCTATTTTTAAAAATAGATACGCATCCATATCTATCCATATCTATCCTTTTTCAAAGCCTTTTCTTGTTCTCTTATCAAAGTGATATAGTGACTTTTAATTTTCTAAAGTTATGACAGTAGAGTACAAAGTCTAACAGATAAGTCCAAGCTAGAAAAGTTGTGAACATATTTTTAGCAATACAGTCTATGTTTCATCTGGTCATCAGTTTAATAGAGTTTGGATAAACTCATAACCAGAAAGTTGTTTGCAAGGTAATGTTGTGATCTATTTTGGTGGAAGGAGTATCCACAATGATGATAAAATTATAGATTTAAAATTCAAAGGCATAAACCAAGTTATCCAGTCCAACACAATCATTTTACAGATGAAGATAATGAGGTTCTTGGGGGCTAAATTATTTGCAAAAGGTCACTTTAGTAGTAAGTGGCAGAGTGAGAATTTGAAGACAAGTCCTTTGAATACAAATACAATGCCATGTGTTTCATAATAAGCAGTCAAACAAAACTTGTATTGAAGTAATTATATCTAAAGCTGAAAATCCAGAAAGCATCCAAAAAGAAAATCTTAAAATTAAAATAATAAAAATCACTTCACTGAAGGAACATAAATTATAGAGCATTTGGTTTGAGAGGGTACCAGGGGTCTATTTCTTTAGGGAAATGATCACATGACTGCCTATTGATTATTTCTGTTTCTATTTTTCCTATACTTTATTTCTAGTTTTAAAAATTCTCAGTATTTATATTATTGGATTATTTCTCTAAAAATATACTATATGCATTTTTCCAAGTTGATTTTTTTCCAATTCCTTTTAACCAGTGATTCTAAACCCTCTAGATTCAGGCTGTTAACCATATCAGCATCCTTGTCAAATTTAATTAATATGCTATGTACCTCTACTTCCACATCATTAAGGGAGATGGTGCATAAGACTAAGTCCATGTAGCACTCCGCTACTCACCTTTCCAAAATATTGTCATTTTCCGTTACTTTTTTTTGCAGTCATTTAGGCACTTTCAGCCTTAGTAACTGCTCAAACCTAAGCTTATGTAAATGGATTGACAGAATACCATTTCAGTGAATGCTTTATAGACCACTTCAATAAAATTAAAATATATGGCAGTTATCACCTTCTCTTCATCCATTTTTTAGTCATTAAAGTAAATAATGAGGTCTGGTGTTGCCTCACAAGATTTTATTTAAATAAAGACAATAATTTGGCTTATGGTTTAAGTTTCTCTATCAGTTAGATTTTTATAAAAATCATAAATGTAAGTACATTTATATATATATACATATGTATATATATATTTATGTGTGTATAAAATATGTAAATAAAAGTATATTTATATCAACAAGTCCACTAAACCCTCTAAGAATATAAATTACATGGCTAACATGGAAATATTTTGCATGACTAGACTAGGATTTCTATATATAAATGTATGCATGGATAAAATTGCCTTCTCAAGAAGAGAGGAACGGATAGAATTTAGAAATAAAAATCTTTTTAAAATGAATGTTTAAAATGTTTACATATAATTGGGAAAAATTAAATACAAAAAAGACTATAAAAGATTAACTGATTGGCATTGATGGAAGAAGTTTCCATATTCTGGTCATTTCATACACTGATGAATGAACAGGTCAAGTCTATCTAAAATGAAACAAAAAACAAACAAACAAACAAACAAAAACTAATATATTTTTAAAATATTCACAAGGAAATAAAGTTAAAATTTTCAACTACTTATCTAACTCATGGTTTTTATTATAAAATTAAACATCAATAAACATGAATACCTATAAGCAAAAAATTTGAAGAGTATTATATATAAAGTTGTGATCTATTACATAGTTCTTTTTTTAAGTCTATATTAAATTCAATAAAAAATACTCAAATTGCTTTTTTCTTGTTTTTCTGTTCCTTTCTGAACTTCCTTTAGCTCTCTTATTTGAATTTTGTAAATGTTTCTCTAAGAAAGGGCTGAAACTGATAGTCTGAGCTTTGTTTAGAATCCCAGGGGATTCTGAGAAGTTAAGTATTCCCTCTCAATACTGAAAACTACTGGGGACTACTGGAATTAAATCACAGCCAGATGCTTTTAATAGGACAATCTTCATGACATGGGCTACAGTAGAATGAAGACTGGAGCAATAGTATAAGGATCCTATCTCTGTGACACCTAGGACTGGAAAGGCTGAGCCAGAAAGAACTGTTTCTTCATGGAGCAGTAGAAGAAAGAGTAAAGAAAAAGAAAAATAGAAGGGAGAGAGAAGCTGTGGAAATGAAGAAAATCTGAGGAGTTATTGAGTTTTCTACATGAATTTGATACATTTTTGGTGGAATTGTGAACTGATTCAACAATTCTGGAGAGCAATTTAGAACTATGCCCAAGGGCTATCAAATTTTGTGTACCCTTTGATCCAGCAGTATTTCTACCAGCTTATATCCCAAGGAGATCATAAAGGAGAGAAAGGGAAACACATGTGCAAAAATGTTTGTGGTAGCCCTTTTTGTAGTGACAGGAAACTGGAAACTAAGTGGATGCCCATCAGTTGGAGAATGGCCGAATAAGTTATGGTATATGAATGCTTTGGAATATTATTTTTCTATAAGAAATGAATGGCAGGATAACTTCAGAAAGGGCTGGGGAGACTTATATTAACTCATGCTAAGTTAAATGAGCATAACCAAAGATCATTATACACGGCAACAGCAAGATTATACAATGATCAATTCTGAGGGATATGGCTTTCTTCAACAATGAGATAATTGAGGCCAGTTAAAATGGTCTTATGATGAAAAGAGCCAACTACACCAAGAGAGAGGACTATGAGAATTGAGAGTGGATCACAACATAGTATGTTTACTTTTGTTGTTGTTGTTGCTTACATTTTGTTTTCTTTCTCATTTTTTCCCTTTTTGATCTGTTTTTTATTGTGCAGTATGATATTTATGTAAGTATGCATAAAAGAATTGCACATGTTTAACATATATTGGATTACTTGTCATCTAGGGGAGGGGAGAGAGAAAGGGAGGGAAAAAATTTGGAACACATGGTTTTGCAAGGGTGAATGTTTAAAATCATCGTTGAATTTGTTTTGAAATGAAAAAGCTTTAATTAAAAATAAAAGAAAAGCAAGTGAAAAATAATACCAAATCTTATAACAAATATATCAAACAAGTCAAACAAAACAAATTTGTCAATTGGATATGAAAGGGGGGAAAAGTTGTAATTTGCACTCTGAGCACAGAAGTAAACTGTTTTATCATGAGTTCTCAAAAAAAATTTAAAAATGATCAGTAGCATCTATTTGAAATCATCAGCAAGCATCATACATAATAAAGATATACTAGAGTCATTCCCTATATGATTAGGGGTAAAACCAGTTTGCCCACTATCACTATTACTATTCAATATTGCCTTGGAAATGTTAGCTTTAGGAATAAGAAAAGAAAAGAAAAATAATTAGACTCTTTAATGAGGAAACCAAATTATCACTCTTTGCAGATGATAAAATGTTATACTTAAATAATCGTATAGAATCAACTAAAAAACTACTAGATATAATTCCCAACGTTAGCAAAGTTGCAGGATACAAAATAAATCTACATAAATCATCAGCATTTCTATTTGTTACCAATAAAGTCCAACAGCAAGAGAAACAAAGAGAAATTCCATTTAAAATTATTATAGATAATATAAAATATTTGGGAGTCTACCTACCAAGATATGGTCAGGAACTATATAAATACAATTACAAAATGTTTTCCACACAAATAAAGTTAGATCTAATCAACTGGAACAATATCAAGGACTGAGCTTAGGCCAAACTAATATAATAAAAATGATACTTCTACATCCATTAATCTACTTATTCAGTGCCATACAATCAAACTCCCAAGAAATAATTTTACAGAGCTAAAAATAATAATAATAATAACAAAAATTCATCTAGAATAACAAAAGGTCAAGAATTTCAAGAGAATTAATGAAAAAAAAAAACAATGCAAATGAAAATTATCAGCTGTACCAGACCTAAAACTATATTATAAAGCAAAAATCATCAGTTTGGTAATGACTAAGAAATACAATAGTTAATCGATGGAATAGGTTAGATTCATAAGACAAAATAGCCAATGCCTATAGTAATCTAGTGTTTGATAAACCTAAGACACTAGCTTCTGGGATAAAAAACTCACTATTTGACAAAAATTGCTGGAAAATTTGGAAATTAATATGGTGTAAACTAGGCATTGATTCACACCTAACACTCTATAATGATGAAATAGGTTCATGATTTAGAAAAAAAGATAAGCAAATTAAAGAACAAAGGATACTCTACCTCACAGATCTGAGGAGAAGGAAGGAATTTATGACCATAGAATTAGAGTACATTAAGAAATAAAAAAATGGATAATTTTAATTGCATTAAGTTAAAAAGATGTTGTACAAACAAAACCAATGCTGAAAAGATTAGAAGGGAAGTGGGAAACTGGGAAAAGAAATTTACATCAAAAGATTTTGATGAAGACCACATTTCTGAAATATATAAAGAATTGACTCAAATTTAAAAGAAGACAAATCACTCTTCAATTGATATGTTGTCAAACAATATGGGAAGTTTTCAGATGTATAAATGAAAACCATTTTTGTCATATGAAAAAATGCTCTAAATTACTATGAGTCAGAAACATGCAAAGTAAGAGAACTCTGTGGTACAACTAAACATCTCTCAGATTGGCCAACATGACAGGGAAAGTTAATGATGAATGTTGGAGAGGATATGAGAAAACATTGTTAGTGAAGTTAAGAATAATCAAACTAAGGGGGCGGAGCCAAGATGGTGGAGAAGATACATGCAACTCTATGAGCATCCTTATTCCCTCACAACCAATTAGATAAATTCAGCCTCAAAAATAGCACTGGACTGATAGAAACCACAAGGACTGGAAGCACTACTTACCATCTGAAGAGAATCTGGAATTTCAACAGGAAAGGTCAGTCCCCAGGGGAGGAAAAAAAAAAAAGAGGCCAGCACAGACGGTTGGGTGGTGGCACACTGCTCCAATCACGCTGAGGAGGGCTCTGGAATAAGAGAAGCCAATGAGATAGAAGAATCTGGCACAGGCTGTTAGCTCTTCTCTACTTATAAAACAGCAGTTCAGAAGAGAAATCAAGCCACCTTAAAATTTTAAAACCAGATTAGATCTTCCCCTGATCCCAGAGGTGACTCAGCAGATCTCAGCACTGTGGGTGTGGCTGACTTAGGCTGTCTAGGCTTTCACCTGGGAGAAGTTAAGAGATTGAGAAGTGGGCTGACACAGCCCAAGGAAACACATAGTGCCTGGCTCAGCTGGAGGCTGTGGAACTCAGCCCCGGGAAGTCCCAGAGAAGTGGAATCTTTGAACCAGGGACCACGGTTTCAGGGCAGACACTTCCAGTTTGAGCACAGGGGCTTTTCACGTCACCTGCTGCTGACATCCACGCCCCACCGGGATGCATAAGCTGGGCTTTGTGTCGCCTTTACTGTTCAGTCTCAAACCTCAGGGAAGCCGCTAGGACACATAGTGCTACCCTCAAAGAACAGCAGTGCTGATCACCTGTGAGGCACTTCCAGGGAGGGAGTGGGGAACTCTCTCCCAGAGCTCTCTCTTAGCTCAGGCACAGGAGCCGCTGCATCCATCCAGTCTGGGAGGAACCTGGTAAAGAAATAAATAAATAATTTCCTACCCCAAGGACAGACCCCAAAAGATTTTTTAATCATGAGTAAGAAGCCAAAAAGAACCATTGACTCATTCTACACAGAGAAAGAGCAGGTATCCAACCCCGATGGAAGTTAACAGCAGAGAGTCAGTAGATAACAACCTAAAGGGGAGCAATACCTGACCCCATCACATAACTCTCTCCTTGAAGAGACTATTAAAAAGTTAAGAGAGTTTGAAGAAAAATGGGGAAAGGAAAGGGAAGCTATGATAGAGAAAAACAATGTTCTGAAATTGGAGTTGGAAAAAGTAAAGAATTCACAGGAGATTCAGGGAAACAAAATTTATGAATTAGAAAAGGTTAAAAAATCACAGGAAAGTAGGATTTCTGAATTGGAAAAGATAAAAAAATTCTCAAGAAAATAGAATTTCTGAATTGGAAAAAGAAAATAATTCTCAAAAAAAATTAGGGAAATGGAAAAAAATTCAATAGAGCAAAATAATTCATTTAAAAACGAAATTGGGCATTTACAAAAAGAACTAAAAACTGTGAAAGAAGAAAATAACTCCTTAAAATTCAGGATGGAACAAATAGAAATGAATGATTCACTGAGAACCCAAGAAACAGTCAAACAAAACAAAACAAAACAAAACAAAACAAAACAAAAAAAAAAAAAAAAAACAACGAAAAGCTGGAGAATAACATCAAATACTTACTGGGAAAATCCATAGACTTGGAAAATAGATCTAGGAGAGATAATCTGCGGATCATTGGACTTCCCGAAAACTACGACCAAAAAAAGAGCCTAGATTCTATTTTACTGGAAATTATCAAAGAGAACTGTCCAGAGATAATAGAAACAGAAGGGAAAGTAGATGTCGAAAGAATTCATCGAACTACTTCTGAAATAGACCCTAAAAAAAGAACACCACGGAATATTGTGGCTAAGCTGCAGAATTACCACACAAAGGAGAAAATCTTGCAAGCAGCTAGAAAAAAACATAAATACCAAGGTACCACAATAAGGGTCACACAAGATCTGGCTGCCTCCACATAAAAAGATAGAAGGGCCTGGAACCTGATTTTCTGAAAGGCAAAAGATCAAGGATTGCAACCAAGAATGAACTACCCAGCTAAGTTTAGCATCTTTTTCCATGGAAGAAGATGGTCATTCAATGAAATAGAGGAATTCTATATGTTTCTAAGAAAAAAACCAGACTTAAACAAAAAATTTGATATATATCCACAAGACTGAAGAGAAACAGAAAAAGGTACACAGAAACCTTGAGAACTGTAACTCTGTTGTGGGTATATAAAAAGTACGCATGAATAATTTGATTCTACTGATATAAAAGAAAAAAGGGGGGGTGTAGTAAAAGAAAGGGGGTAGTTTCAGAAAAGGGGGAAGCAATGATAAAAAAGAGGGAAACTACATCACAGGAAGAGTCATAGAAAATACACCATATCTGAGGGAATTTAGTGAGGGGGAGAATCATTGTGTGAATCTTACTCTCATCAGAAGAAGCTCAAAGAGTAAATAATTGACATATTTGTTTTTCAGAGAATTTTCTCTCACCTCATTAAAAGGGGGGAGAGGAAAAGGGAAAAGGAAAAGGAGAATAAGGGAAGGGACTTGGAGGAAGGGGGGAGGGATACTAAAAAAAGGGAGGGCTGCACATCACAAGGGGGGTCTATAAATTAAATATCGGGGAAGGGGTTCAGGGGGGTCAAGGGAAAAAGCATATTCTTGGGATAATATGATGGCAGGAAGTACAGAATTAGTAATTTTAACTGTAAATGTGATCCCATCAAACAGAGACGGATAGCAGACTGGATCAAAAAATAAGAACCCTACAATATGTTGTTTACAGGAAACAAACTTAAAGCAGGGAGATACATACAGAGTAAAGGTAAAAGGTTGAAGCAGAACCTATTATGCTTCAGGTAAAGCCAAAAAAGCAGGGGTAGCTATCCTTATCTCAGATCAAGCAAAAGCAGAAGTTGATCTAGTTAAAAAAGATAAGGAAGGAAACTATATGCTGCTGAAAGGTAGCATAAATAATGAAGCCATATCAATACTAAACATATATGCACCAAGTGGTATAGCACCTAACTTTCTAAAGGAAAAGTTAAGAGAATTGCAAGAAAAAATAGACAGTAAAATTATAATAATGGGAGACCTCAACCTTGCACTCTCAGATTTAGACAAATCAAACCGCAAAACAAATAAGAAAGAAATTAAAAAAGTAAATAGAACATTAGAAAAACTAGGTATGATAGACCTTTGGAGAAAACTGAATGGCAATGGAAAGGAATATACTTTCTTCTCAGCAGTTCATGGATCCTATACACAAATTGACCATATATTAGGACATAAAGATCTCAAAATTAAATGTAGGAAGGCAGAAATAATAAATGCCTTCTTCTCAGATCACAATGCAATAAAAGCTACATTCATTAAGAAGTTAGGGGTAAATAGACCAAAAAGTAATTGGAAAATGAACAATCTCATCTTAAAGAATGACTGGGGGAAAGAGCAAATTATAGAAACAATTAATAATTTCAGCCAAGATAATGACAATGATGGGACAACATACCAAAATCTATGGGATGCAGCTAAAGTGGTAATAAGGGGAAATTTTATATCTTTAGAGGCTTATTTGAAGAAAATAGAGAAAGAGAAGATGGACAAATTGGGCCTGCAACTTAAAAAGCTAGAAAAAGACCAAATTAAAAACCCCCAACCAAAAATTAAACTTGAAATACAAAAATTAAAAGGAGAAATCAATAATATTGAAAGTAAAAAAACTATTGAATTAATAAATAAAACCAAGAGTTGGTTTTATGAAAAAGCCAATAAAATAGATAAACCTTTGGTAAATTTGATCAGAAAAAAGAAAGAGGAAAATCAAATTGTTAGTCTTACAAATGAAAAGGGGGATCTTTCCACCAACGAAGAGGAAATTAGAGAAATAATAAGGAGTTACTTTTCCCAACTTTATACCAATAAATTTGATAACTTAAGTGAAACGGATGACTTCCTCCAAAAATATAGGCTCCCTAGATTAACAGAGGAGGAGATAAATTGCTTAAATAGTCCCATTTCAGAAAAAGAAATAGAACAAGCTATTAATCAACTCCCCAGGAAAAAATCCCCAGGACCAGATGGATTCACATGTGAATTCTACCAAACATTTAAAGAACAATTAGCCCCAATGCTATATAAACTATTTGAAAAAATAGGGGATGAAGGAGTCCTACCAAACTCCTTTTATGACACAGACATGGTACTGATACCTAAACCAGGTCAATCGAAAACTGAGAAAGAAAATTATAGACCAATTTCCTTAATGAATATTGATGCTAAAATCTTAAATAAGATATTAGCAAAAAGACTTCAGAAAATCATCTCCAGGATAATACACTATGGTCAAGTAGGATTTATACCAGGAATGCAGAGCTGGTTTAATATTAGGAAAACTATTAATATAATTGACCATATTAATAATCAAATTAATAAAAACCATATGATCATCTCAATAGATGCAGAAAAAGCATTTGACAAAATGCAACATCCATTCCTACTAAAAACTCTTGAGAGTATAGGAATAAATGGACTATTCCTTAGAATAATCAGAAGCATATATTTAAGACCGTCAGTAAGCATAATATGCAATAGAAATAAACTGCAACCTTTCCCAGTTAGATCAGGAGTGAAACAAGGTTGCCCACTATCACCATTACTATTCAATATAGTACTAGAAATGCTAGCCTCGGCACTAAGAGCCGAGAAAGAGATTCAAGGAATTAGAGTAGGAAATGAGGAAATCAAACTATCAGTCTTTGCAGATGACATGATGGTATACTTAGAGAACCCCAAAGACTCTGCTAAAAAGCTATTAGAAATAATTCAGAATTTCAGCAAAGTGTCAGGATACAAAATAAATCCACATAAATCCTCAACATTTTTATATATCACCAACAAAATGCAACAGCAAGAGATACAAAGAGAAATTCCATTCCAAACAAATGTTGAGAGTAAAAGTATTTGGGAATCCATCTACCAAAGAATAGTCAGGAATTATATGAGAAAAATTACAAAACACTTGCCACAAAAATAAAGTCAGATTTAAATAATTGGAAAGACATTGAGTGCTCTTGGATAGGCTGAGCAAATATAATAAAGATGACAATACTCCCCAAACTAATCTATTTATTTAGTGCTATACCAATCAGACTCCCAAGAAACTATTTCAGTGACCTAGAAAAAATAAAAACAAAATTCATATGGAAGAATAAAAGGTCGAGAATTGCAAGGGAACTAATGAAAAAAAAGTCAGAGGAAGGTGGTCTAAGTGTACCTGATCTAAAGCTATATTATATAGCAGCAGTCACCAAAACCATTAGGTATTGGCTAAGAAATAGACCGGTAGATCAGTGAAACAGATTAGATACAAAGGACAAAATAGGGTACATCTATAATGATCTAATCTTTGAAAAACCCAAAGATACCAACATTAGGGATAAAAATTCATTATTCGGAAAAAACTGTTGGGAAAACTGGAAATTAGTATGGCAGAAATTAGATATGGATCCACGCTTAACACCATATACCAAGATAAGATCAAAATGGGTCCATGATTTAGGCATAAAGAATCAGATAATAAATAGATTAGAGAAACAGAGGATAGTCTACCTCTCAGACCTGTGGAGGAGGAAGGAATTTATGACCAGAGGAGAACTAGAGATCATTATTGATCACAAAATAGAATATTTTGTTTACATCAAACTAAAAAGTTTCTGTACAAACAATACTAATGCAAACAAGATTAGAAGGAAAGTAACAAATTGGGAAAATATTTTTAAAAGTAAAGGTTCTGACAAAGGTCTCATTTCCAAAATATATAGAGAACTGACCCTAATTTATAAGAAACTGAACCATTCTTCAATTGATAAATGGTCAAAGGATATGAACAGACAATTCTCAGATGATGAAATTGAAACTATTTCCACTCATATGAAAGAGTGTTCCAAATCACTACTGATCAGAGAAATGCAAATTAAGACAACTCTGAGATATCATTACACACCAGTCGGACTGGCTAAGATGACAGGAACAAATAATGATGAATGTTGGAGGGGATGTGGGAAAACTGGACACTAATACATTGCTGGTGGAGTTGTGAAAGAATCCAGCCATTCTGGAGAGCAATTTGGAACTATGCCCAAAAAGTTATCAAGCTGTGCATACCTTTTGACCCAGCATTGCTGCTATCGGGCTTATATCCCAAAGAAATACTAAAGAGTGAAAAGGGACCTGTATGTGCCAAAATGTTTGTGGCAGCTCTTTTTGTTGTAGCTAGAAATTGGAAGATGAATGGATGTCCATCAGTTGGAGAATGGTTGGGTAAATTATGGTATATGAAGGTTATGAAATATTATTGCTCTGTAAGAAATGACCAGCAGGAGGAATACAGAGAGGCTTGGAGAGACTTACATCAACTGATGCTGAGTGAAATGAGCAGAACCAGAAGATCGCTATACACTTCAACAACAATACTGTATGAGGATGTATTCTGATGGAAGTGGAAATCTTTAACATAAAGAAGATCCAACTCACTTCCAGTTGATCAATGAAGGACAGAGGTAGCTACACCCAGAGAAGGAACACTGGGAAGTGAATGTAAATTGTTAGCACTACTGTCTGTCTTCCCAGGTTACTTGTACCTTCAGAATCTAATGCTTATTGTGCAACAAGAAAATGGTATTTACACACATGTATTGTATCTAGGTTATATTGTAACACATGTAAAAAGTATGGGATTGCCTGTCATCGGGGAGAGGGAGTCGAGGGAGGGGGGTGATAATTTGGAAAAATGAATACAAGGGATAATATTATTAAAAAAAAAAATAAAATAAAATAAATGAATGCTAATTTTAAAAAAAAAAGAATAATCAAACTATTCTTTGCATACCCTTTTATCTAGCAGCATTTCTACTGGACTTGAATCCCAGAGTCAGAGAAAAAGCCCCACACATGCAAAAATGTTTATAGCAATCCTTTTTATAATGCCAAGGAACTGGAAACTGAGTGGATATCCATCAGTTGGAGAGTGGTTGAATTAAGTTATATGAATATATATGTTATAGAATATTATTATTCTGGAGGCAAGATGGTGGAGAAACCACACACAACTTTCTAAGCTCTCTCTTACCCTAACTACCAACTATTTAATTCAGTCTCAAAAATAGCACTAGACTGGTAAAATCCAAAAAGATTAGAAATACAACAACTTACCAAACAAAGATACTCTGGAATTTCATCAGAAAAGATTTGTCCTGAGGGGCAGGAAAAGACCAGTGTGGACAGTGATAGAACTAGGCTAGCGCATTGTATAGATCAGGCTGGGAAGGCCTCTGGCATTAGAAAAGCTACATAGACAGATGACTCTGGCATTGGCTGATTGCTCTACTCTTGCTTGCAAAATAGCAGATCATCAGAGAAATCAAAGCAACTTTAAAAAATGCCAGAAACTCTATTCTGCCTATAGCTACCCCAAACCAGAAGTGACTCATCACAGATCACAGCACAGCTATGCAGCCACATTCTGCTGTAAGGGTATTTTCCTTGGGGCAGTTAAAAACCTGCACAGGGCAGCCTCTAATGTACACACTGGGGGGCTTGGCCTGAGGCAGTGGAACTTCCATAGCAGCAGCAACTGTGCTTCCCGAGGCAGAGATACTTCCAGTCTGTGCACCAGGGGCTATTTGCTGGTCAGCTGCTAATATCCACAGCCCCATGGGGCAGGGGGGGAGGCTTTGGCCTGGGGTTGTGACACTTTCACTGTTCAGCCTCTAGCCTCAGGGCAGTTGCTAGACCACACAGCAGGGATTCTTCACTGGGCACTTCCACAGCCCAGCCCATGCTAACCAGCTCTGAATCATTTCTGGGGGGGGGGTGGAACTCTCTCCCAGAGCACCCTCATACCTTTGTAGCTCATTCACAGGGCAGCTGCTGTCCATATACCTTATCCCTGTTCTTCAGAGGAAGCTGGTAACCTTCTTGCCCTGAAGGCAGAACCTATAGGTTTTTAAAAATGAATAAAAAAATGAAGAGAACAATTGATAGCTTCTGTACAGAAAGAGAACAGGTAGGTATGCAACCCCAAGTAGACTAATAGCAAACAGTCTCTAGATAATACCCTGAAGGGGAATGTTACCTGGCCCCCATCACATAACTCTCTCCTAGAAGAGACTATTAAAAACCTCAAAAGAAGTTAGAAGAAAAATGGGGTAAGGAAAGAGAAGTTATGCAAGAGAGTAACAAAGTCCTGAAATGTGAATTGGAAAAGATAAAGAGTTCACAGGAAGTGAAGGGAAACAGAACTTGTGAATTGGAAAAGGTTAAAAAATCCTTGGAAAGTAGGATTTGTGAATTGGAAAAGATAAAGAATTCACAAGAAACTAGGATTTGTGAATTGGAAAAAGAAAATAACTCACTAAAAAAATAGATAGATAGATAGATAGATAGATAGATAGATAGATAGATAGATATAGTGAAATGGAAAAAAATCCCATAGAGCAAAACAACTCATTTAAAAACTCAATTGGACATACACAAAAAGAAGTAAAAAAAGAGAATGAAGAAAATAACTTATTAAAAATCAGAACTGAGGGGCAGGTAGGTGGCACAGTGGATAGAGCACCAGCCTTGAATTCAGGAGGACTCAAGTTCAAATCTGGTCTCAGACACTTAACACTTTCTAGCTATGTGACCCTGGGCAAGTCACTTAACCCCAGCCTCAGGGGGAAAAACAAATAGAAATGAATGATTCATTGAAACAACAAAAATCTGTTGAGTAAAATAAAATAAAAAAAAGAAAAAGAAAAGCTGGAGAAAAACTTTAAATATATACTTGGAAAATCAACAGACCTGAAAAATAGATTGAGGAGAGATCATCTAAGGATTATTAGCCTTCCCAAGATTTATGATGAAAAAAATAGCCTAGATATTACTTTACAGGAAATCATCAAAAAGAACTGCCCAGAGGTAATAGAACCAGAAGGTAAAATAACCATTGAAAGAATTCATCTAACACCTTCTGAAAAAGACCCTAAAAAAAAATTCCATAGAATATTGTGGCCAAACTTCAGAACTATCAGGCTAAGGAAAAAATATTACAAGCAGCCAGGAAAAAAAACAATTTGAATACCAATGTGTCACAAAAAGGGCCACTCAAGATCTGGCTGCATCCACATTAAAGGATTGAAGAGCCTGGAATCTGATATTCCGAAAGGCAAAAGAAATTGAATTGCAGCCAAGAATAAACTACCCAGCTAAGTTTAGCATTTTCTTCCATGGAAGAAGATGGGCATTTAATGAAACAGATGAATTCTATTTGTTTCTAAAGAAAAAAACAGATCTAAACAAAATATTTGATCTCCAAACACAAGATTCAAGAGAAGCAGAAAAAAGTAAAAGGAACTCTTGAAAACTGTATTTCTGTTGTGGATATACACAAAGTCCACATGTATAATTTGATTTTACTGATATAGCATTAAAAAGGAAGTAGAAATGGAAAGGGGATAGTGTCAGAAAACTGGAAAAGGGGAGATAAAAAGAGGGAAACTACATCCCAAGAAGAGACCAAAAAAAAAAAAAACCCCATCATATCTGAGGGAATTTATAGAGGGGGAGGAACATTGTGTAAATTGTACTCTCATCAGAATTAGCTCAAAGAGAAAATAATTGACATATTTGTTTTACAGAGAATTCTCTATCACCTCATTAAAAAGAGGGAGAGGAAAAGGGAAAAGGAAAAGAGTAATAAGGAAAATGAATAAGAAAGGGGAAGGTATTTAAAAGGGGGGAGGAGGGATACTAAAAAGAGAGGGCTGCGTAACACAAGTGAGGTCCATAAGTTTAATACTGGGGAAGGGATTCAAGGGGGGGAAGGGGGAAAAAAGCATAATCTGGGGATAATATGATGACAGGAAATACAGAATTAGTAATTTTAACTGTAAATGTGAATGGGATGAACTCTCCCATTAAGTGGATGTGGATAGCAGACTGGATCAAAAGTCAGTTTACAGGAAACACATTTAAAGCAGGGAGATATATACAGAGTAAAGGTAAAAGGCTAGAGAAGAATCTATTATGCTTCAAGTGAAGTAAAAAAAAAAAAAAAAAAAAAAGTAGGGATAGCCATCCTTATCTCAGATCAAGCAAAAGCAAAAATTAATCTAATTAAAAGAGATAAGGAAGGAAACTATATCTTGCTAAAGGGTAGTATAGACAATGAAGCCATATCAATACTAAACATATATACACCAAGTGGTATAGCATCTAACTTCCTAAATGAGAAGTTAAGAGAGTTGCAAGAAGAAATAGACAGCAAAAATAGAATAGTGGGAGACCTCAATCTTGCACTCTCAGAATTAGATAAATCAAACCACAAAACAAATAAGAAAGAAATTAAAGAGGTAAATAGAATATTAGAAAAATTAGGTATGATAGAGCTTTGGAGAAAACTGAATGGTGATAGAAAGGAGTATACTTTCTCTCATCAGTTCATGGAACCTATACAAAAATTGATCATATATTAAGACATTAAAACGTCAAAGTTAAATGCAGGAAGTCAGACACAGTAAATACTTTCTTTTCAGATCATGATGCAAAAATTACATTCAACAAAAAGTTAGGAGTAAATAGACCAAAAAGTAATTGGAAACTAAATAATCTCATCTTAAAGAATGATTGGGTGAAACAGCAAATTATAGACACAATTAATAATTTCACTCAAGATAATGACAATGATGAGACATCATACCAAAATTTGTGGGATGCAGCTAAAGCAGTAATAAGGGGAAATTTTATATCTTTGGAGGCTTACTTGAAGAAAATAGAGAAAGAGAAGATCAACGAATTGGGCTTACAACTTAAAAAACTAGAAAAAGACCAAATTAAAAACCCCCAATCAAATGCTAAACTTGAAATTCTGAAATTAAAAAGAGAAATTAATAATATTGAAAGTAAAAAAAAAAAAACTATGGAACTAATCAATAAAACTAAGAGTTGGTTTTATGAAAAAAAAACAGTAAAATAGATAAACCTTTGGTAAATTTGATTAGAAAAAGGAGAGAGGAAAATCAAATTGTTAGTCTTAAAAATGAAAAGAAGGAACTTTCCATCAGTGAAAAGGAAAGTAGAGAAATAATGAGGAGTTACTTTGCCCTACTTTATTTATTATGTACTAGATAAGTACAATTAAGTCTATATAAGTGCCCCCCAATCCTTTCAATGATTTGAATCCTGTCCCTAATCTATAGCTACTGTAGGTAAGCATCTATATAACCTATAATTTGTATACCTATATAAAATTTTTATAAACTTTTGACAATTTTTCCTCATGAAAATCTAATTCCATTTGTAATTTTACTATGCAATATAAACATATTTCATCTTACATAATAGATGTCTTCCTAAAGAAAAAAATATATATACTGAATCATATTTTAATGCACCAAAAAGACTTCCCACTTAAAAAACTCTGATGTCAATTATTATGAAATGTGATTATTTGCCCACTAAATAATCTAGTTTTAAAAGCCTGAATTTTCACTTATCAAGTTTTCTTATAGTGGGACAAGCCCACTTTAAAACCCAAACATCAGTGAGAGAATATATTTTAAAAAACAATTACAAGGTAAATTTGCAACTTAGAACTCAAAAGTTTCACAGTACAATTTAAATTCAGTACATACATTCATCTATGTGATATGTAGGTCAGAGCATTCTATATTTCTCTCTTTCTCCACCTTTATTATTTTAATTGGTATCTCACACTAAATATTAGCTTCATCCCTTAACATGATACTTAACATCCAACTTTATAATCTCTAATTACATCCATAATTCTTCCCTCACAGAGACCCATTTTAGTCAATTTGTGACTGAATTTAATCAATTCCATTTCTACAACATTTCACATCTGTTCCTTTTTCTCCACTCGGACAACCATTGTCTTTATTCAGATACTCATTGCCCTTCACCTTGACTATTTCAATGACTTACTTATGTGTCTCCTTGCCTCCAGTCACATCACTCTTCAATTTTTCTTCCATACAAGTGCCAGTATACTATTAATGCACAAGTCTGAAGATGTCATTTGGTTTTTCAATAATCTTTAGGGATTTCCTATTTGCTTTAGGATAAAAAATAAACTCCTATTATAGGGTATAGCTTTTAGGGGAAATGTGGCAATAATTTAAAGTCCCCTGACATTAGAGTGCTTTTGTCAAAACAATCTTTCATTTATTCTAATTCTGGCTTCAGAATCAGTGATCTTGACCTTAGAACACTATTGTTTTAACAATTTGTCCATCAATGATTGGAAAAGTCTTCTGACCTAGGAATAAAATAATATTTCTTCCTTTAGACTTTAGGGATGATATATTAGTGATGCTGAGATCCTCTCACCTAAGATGCTATCGTTCTAACAATCTGTCTGTCAATGATTCTAAAGTCTTCTGACCTGAAAATAGTCATACAAACATTATTGACCAACAGATAGATAATCTGTTGGTCGGTGATAAGGAAGTTCCTGGGGCAATTGTGAATAGAGTACCACTCAAACCTACTTGAAAGCCATAAAATTAGCAAATAAGCAACATGAAGTTCTGGTCAAACTATATGCTTGCTCTTGGGTCTTTGCTAAATTCTTTTGGAACTTAGCCCACTTCAATAGGCATTACAATTACAATGAACTTTGCCCCTTGATTTAGAGATGGTTCAGTCCTGCAAATTCTTTTGAGATACTTTGCAACAACAGTTATGTGACCCCAACCTTTTGTGGTCCCTTCTGAATCTCAATACTATAAAATTTTTTCAAAAATATTTCATGATTATATGAGTGTTCCAAATCACTATTGATCAGAGAAATGCAAATTAAGACCACTACACACCTGTCAGATTGGCTAAGATGACAGGTACAAGTAATGATGAATGTTAGAGGGGATATGGGAAAACTGGGACACTAATACATTGTTGGTGGAGTTGTGAAAGAATCCAGCCATTCTGGAGAGCAATTTGGAAATATGCCCAAAAAGTTATTAAACTGTGGATACCCTTTGATCCATCAGTGCTACTATTGGGCTTATATCCCAAAGAAATACTGAGGAGGGGAAAGGGACCTGTATTGCCAAAATGTTTGTGGAAGCTCTTTTCATAGTGGCTAGAAACTGGAAGATGAATGGATGTCCATCAATTGGAGAATGGTTGGGTAAATTATGGTATATGAAGGTTATGGAATATTATTGCTCTGTAAGAAATGACCAGCAGGATGAATTCAGAAAGGTTTGGAGAGACTTACATGAACTGATGCTGAGTGAAATGATCAGAACCCGAAGATCACTATACACTTCGACAACAATACTGTATAAAGATATATTCTGATGGAAGTGGATATTTTCAACATAAAGAAGATCCAATTCACTTCCAGTTGATCAATGATGGACAGAAACAACTACACCCAGAGAAGGAATACTGGGAATTGAATGTAAAGTGTTAGCACTATTGTCTATCTACCCAGGTTACTTATACCTTTGGAATCCAATACTTAATGTGCAACAAGAAAATTGTATTTACACACATATATTGTATCTAGGTTATATTGTAACACATGTAAAATGCATGAGATTGCCTGTCATCTAAGGGAGGGAGTAGAGGGCGGGAGTAGAGGAAAAATGAATACAAGGGATAGTGTTATAAAAAAGATTACTCATGCATATATACTGTCAAAAAAATTATAATTATAAAATTAATAAAAAATAATTTCATGATTAATCTCAACCAAACATTCTAGACTTTCTAATATTTTCCCCTTCACATGATCAGCATTCCACTCAAAGTAGTCTATTTACTAATCCCAGAAATTGACATTCTGTCTCCTTCCTCCTGCCTTTGCCCAGACAATCCCCTATGTTTGAAATGTATTACTTCCCCAAATCTGCCTTTAAAAAAAAATTAGTGAAATAGAAAAAAATTCCATAGAGCCAAAAAACTCATTTAAAAACTCAATTGGACATATACAAAAAGAAGTAAAAAAAAAAAAAAAACTAATGAAGAAAATAATCCATTAATAATCAGAGACATCAAGAATTAGTCAAGCAAAACCAAAAAAAAAATGAAAAATTAGAAAAAAAAATGTTAAATATCAACTTGGAAAAACAACAGACCTGGAAAATAAATCTAGGAGAGATAATTTTAGATTATTGGACTTCCTGAAATTATGATGAAAAAAATAGCCTAGATACTATTTTACAGGAAATCATTAAAGGGAAGTGGCCAGATGTAATAAAATTAGAATGAAAATAGGCATCGAAAGAATTCATTCAACACCTTCTGAAAAAGAACCTAAAATAAAAACTCCAAGAAAAATTGTGGCTAAATTTCAGAACTATAAGACTAAGGAAAAAATATTACAAGCAGCCAGAAAAAAACAATTCAAATATCAAGGAGCCACAATAAGGATCAATCAAGATCTAGCTGTTTCCACATTAAAAGATCAAAGGGCCTAGAATCTGATATTCCAAAAGGCAAAAGAACTTGGAATGCAGCTAAGAATAAACTACCCAGCTAAGCTGAGCATTTTTTCCCAGGGAAAAAGATGGACAATTAATGAAACAGATAAATTCCATTTGTTTCTAAGTAAAAAACAAGAACTAGGGGTGTGGAGCCAAGATGGCGGAGAAGCTAGATGCAACTTTCTAAACTCTCTAATTCCCTTTCTATCAAGTATTTAATTCAGTCTCAAAAACAGCGCTTGACTGGTAAAACCCACAAAGATTGGAAATACAAAAACTTACCAGCAGAAGAGAATCTGGAATATTGCCAGAAAAGGTTTGACCTGAGGTGACGGGAGCAGACCAGCACAGAGCAGGGATAGAAACAGGAGTGGGCAACATCTTTGTTTGGAAGGTTTACACCGAGCTCTCTGCTGTAGCCTTACTGCTTTGCTTTGATGGTGGAGTAGGGGACAAGCAGAGAAGTTGGAGCCTGGGCTAGTGGGTATGCTGAGGGAAACTGAAGCCCGAGAGGCTCTGGCTGCACCCACCCAGGACTGAAAGTGACATAGTGCAAGCCATAACACAGCTCTTTGCTGCATTCTGCAGTGAGAGGCTCATAGGGGGCAGTCACACACAGCAGGGGCACAACCCAGGGCAGCCTTTCATCTGTATAGTGAGGAACTGGCCAGGGATAGTGGAATTTCCTTAGCCTGACTGCACTCCCCCAAGTGTCCAGTACAGTGAGGAACAGGAGGATCTCAAATACTCAAAGTGAGTGTTTGTGGTGGGGCAGTGATACCTTTGCTCCTTAACCACTAGCCCCAAGGTGGTCACTAATCCTCACAGCAGGGGCTCCTGGCAGGGCACTTACACAGTCCAGCCTTGATACCCAGGCATAATCACTTCCCCTTGGAGCTCTTCCCAGAGTCCTCCCACAGCTCAGCTGTTCCTTGAAGCCCATTGAGAGGGCAAATACTGCCCATAAACCCATCCTCCCTATGCAGAGGAAGCTGGTAATCTCTTTGCCCTGAGAGCAGACCCTGAAGGCTTTTTAAAAAAATGAGCAAAAAAATGAAGAAAACGATTGAAAGCCTCTATGCAGAAAAAGAGCTGGTTTCCAAATCTCAGGAGGGTAATAGCAGACAGCCTCCAGACAATTCCCCAAATAATGCTCTCCTAGAAGAAAGTATTAAAAATCTGAAGAGAGAATTAGAAGATAAATGGGGAAAGGAAAGAGAAGCTAAGCTACAGAATAACAATGTCCTGAAATGTGAATTAAAAAAGGTAAACTTCCTGAAATGTGAATTGGAAATGGTAAAGAATTCACAGGAAGTTTAGGGAAACCAAATTAAGGAGTTGGAAAAGGTAAAAAAAAAAAAAAAATCACAGGAAAGTAGGATCTGTGAATTGGAAAAGATAAAGAATTCCCAAGAAAGTAGGATTTGTGAATTGGAAAAAGAAAATAACTCACTAAAAAACAAATTTAGTGAAATGGAAAAAAATTCCATGGAGCAAAACAACTCATTTAAAAACTCAATTGGACACATACAAAATGAAGTTTAAAAAGCTAATGAAGAAAATAACTCATTAAAAATCAGAACTGAACAAATAGAAATGAATGATTCACTGAGACACCAAGACTCACTCAAGCAAAGCCAAAAAAATAAAAAATAAAAAATCTTCAGAAAAATGTCAGCTATATACTTGCCAAAACAACAGACCTGGAAAATAAATCAAGGAGAGACAATCAGAGGATTATTGGACTTCCCGAAAATTATGATGAAAAAAAGAGCCTAGATACTATTTTACAGGTAATCATCAAAGAGAACTTCCCAGAGATAATAGAACCAGAAAGTAAAATAGACATTGAAAGAATTCATCAAACACCTTCTGGAAAAGACCCTAAAAAAAAAACTCCATAGAACATTGTGGCCAAATTTCAGAACTATCAGACTAAGGAAAAAATATTATAAGCAGCCAGGAAACAAACAAGCAAACAAACAAACAAAAAAAAACAATTCAAATACCAAGGTGCCACAATAAGGGTCACTCAAGATCTGTCTGCCTCTACATTAAAGAATTGAAGGGCCTGGAATCTGATATTCTGAAAATCAAAAGAACTTGGAATGCAGCCAAGAATAAACTATACAGCTAATTTGAGCATTTCCTTCCATGGAAGAAGATGGACATTTAAGGAAACAGATGAATTCCATATGTTTCTAAGTAAAAAAGAAGAGCTAAAGAAAAAAATTTATCTCCAATTGTAGGACTCAAGAGAAGCAGAAAAAAGTAAAAGAGACTCTTGAAAATTGTATTTCTTTTGTGGATATACATTAAGACTACATGTATAATTTGATTTTAAGGATATAACAAAAAAAAGGGAAGTAGAAATGGAAAGGGGATAGTGTAAGAAAAAGAGGAAAGGGGATATAAAAAGAGGGAAACCACATCCCACAAAGAGGCAAAGAAAACCTATCATGTCTGAGGGAAGTTAGAGAGGGGGAGAAACATTGTGTGAACCTTACTCCCATCAGAATTGGCTCTAAGAGAAAATAATTAACATAATAGCTTTACAGAAAATTCTTTCTCACCTCATTAAAAAGAAGGAAAGGACTGGGGCACTAATACATTGTTGGTGGAGTTGTGAAAGAATCCAACCATTCTGGAGAGCAATTTGGAACTATGCCCAAAACGTTATCAAACTGTGCATATCCTTTGACCCAGCATTGCTGCTATTGGGCTTATATCCCAAAGAAATACTGAGGAGGGGAAAGGGACCTGTATGTGCCAAAATGTTTGTGGCAGCTCTTTTCATAGTGGCTAGAAACTGGAAGATGAATGGATGTCCATCAATTAGAGAATGGTTGGGTAAATTATGGTATATGAAGGTTATGGAATATTATTGCTCTGTAAGAAATGACCAGCAAGAGGAATACAGAGAGGCTTACATCAACTGATGCTGAGTGAAATGAATAGAACCAGAAGATCGCTGTACACTTCAATGTTGTATGAAGATGTATTCTGATGGAAGTGGATATCTTCAACATAAAGAAGATCCAACTCACTTCCAGTTGATCAATGATGGACAGAAACAACTATACCCAGAGAAGGAATACTGGGAAGTGAATGTAAATTTTAACACTACTGTCTATCTATCCAGGTTACTTATACCTTAGGAATCTAATACTTAATGTGCAACAAGAAAATTGTATTGACACACATATATTGTATCTAGGTTATATTGTAACACATGTAAAATGTATGGGATTGCCTGTAATCAAGGGGAAGGAGTAGAGGGCGGGAGGGGATAATTTGGAAAAATGAATACAAGGGATAATGTTATAAAAAAATTACTCATGCATATATACTGTCAAAAAAAAGCTTACCATAAATATAATCTTTATTTTTGAAAAAAAAAAAAAAAAGAAGGAAAGGAAAGGGAAAAGGAAAAGAGCAATAAGGAAAGGGAATAAGAAAGGGAAAGGGATTTAAAAGGAGGGGGGAGGGATACTAAAGTGGGAGGGCTGCATGACACAAGTGGGGCTCATAAGTTTAATACTTGGGAAGGGGTTCGGTGGGGGTAAGGGAAAAAAGCATAATCAGGGGATATTATGATGGCAGGAAATACAGAATTAGTCATTTTAACTGTAAATGTGAATGGGATGAATTCTTCCATTAAGCAGAGGCAGATAGCAGACTGGATAAAAAGTCAGAACCCTACAATATGTTGTTTACACGAAACACATTTAAAGCAGGGAGATATATACAGAGTAAAGGTAAAAGGCTGGAGAAGAATCTATTATGCTCCAAGTGAAGTAAAAAAAGTAGGGGTAACCATCCTTATCTCAGATCAAGCAAAAGCAAAAATTGATCTAAACAAAAGAGATAAGAAAGGAAACTATATCTTGCTAAAGGATAGAATAGACAATGAAGCCATATCAATACTAAACATATATGCATCAAGTGGTATAGCATCTAACTTCCTAAAGGAGAAGT
Organism: Sminthopsis crassicaudata; assembly: GCF_048593235.1. Taxonomy (NCBI): domain Eukaryota; kingdom Metazoa; phylum Chordata; class Mammalia; order Dasyuromorphia; family Dasyuridae; genus Sminthopsis; species Sminthopsis crassicaudata. The sequence goes on from NC_133618.1 coordinate 564,144,849, forward strand.
TAAGAGAGTTGCAAGAAGAAATAGACAGCAAAACTATAATAGTCGGAGATCTCAACCTTGCACTCTCAGAATTAGATAAATCAAACCATAAAACAAATAAGAAAGGAATTAAAGAGGTAAATCAAATATTAGGAAAATTAGGTATGATAGATCTTTGGAGAAAACTGAATGGTGACAGAAAGGAGTATAATTTCTTTTCAGCAGCTCATGGAACCTATACAAAAATTGATCATATATTAGGACATAAAGATCTCAAAATTAAATGCAGGAAGGCAGAAATTCTAAAGGCTTTCTTTTCAGATCATGATGCAATAAAAACTACATTCAACAAAAAGTTAGGGGTAAATAGATCAAAAAGTAATTGGAAACTAAATAATCTCATCTTAAAGAATGATTGGGTGAAACAGCAAATTATAGACACAATTAATAAAAAAAAAAGCAGGGGTAACTATCCTATTCTCAAATCAAGCAAAAGCAAAAATTGATCTAATTAAAAGAGATAAGGAAGGGCACGATATCTTGCTAAAGGGAACCACAGATAATGAAGCAATATCAGTACTAAACAGATATGCACCAAGTGGTATAGCACCTAAATTCCTAAAGGAGAAATTAAGGGAGCTGCAAGAAGAAATAGACAGCAAAACTATTAGTAGAAGATATCAACCTTGCACTCTCAGAACTAGATAAATCAAACCACAAAATAAATTTTAAAAAAATTAAAGGGGAAAATAGAATACTAGAAAAGTTAAGTATGATAGATCTTTTTATAAAACTGAATGGAGACAGAAAGGAGTAGACTTTCTTCTCAGCAAAGAAACTGAAACATGTACAAATTGACCATATTAAAATTAGTACATAAAGACCTCAAAATCAAATGCAGAAAGGTAGGAATGGTAAATGCATTCTTTTCAGATTACTATGTAATAAAAATTACATTCAATAAAAAGCCAGGGGAAAATAGACCAAAAAGTAATTGGAAACTAAATAATCTCATCCTAAAGAATAAATGGGTGAAACAGCAAATCATAGAAACAATTAATAATTTCACCCAAGATAATGACAATAATGAGACAACATAGCAAAATTTTAGGGATATAGCCAAAGTTGTAATAAGGGGAATTTTTATATCTCTAGAAGCTTACTTACATAAAATGAAGAAAGAAAAGATCAATAAATGGGGCTTATAACTTAAGGCTAGAAAAAGAGGAAATTAAAAACCCCTAGTCAAATACTAAACTTGAAATTCTAAAAATAAAAGGAGAAATTAACAAAATTGAAAGTTAAAAAAAAACCTACTGAATGAATAAATAAAACTAAGACTTGATTTTATGAAAAAAGCAACAAAATGTTTGGGAAATTTAATTAGAAAAAAGAATAAGGAAAATCAAATTATTAGTCTCAAAAATGAAAATGGAGAACTTTCCACCAATGAAAAAGAAATTAGGGTAATAATTAGGAGTTACTTTGCCCAAATTTGTGCCCATAAATTCCATAACTTAAGTTAAATGGATGAATACTTACAAAAATATAGGTTGCTCTGATTAACAAAGAAGGAAGTAAATTAGAAAATTAGCAAATTAGAAAAATAGATAGAACAAGTTATTAATCAGTTCTCTAAGAAAAAATCCCCAGGACCAGATTGATTTACATGTGAATTCTACCAAACATTTAAAGAAGAATAAACCCCAATTCTATATAAACTATTTTTTAAAATAAGGAATGAAGGAGTCCTAACAAATTTCTTTTGTGACACAGACATGGTACTGATACCTAAACCAGGTAGGACAAAAATAGAAAAAGAAAATTATAGACCAATCTCCCTAATGAATATTGTTGCAAAAATCTTAAATAAAATATTAGCAAAGAGGTTACTGAAAATCATCCCCAGGATAATACACCATGACCAAGTAGGATTTATACCAGGAATGTAGGGCTGGTTCAATATTAGGAAAACTATTACCATAATTGACTATATCAATAATCAAATTAACAAAGCCATATGATCAGATCACCTCAATAAATGCAAAAAAAAAAGCATTTGATAAAACCCAACACCCATTTCTAGAGATTATAGGAATAAATGAACTTTTCCTTAAAATAGTCAGTAGCATCTATTTAAAACCACCAGTAAGCATCATGTGTAATGGAGATAAACTGGAACCATTCCCAATAAGACCAGGAGTTAAATGAGGTTTCCCATTATCACCATCAATATTCAGTATTGAATTAGAAATGCTACTTTGGCAATTAGAGAAGAAAAAGAGATTAAAGGAATTAGAGTAGGTAATGAGGAAACCAAATTATCACTCTTTGCAGATGATGATGGTATACTTAGAGAACCCCAGAGATTCTACTAAAAAGCTATTAGAAATAATCCACAAGTTTAGCAATGTTGCCAGTTACAAAATAAATCCACATAAATCATCAGCATTTTTATACATTATTAACAATATCCAGTAGTAAGAGATACAAAGAGAACTTTCATTTAAAGTAACTGCCAATAGTATAAAATATTTGAGAATCTGCCAAGGGAAAGTCAGGACCTATATGAGCAAAACTACAAAATACTTTCCACACAAATAAAGTCAAATCTAAACAAGTGGAAAAATATTAAGTGCTATTAGATAGGTCAAACAAATATAAAAGATGACAATACTACCTAAAGTAATTTATTTATTTAGTGCTGTACCAATCAAACTTCCAAGAAACTATTTTACTGACCAAGAAAGAAAAAAAAACTTCATCTGGAAGAACAAAAGATCAAGAATTTCAAGGAAACTAATGAAAAAAAAAAATCAAATAAAGATGGCCTAGCTGTACCGGATCTAAAACTATATTATAAAGCAGTGGTCATCAAAACCATTTGGTACTGGCTAAAAATAGACTAGTTGATCAGTGGAATAGGTTAGATTCACAGGACAAAATAGTTAATAGCTATAACAATCTAGTATTTGATAAACCCAAGACCTCAGCTTTTGGAATAAGAAATCACTATTGGACAAAAGCTGCTGGGAAAATTGGAAATTAGAATGGCAAAAACTAGGCTTTTACCCACACTTAACACCATATACCAAGATAAGGTCAAAATGGATTCATAATTTATACATAAAGAATGAGATTATAAATAAATACAAGAACATAGGGTAGTTTACCTCTCAGACCTGTGGAGGATGAAGAAATTTGTGATCAAAGAGTTATAGATCATTATTTTTTTAACATATTTATTTATTTATTTTTAATTTTTTAAATTAATTTTTTATAATTATAACATTTTCTTTGACCGTACATATTCATAGGTAATTTTTTTTTACAACATTATCCGTTGTACTCCCTTCTGTTCCAAATTTTTCCCTTCCTTCCCTCCCCCTCTCCCCTAGATGGCAGGCATTCCCATACATATTAAATATTTTATAGTATATCCTAGGTGAGTTATACAAAATAAAAAAAAATTTGATTATATTAAGTTACACAAAACTAAAGCAGACAAGATTAGAAGGGAAGCAACAAACTGGTAAAACATTTTTTTAACATTCAAAGATTCTGATAAAGGCCTAATTTCCAAAATATATAGAGAATTGACTCAAATTTATAAGAACTCAAGCCATTCTTCAATTGATAAATGGTCAAAGGCTATGAACAGAATTTTCAAAAGAAAAAATTGAAACTATTTCTAGTCATATGAAAAGGTGCTCCAAATCATTATTGATCAGAGAAATTCAAAGTAAGATAACTCTCTACACACCTCTTAGATTAGCTAAAATGACAGGAAAAGATAATGACAAATGTTGGAGGGGATGTGGGAAAACTGGGAAATTGATACATTATTGGTGGAATTGTAAACTAATTAACCATTTTGGAAAGCAATTTGGAACTATGCTCAAAAATTTATCAAACTGTGCATGCCCTTTGATCCAGAAGTGTTACTACTAGGCTTATATTCCAAGAAGGGAAATTGACCCACATGTGCAAAAATGTTTGTGGTAGCCATTTTTGTAGAAGCTAGAAACTTAAATTTGAATGGATGGCCATCATTGGAGAATGGCTGAATAAATTGTGGTATATGAATGTTAAAGAATATTATTGTTCTATAAGAAATGAGCAGCAGAATGGTTTCAGAGAGCCTTGGAGAGACTTGCATGAATTGATGCTAAGTTAAATGTGCAGAACCAGGAGATCATTATACACGTCAACAAGAAGATTATATGATGATCAACTCTTAAACAATGTGATGATTCAAACCAATTGCAATTGTTCATTAATAGAGGGAATCAACTACACCCAGAGAGAGAACATTGGGAAATGAGTGTAGAGCACAACATAACATTTCCACTCTGTTATTGCTTGAATTTTTGTTTTCCTAACATATACTTTAATATATTTAACATGTATTGGACTACCTGCCATCTAGGGGCAGGGGTGGGAGGAAGAAGGGGAAAAGTTGTAACAGAAGGTTTTGCAAGGTTCAATATTAAAAAATTATCCATACACATGTTTTGTAAATAAAAAGAAAGAAAGAGAGAGAGAGAGAGAAAGAAAGAAAGAAAGGAAGGAAGGAAGGAAGGAAGGAAGGAAGGAAGGAAGGAAGGAAGGAAGGAAGGAAGGAAGGAAGGAAGGAAGGAAGGAAGGAAGGAAGGAAGGAAGGAAGAAATAAAGAAAATAAGAAAGAAAAAAAATAAGAAAGAAAGAAAAAAATAAGAAAGAAAGAAAGAAAATAAGAAAAAAATAAGAAAGAAAGAAAGAAAGAAAGAAAGAAAGAAAGAAAGAAAGAAAGAAAGAAAGAAAGAAAGAAAGAAAGAAAGAAAGAAAGAAAGAAAGAAAGAAAGAAAGAAAGGAAGGAAGGAAGGAAGGAAGGAAGGAAGGAAGGAAGAAATAAAGAAAATAAGAAAGAAAAAAAATAAGAAAGAAAGAAAAAAATAAGAAAGAAAGAAAGAAAATAAGAAAAAAATAAGAAAGAAAGAAAGAAAGAAAGAAAGAAAGAAAGAAAGAAAGAAAGAAAGAAAGAAAGAAAGAAAGAAAGAAAGAAAGAAAGAAAGAAAGAAAGAAAGAAAGAAAGACTTAGCTCATTAGCTCATTCTGGAATCTGGATGGAATGCTTTATTCTATCCTTCTCTACTCTTAATTATCTAAGTAAATAATTTTCTTCATCTCTTCTCTATTTCCCTTTCATTTACTTATGTAAATTGTATTCTTTGAGGTCAACAAGTACATTTCATTCCAATGTCCGTGTTTATAATATTTACCATGGTGCTTAAGTAATAAATAAATGAAAAAACAAATAATAAAATGCTCAAAAGGATCAAACAATTTGAGCTTCCTGAAATGATGCAAATCATCACTCATCCATTTCTTTCCATTATGTGCAACTTTTGCCTATGTGATCTGATAAATTTGCAATAAAATGTTTACACAGTTTACTAGAGGACTTCAACTCTTTCTCCAGACCCAATAAAGATACCAGTGAAATACTGGTTATGGGCATGACACTCTTTGCCCTTGCTAAGTGACCAGTCCATCATTTCTTCTTCTTAATGTATTGTCCTGGTGATGCTTTTAATTTTTTTTCTTTTAAGTTCCTCCTTAGTTTCGATTTTAGTTCTGTTCACACACAGCAAGTACCTCCCCATTGTCCCTTATGTTGTAGTCATCCTTGATTCTTTGGGAGAGATGGTGTCTCATTGTATTAAAACAGAATTAAAATGTTTATGTTGAAAACATAGATCTTTTCATGGAAATAAACAAAATAAAAATCTTTGCAATTTCCTGAAAACAATTTATACTTATAGATGCTGATCCAATTGAATTAAATAAAAAGTTCTACTTTTGTGGGGGAAAATATTATACTTGAAATAAATATATAAATATATATGTAAATATGCAGTTATAGATAGTCATGTATATATTCATACACTTGAAGCACCATGTTTTAGTGGACAGGACACTGGATTGGGAGATAAAGAAATTGATTCTGAAATTTGACTTTGTTTCTAACTAATATCACTTCTTCACAATCAGCAAGTTATTCTCAATGCTCTCATCAACCAAACAAAGGAGTTGGACTCACAGGGATCTCTAAAATATTTTCTGCACTTGAATTAATGATCCTATCATCTTTCTATCAGTCTATAATGCCACCAAATCACACCTATTTGTTCAGTATTAAATAATAACTAATTGACAGAAACTCTTTTCTATGTTAATTGATCACAGAATCCAAGTTGGAATGGATCTCAGCAATCAACTAGTCCAACCTGTCCCAGAAAGAGTATCCCTAACATAATATGCTTTATAAGGTGTAATCTAACCCTTTCTCAGCATCCTTTGAAAAGGAAGAATCTATTTCTCTCCCAAGGTAGTGTTTTCTAATTTGGTAACTCTAGTTGTTGTGAATAAGTTTCTCCCTTCTAATAGTAGCCACATATTTACATTTTTGTAGCTGCCATCTATTTCTCCTAGTTAAGTCCTTTCATGTCAAAGAAAATAAGTTTAATGTCTTTTTCACATAAGTGTCTTCAACATCATGTCCCTACAAATTTTCTCTTCTATGGACTAAAACCCTATATTTCCTCCAACCAATCTGAAGTTTCCTTATTTCTACAGCAAGAGCAAAATACTATCACCATCTCAAATTGGCAAGAATTTACTTAAAAGTAGTCAAGGAACCTAGAAGAAAATAAACATTCTCTTGATTGATGAAATGGGGAACTGATAGGATTTACACAGAATCCTAAAATTTTTAATCATCTAGATTCATCCCCAGCCAGCAGAAAGTACCTTGATGGAATCTGGCTTTTTTTAACTTATTTATGGGAAGAAACAAATCACATTTATTGGGCATATTTACACAATACTAAAATAAATTATTTATCAATCTAGTGGGGAAAAAAAACCAACCCTCCAGCTGTATGCCTGACATTGTACAGACCAAGATACTCATTTACTTATCTTTAGGATTTCTGATATGACTTTTTAGGCTTTGATGACCTATCCTGCGTACAATAATGATTGCAAATGCTACCAAAGTTTCTTTTTCTATACCATAACTATGACCATTCTTTCATGTGTTAATAAGTCCTTCTCTTATACTTGCTGATTGACAACCAGATAAAGGAAAGAAATATACCTTCCTGGCCACTTCAAAAATAAAATAGAAATTGCTAGGCCTGTAGTCCAAAATCTGACTTTATTTAGGTCTCTAAACTTATTTCATACTATTTCCTTTCACAAACTTTACTTTCTACCTAACAAAACTACTAGAACTTCCCAAATACTCCTCCTTTCAGCTCTGGCTTTTTTGCACAGGATTAGAATTTATTCTCTTTTTATCTCTGTCTCCATAGATTCTCATTTTATTTTTTACTAATTATGAGCTTTGGTGTCACTCCCTCCATTAAGCATTTCTATAGCTACTATTAGTACTCTCTCCCTCCTTAAATTATCTTGAATCACAATAATAACAAAACTATGTGATGATCAATTGTGGTGGACTTGACTCTTTTCAATAATGTGGTGATTCAAAGCAATTCTAATAGACTTGGGATGGAAAATACCATCTGTTTCCAGAGAGCTATGAAGACTGAATATAGATTGAGATTGAACCATAGCACTTTCACCTATTTGTTGTTGCTGTTTGTTTGCTTGGTTTTTTGGGGTTTTTTTCCTGCCTCGTTTTTTCCCCCCTTTTAATCTATTTTTTCTTGCACAACATGACAAATATGGGAATATTTGAAAAAAAAAATTACAGATAGTTAACATATAAGATTGCTTACTGTTTTGGGAAGGGGGGAGGAAGAAAAATTTGAAATACAAAGGTTTTACAAAAATTAATGTTGAAAACCAGCTTTACATGTATTTGTAAAGAATAAAATAGTTATAAAAAATAATTTTTACAGAGCTCTATAATTAAAAATTTATCTTGTACACAAATATCTTGTATACAAATATTACCTCAAAGACCAACAGGCTATTCATTGTGCACAATGGATAGCCTGTTGTTCTTTGAAGCAATATTTGAATTTAGGGCTTCCTGATATCTATACTTGGTAATTGTATGAACTTGAGCAAATCACTTAACTATCTTAAGTTCAGTTTCCTCCTTTGTAAAATGGGGTTAATGATAGCACTGAGCTCACAAGATTTTTACAAATATTTAAGTGTTGTATGAATGCAATGCTGTCTTTATACACCATTCATTGCTTTACCTCAGTACATTGTAAGATCTTTGAAATAATAATAGATAGTATTTATATAGTACTTTAAGGTTTGTGATTTGCAAATATCTCCTTTGATCCTCATTAAAATCTGGGAGACAGATGCTATTATACTCATTATATAGATAGGAAATGAAGACAAACAGAGGTTAAGTGATTTCCCTAGGATTACAAAATTAGTGTCTGTTGCCATATTTGAAGTAAGATCTTTCTAAATCTAGGCCCAGTGATTTATTCACTGTCACTTACGTATGTCTAAAAGTCAAAGATTATTTTATTTTTGCTTTTATAGTCTTCCCAGCACTTGGTTTAGAACTTTGAATAAAATAAGTATTCACAGATGTTTAAGGTATAAACTAAATTTTTTTTCAGGAAGTCATTTCTGTAGCGATGACCATGGATCTGTTATGGCATTTCCCCTAGCCCTTCTTAGCTTACTTTCATTATGAATATGAAAGCTAAGAGGGCTTCTTAAACTTTTTCCACTAGCAATGGAAAAATTTCATCTGAGAAACTTTTACACAATCCCAGGTATGTAGTAGGCATATAAGTCAAGTATACAAGTCAAACATTTACTTATAATAAATCATTAAAAATATTTTAAAACAAGTCTTTTTTGAATATAAGTTATTTTACCTTTATTAAAGAAGAAAGCAACTTTGCATACTAATGGGATGGATATGCTTGTTTAGTTTTATGTACAGAATTAAATCTTGGTAGAATATTTGATATTTTATATTGTTCCCAAAATTTTCAGAACTGCTAAATTCAGTTACATGATCCCATGTGTATGGGGGGGGGGGTGTCAAAATCCACAATTTAAGAATCTTTGCTCTGGCTATAGACTGACTGACTAGAAAGAATACAATGTAATTTCTTTTACCTGAAAACTGTACTTCTTTTAATGTAGCCTTTTATCACAATAGTTTTTTTTTTCCAGCTACTACATAATATTTCAATTGAATTTATAATGCAAGCATTGGCCTGCAGTCAAAAAGATTCATCTTCTAGAATTCAAATCTGACCTCAAATACATGCTACCTATGTTAGCTTGGGCAAGTCACTTAATTTATTTGTCTCAATTTCCTCATCTGTAAAATGAGCTGGAGAAGGAAATAGCAAACCACTCCAGTATCTTTGCCAAGAAAATACCAAATGGGGGTCAGAAAATAAAACTGAAAAACAATAGAGTAACAAGAAAAACACTCTCATAACTTTTAAAATCCAATTCAGTAAATAATTACTGAACATAAGTACAAGGTACATTCTGTTAGATATAGTAGATAGAAGATTTCGAAGAAACTATCTTTGATTTGCATGATAGTTATGAGAATTAGGTAAGGAGTACCTAAATGAAATTAAGGTTAATTAAGGTCTAGTGGCAGGTTCAGGGTACAGGGAGTCAAATAGAGCTCTCCTATAACCCCTTTGGATTCGGCACAAGGATACAGAGTTAAATGAGGTCTAGTAGTGGCACAAGAGTTCTCTGTAAAGGAATTTACAGACTGGAAAACCTAGATCGATAAAAGAGGTTTATTTTGGGGTTTGGAAGTAAGGTTAAAGACACTAGGGCCAGGGGTGGCACCAGGCAGGTAGGAACCCTCGACATAGCCAACATAAGGATGCCATGTTTGGGGCTCTTGCAAAGAGTGGACTCCAGGGTTACCCTTTTTATAATGGGAGGCTTTTGGTAATTTTGAAGGGGCCAGTGGGTGAAGTCCCAGGTTGGCTCCTGGATAGGTTTCAGCCAGGGTTAGAATTTGAATAGAATTCAATGGGTTTTTTTGTTTGTTTGTTTTTTATTTATTATTTAGAATTTTTTTCCACAATATATATGCATGAACAATTTTTTTATAACATTATCCCTTGTATTCATTTTTCCAAATTATCCCCCTCTCTCTCTCCTCCCTCCCCCCGATGACAGGCAATCCCATACATTTTACATGTGTTACAATATAACCTAGATACAATATATGTGTGTAAATACCATTTTCTTGTTGCACATTCAGTATTAGATTCCAAAGGTATAAGTAACCTGGGTAGATAGACAGTAGTGCTAACAATTTACATTCACTTCCCAGTGTTCCTTCTCTGGGTGTAGTTATTTCTGTCCATCATTGATCAACTGGAAGTGAGTTGGATCTTCTTTATGTTGAAGATATCCACTTCCATCAGAATACATCTTCATACAACATTGAAGTGTACAGCGATCTTCTGGTTCTATTCATTTCACTCAGCATCAGTTGATGTAAGTCTCTCCAAGCCTCTCTGTATTCCTCCTGCTGGTCATTTCTTAACGGAGCAATAATATTCCATAACCTTCATATACCATAATTTACCCAACCATTCTCCAACTGATGGACATCCATTCATCTTCCAGTTTCTAGCTACAACAAAAAGAGCTGCCACAAACATTTTGGCACATACAGGTCTCTTTCCGCTCTTTACTATTTCTTTGGGATATAAGCCCAGTAGTAGTACTGCTGGGTCAAAGGATATGCACAGTTTGATAACTTTTGGGGCATAGTTCCAAATTGCTCTCCAGAATGGCTGGATTCTTTCACAACTCCACAAGCAATGTATTAGTATCCCAGTTTTCCCACATCCCCTCCAACATTCATCATTATTTGTTCCTCTCATCTTAGCCAATCTGACAGGTGTGTAGTGGTATCTCAGAGTTGTCTTAATTTGCATTTCTCTGATCAGTAGTGATTTGGAACACTCTTTCATATGAGTGGATATAGGTTCAATTTCATCATCTGAGAATTGTCTATTCATATCCTTTGACCATTTATCAATTGAAGAATGGTTCAGTTTCTTATAAATTAGGATCAGTTCTCTATATATTTTGGAAATGAGACCTTTGTCAGAACCTTTACTTTTAAAAATATTTTCCCAATTTGTTACTTCCCTTCTAATCTTGTTTGCATTAGTATTGTTTGTACAGAAAATTTTTAGTTTGATGTAATCAAAATCTTCTATTTTCTGATCAATAATGATCTCTAGTTCTCCTCTGGTCATAAATTCCTTCCTCCTCCACAGGTCTGAGAGGTAGACTATCCTCTATTCCTCTAATCTATTTATTATCTCATTCTTTATGTCTAAATCATGGACCCATTTTGATCTTATCTTGGTATATGGTGTTAAATGTGGATCCATATCTAATTTCTGCCATACTAATTTCCAGTTTTCCCAACAGTTTTTTCCAAATAATAAATTTTTATCCCTAACGTTGGTATCTTTGGGTTTGTCAAAGATTAGATTGTTATAGATGTACCCTTTTTTGTCCTTTGTATCTAATCTGTTCCACTGATCTACCGGTCTATTTCTTAGCCAATACCAAATGGTTTTGGTGACTGCTGCTATATAATATAGCTTTAGATCAGGTACACTTAGACCACCTTCCTCTTACTTTTTTTTCATTAGTTCCCTTGCAATTCTCGACCTTTTATTCTTCCATATGAATTTTATTTTTATTTTTTCTAGGTCATTGAAATAGTTTCTTGGGAGTCTGATTGGTATAGCACTAAATTGTCATCTTTATTATATTCGCTCAGCCTATCCAAGAGCACTCAATGTCTTTCCAATTATTTAAATCTGACTTTATTTTTGTGGCAAGTGTTTTGTAATTTTTCTCATATAATTCCTGACTATTCTTTGGGAGATGGATTCCCAAATACTTTATACTCTCAACATTTGTTTGGAATGGAATTTCTCTTTGTATCTCTTGCTGTTGCATTTTGTTGGTGATATATAAAAATGTTGAGGATTTATGTGAATTTATTTTGTATCCTGACACTTTGCTAAAATTCTGAATTATTTCTAATAGCTTTTTAGCAGAGTCTTTGCGGTTCTCTAAGTATACCATCATGTCATCTGCAAAGACTGATAGTTTGATTTCCTCATTTCCTACTCTAATTCCTTGAATCTCTTTCTCGGCTCTTATTGCCGAGGCTAGTGTTTCTAGTACTACATTGAATAGTAACGGTGATAGTGGGCAACCTTGTTTCACTCCTGATCTTACTGGGAAAGGTTGCAGTTTATTTCTATTGCATATTATGCTTACTGATGGTCTTAAATATATGCTCCTGATTATTCCAAGGAATAGTCCATTTATTTCTACACTCTCAAGAGTTTTTAGTAGGAATGGATGTTACATTTTGTCAAATGCTTTTTCTGCCTCTATTGAGATGATCATATGGTTTTTATTAATTTGATTATTAATATGGTCAATTATATTAATAGTTTTCCTAATATTAAACCAGCCCTGCATTCCTGGTATAAATCCTACTTGATCATAGTGTATTATCCTGGAGATGATTTTCTGAAGTCTTTTTGCTAATATCTTATTTAAGATTTTAGCATCAATATTCATTAAGGAAATTGGTCTATAATTTTCTTTCTCAGTTTTCAATTGACCTGGTTTAGGTATCAGTACCATGTCTGTGCCATAAAAGGAGTTTGGTAGGACTCCTTCATCCCCTATTTTTTCAAATAGTTTATATAGCATTGGGGCTAATTGTTCTTTAAATGTTTGGTAGAATTCACATGCGAATCCATCTGGCCCTGGGGATTTTTTCCTGGGCAGTTGATTAATAGCTTGTTCTATTTGTTTTTCTGAAATGGGACTATTTAAGCAATTTATCTCCTCCTCTGTTAATCTAGGAAGCCTATATTTTTGGAGGAAGTCATCCATTTCACTTAAGTTATCAAATTTATTGGCATAAAGTTGGGCAAAGTAACTTATTATTATTTCTCTAATTTCCTCTTCGTTGGTGGAAAGATCCCCCTTTTCATTTGTAAGACTAACAATTTGATTTTCCTCTTTCTTTTTTCTGATCATATTTACCAAAGGTTTATCTATTTTCTTGGCTTTTTCATAAAACCAACTCTTGGTTTTATTTATTAATTCAATAGTTTTTTTACTTTCATTATTATTGATTTCTCCTTTTAATTTTTGTATTTTAAGTTTAATTTTTGGTTGGGGGTTTTTAATTTGGTCTTTTTCTAGCTTTTTAAGTTGCAGGCCCAATTCGTTCATCTTCTCTTTCTCTATTTTCTTCAAATAAGCCTCTAAAGATATAAAATTTCCCCTTATTACCACTTTAGCTGCATCCAGCAGATTTTGGTATGATGTCTCATCATTGTCATTATCTTGGCTGAAATTATTAATTGTTTCTATAATTTGCTCTTTCCCCCAGTCATTCTTTAAGATGAGATTATTCAGTTTCCAATTACTTTTTGGTCTATTTACCCCTAAATTCTTACTGAATGTAGCTTTTATTGCATTGTGATCTGAGAAGAAGGCATTTATTATTTCTGCCTTCCTACATTTAATTTTGAGATCTTTATGTCCTAATATATGGTCAATTTGTGTATAGGATCCATGAACTGCTGAGAAGAAAGTATATTCCTTTTTATTGCCATTCAGTTTTCTCCAAAGGTCTATCATACCTAGTTTTTCTAATGTTCCATTTACTTTTTAAATTTCTTTCTTATTTGTTTTGTGGTTTGATTTGTCTAAATCTGAGAGTGCAAGGTTGAGATCTCCCACTATTATAGTTTTATTGTCTATTTCTTCTTGCAACTCTCTTAACTTTTCCTTTAGAAAGTTAGGTGCTATACCACTTCGTGCATATATATTTAGTATTGATATGGCTTCATTATTTATGCTACCTTTCAGCAGGATATAGTTTCCTTCCTTATCTCTTTTAATTAGATCAACTTCTGCTTTTGCTTGATCTGAGATAAGGATAGCTACCCCTGCTTTTTTGGCTTTACCTGAAGCATAATAGATTCTGCTCCAACTTTTTACCTTTACTCTTTATGTATCTCCCTGCTTTAAGTGTTTTTCCTATACACAACATATTGTAGGGTTCTGACTTTTGATCCAGTCTTCTATCCCTCTCCGTTTGATGGGAGCATTCATCCCATTCACATTTACACTTAAAATGACTAATTCTGTATTTCCTGCCATCATATTATCCCCAGATTATGCTTTTTCCCTTGACCCCCCTGAACCCCTTCCCCGATATTTAATTTATAGATCCCACTTGTGATGTGCAGCCCTCCCTTTTTTTAGTATCCCTCCCCCCTCCTTCCAAGTCCCTTCCCTTATTCTCCTTTCCTTTTCCCTTTTCTTCTCCCCCCTTTTAATGAGGTGAGATAGAATTCTCTGAAAAACAAATATGTCAATTATTTACTCTTTGAGCCTCTTCTGATGAGAGTAAGATTCACACAATATTTCTCCCCCTCTCTAAATTCCCTCAGATATGGTGTATTTTCTATGCCTCTTCCTGGGATGTAGTTTCCCTCTTTTTATCATTCCTTCACCTTTTTCTGAAACGACCCCCTTCCCTTTACTACACCCCCCTTTTTTATATCAGTAAAATCAAATTATCCATGCGTACTTTCTATATATCCACAACAGAGATACAGTTCTCAAGGGTTCTGTGTACCTTTTTCTGTTTCTCTTCAGTCTTGTGGATGTAGATCAAATTTTTTGTTTAAGTCTGGTTTTTTTTCTTAGAAACATATGGAATTCCTCTATTTCATTAAATGACCATCTTCTTCCATGGAAAAAAGATGCTAAACTTAGCTGGGTAGTTCATTCTTGGTTGCAATCCTTGATCTCTTACCTTACGGAATATCAGGTTCCAGGCCCTTCTATCTTTTTACGTGGAGGCAGCCAGATCTTGTGTGACCCTTATTGTGGCATCTTGGTATTTAAATTGTTTTTTTCTAGCTGCTTGCAAGATTTTCTCCTTTGTGTGGTAATTCTGCAGCTTAGCCACAATATTCCGTGGTGTTCTTTTTTTAGGGTCTATTTCAGAAGGAATTCGATGAATTCTTTCAACGTCTATTTTCCCTTCTGTTTCTATTGTCTCTGGACAGTTCTCTTTGATGATTTCCTGTAAAATAGAATCTAGGCTCTTTTTTTGATCATAGTTTTCGGGAAGTCCAATGATCCTCAGATTATCTCTCCTAGATCTATTTTCCAGGTCTATAGATTTTCCCAGTAAGTATTTGACGTTATTCTCCAGCTTTTCATTTTTTTTTTGTTTTGTTTTACTGATTCTTGGGTTCTCAATGAATCATTCATTTCTATTTGTTTGATCCTGAGTTTTAAGGAGTTATTTTCTTCTTTCACAGTTTTTAGTTCTTTTTGTATATGCCCAATTTCATTTTTAAATGAATTATTTTGCTCTTTTTCCATTTCCCTAATTTTTTTAGAGAATTATTTTCTTTTTCCAATTCAGAAATCCTATTTTCTTGAGATGTTTTTTATCTTTTCCAATTCAGAAATCCTACTTTCCTGTGATTTTTTAACCTTTTCTAATTCACAAATTTTGTTTCCCTGAATCTCCTGTGAATTCTTTATTTTTTCCAACTCCAATTTCAGAACTTTGTTATTCTCTATCATAGCTTCTCTTTCCTTTACCCATTTTTCTTCAAACTCTCTTAATTTTTTAATAGTCTCTTCTAGGAGAGAGTTATGTGATGGGGGGCAGGAATCATTCCCCTTTAGGCTGTTATCTGCTGACTCTCTGCTGTTAACTTCCTCTGGGTTGGATACCCGTTCTTTCTCTTTTCTGTTGAAACTCCAGATTCTCTTCAGCTGTTAAGTCGTGCTTCCAGTCCTTGTTGTTTCTATCAGTCCAGCGTTATTTTTGAGGCTGATTTAACTAATTGGTAATGAAGGAAGAAGGGAGCTCACAAAATCACGTGTATCTTCTCTGCCACCTTGGCTCCACCCCCCAATTCAATGGGTTTTTAGATAAGGAACTGTTTGTGCTGGGGATGGGGGTTGGGGAAATCTGAGCAAATCATTATAATGGGGGCTGGGACAGCCCAAGTTAGCTCAGATCAGATGGGGGCTGGGAGAGCCCTGGATATCTCCCATTGAAATTCATGGGGACTGGGAATTAGAAAGGAATCTTAACCCACATCAATAGGACCTTGGCTGATTGGCTATTATTGGGAAGAGGTAATTGACTCTGCCTAGAATCTACTTTAGCCAAATCCTTTTACGCTTCCCTTCATAGTATATTACAAAAGCATGAGTCTAAAATATAAAGATCCTTTAGTTTATGGGAGTCACCAGGATGGGAAATCCCTTCCTGATTCAGCTTTTTATTATGGTGACTAGGTCTATCTTCTTTTAACTTTGAAATCATGTTGCTCTTCATCTCATCTTAGAGAAATTTACTCTGTATTATATGCACTCAACTCTATATTGTATTTTAAATCTTGCACATGTTTAAAGTGTGGATTACAATATCTTCAAAGTACCTTTGTGTTGCCTTGACAGTGAAATAGGGAGTCATCTAATTTAATCAATCAATCAATAACCATTTTTAAAGTATCAATCATGTGTCAGGAGCTGTGCTGAGCATTGGGGAAACAAAAAGAGGAAAAAGATAATCATGCATAAAGATGATCTATGATACCTAATGATAACCTTTCAAAGTAGCTATGAAAATCAAATAAAATCATGATCATTAAGTAATCTGAACTATTATTAAAGGCAATGGAGAATAGTAGAGTAAATCAAAGGCGAATAAAAAAAATGTGAATCAGGGTTCACATTTTGTCCTTGTCTACTAAATGTATGATCTTGGGCAACCTTTATAAACCTCAGCTTCCTCATCTGCAAAATCCAAGGACTGGACTAAGGTATAGATCCATGAACCAGCTATTATTGTTGTTATTAAATATGACAACAAACATGAAACAACCTTAATGATATGAGCTTAAGTATTATGTAAGAACAAAAAGACTAATGGAACTAATACTTCTATTATTGACTAAAGAATTTTGGTGGGTCCCAATCACTTTTTGAAAAACATCTATATTTTGTGTGTGGCACTTTTTCTGCGTTGATTTTATTCTACTTATATCTTACTATGCAATGCAGACATCTCCTCTTAGATGAGATAGATCTATTTCTTAAAAAACAGTATTAAATCACATTTTATAAGCCAAATCATATTTTAAATGCATCAGGGGAATCCTCTATTTTAAAAAGCCTATAGTGGTTTCTTTTGTGATTTCCCATTAGAGGATTCATTACATAAATCTGGATTTATACACATCAGGCTTTGTTTTGTTTTGTTTTTAAAAGCAGGACATACCTACTTTAGAATCTGACAGACAGCATGGAGAGAATATAATGGAATTTTGGGGGAAGTATTGTGGGGAAGAAAAGAAGAGAAGGATTTGCAAGTGAGAACTCTACAAGTTTCATGTTAAATTTTAAGTAAATTTTACCATTCCCTGAGTATCATCAATATTACAAAGAAAGATTTTTTTTCTTTTAAGTTGCTTGTATTTTAATTATTACTGCTTATACAAGTAGCAAGCAAAGGATTATACAAATTCCAGTTTGAGTATCCCTTTAAAATCTATTCACCTCACCTTTGAAGGAAATGGAGCTTAAAAATGTTGAGGAAACACATTGCAACCTACAAGCACAGCTAAAGTGGCATTTGGAATCATAAAGCATCTCACAGCTAAGTTGAAGCATCAAACTCTCTGCAGAAATCCAATATCCCCACCTGTGGGATTCTAGCAGATAACAAGCATTTTTAACTAAAAAAGGAAAATTTTTTAAAAGATGCATTTTCCTTCATGTGTAATGGCATCATGAAAAGGTCTTTTCATCACAGGCCAAGAAGACCTAATACTTGGGTTGTCCTGCTCTAACAATTAGCAATAGTGTTATTTTCCCATTATGCATTTTCTTGTTTAAAATGTAGTGTATTTCATATTCACTTTTCTAGTTCTGTGATTTATCATTGCATTGCCCAAACCTCTAAATTCTTTCAAAATTTAAACATGACCTTATACATTGTTGTTGAATTCCAGAGAAGAAATGACATGTGTTTTTTATAAATTATTTCTTCTTTTATGCTTTCTTTTCATGGGTATCATTTGTAATAAAAAAAAAAAGTACAAGTAGTAGTCAGTGGGTTCCACTAAAATAAGAGATACTTGAAAAAATGGATGAAATATATACAGCAGGAACGAATTCTACTCTTTTTTTCTAATTAATTGTAAAGTTTAAATATTTTCAAGTGGGGGGAAATCTCACCCCTTATGAGTAAATTTATGAGAATGCTGCAACTTAATAACTCAAATTTAATAACATTAATATGAGTGATTGTAAGGAAAAAAGGTCAATTTCATTTATTTTGTTTTTACATTTTTATATTTTCTTTATGCCACTTTCATTTCCAAATATACCACTTTCCTCCAATTCAAGAGCCATTTTTAGTTATGAAGAATAACCAAGGACAAAAAGTGGTTCAGTAAAACTAACCAATGGTTCAACACATAATTCAGTTATTATTCTTTCAGCTACTTTTATATTTTACCCACAAAATGGAAACTATTATTTAAATTTCAAAATCACTTAGTAAGTAATAAGTATTTTAAGTCATTTTTTTAGTTCTTTATTCTTTATTACTCCGTATATGATGTTCTTGGCAAAGGTACTCAAGTGATTGGCCATTTCCTTTCTCAGTGTGTTAAAGAAAACAGAGGTAAAGTGAAGTAACTGCCCAAGATCACACAGCTAGTAAATATCTGAGGCTACATTTGAATTCAGGTCTTCTGGACTCCAGGCCAAACACTGTATCCATTGAACCACCTAGTCTCCAAGACAAATAGAAGTTGAATTTAAACTCAGATGTTCACAACTCCAGCTTTTTCACTTCATGATGCACTGAGCCATCTAGCTTCCACTTGAACATTGAGATTATTGAACTAGCTAGTTAAACAAAACTTTGCACAACAGACTTTTCTATACAATGTAATTTTATCAAGTAAAATCTAATAGACTGAAGTTTAATAGTGGGCAAATATATACTCATACTTTGATGAAAAGAATTTACTTCTTAAGTACCAAGAAAGGGAGGCATGATTAGATAATTTGAAAATGAATAGTGGGTTTATTTTTTATTTCAAATCAAATATGATTAAACAATATCATATTGCAGTCAGTATCAAATAATAATAATAAAATCACAGCTGGGAGAAGTCTTAGAAAGTACTGAATCCGACTTTCTTACTTTACAGATGAGAAGAACAATGAGATACAGAGAGCTGGAAAACTTGGTCAGTCTCATACAACTAATATTTCAAATGGGATTTGAAACTGTTGGGATTCAAAAGAGACCCCAAAAAAGGTCAGGTTTCAGACCTGTGCGGTGATATGTCTCAAAAGAATTTTCAATCTCAGACCCATCTCGTAGTCAAGGGGCAAAGTTTATTGTAATTGTAACAACAATTAAAGTGAGCTAAATTCTGAGGCAGGTAGGTGGCACAGTTCATAGAGTACCAGCCCTGAAGTCAAGAGGAACTGAGTTCAAATTTATCTCAGACAATTTCTAGCTATGTGAACCTGGACAAATCACTAACGCCCAATTGTCTCAGCAAAATAAATAAATAAATAAAATTAAGTGTGCTGAGTTCTAAAAGAATTTAGCAAAGAACCAGGATCGAGAATATAAATTTGTAAGAAAAAGAAAAATCAGGTCTTTTTGTCACTGATATGTTAGTTTTATGGTTTAGAGGTAGAACAGAAGAGAGGTCTTAGAGATGGCTTAAATTGTCTCAGAAACTTTATTGTTACTAAGCAACAAATTGTTATATGACTTCCAACATTGCTTGTGGAACTACAGCATTCCCAAGGCCACATGGCCATAGGATTAAGGCCAGGTAGTCTTAGAGTTATTGCTACATCCAACTTAGGAGCTATCCTACATCAAAATTAGCTATTTCTTATTCAGGTTTAGTACCCTATCTACCTTGTAATGTTCCCTCTTCTCTGTGAAGGTAATTCAGTCTTAAGTTTCATTAACTGAAAGACTGAATTTGACTAAACAACTTCTGTTGTTTGTCCCATATGGTTATAGGTGAAATATGAGCCTTTTAAGAGACAGGGTGACAAGAAAAGCACTTTGTTTGCTTCAAAGCTAGTCTAGAGGAAGTTTTACCTTTAAGGTTCAAGTTAAATTCATTATCACCATTCATTAATAGGGAAAGGAGTGCCTCCCAAAATGTATATCTAATGCTTAGTTCCTTTCCCACAGAATATCATATTCACAAATACATAAATTGCAAAAAATTCCACTTCTCTAAGTCATTGGCAAAACAGCAATCAGAGAAATATATAGACGAAAAGATATACTAGCCAATACAGATTGAAAGAACTCTTCTATCAGGAACAAGATATTTTGGCTCAAACAAGAGAGTCCCAGATCTCACTAAACAGAAAATTACCAGTCCCTCATCTAGCAATTTTGGGATAAAGAGAGGTCAGAGACTGCTAGCTCTTTATATGTTAGCTTCTCCAAAAAGTCTACATGTCTTTCCTTAAACAAACTGTAAAGAAGTTGGCATGGAGAATGTTTTTTCTTCCATATTTGGAAGTCAGAAGAACCTAGATCTGTCATCTCTCTGCTATTGACAACTCTGTTTACCTTTCACCAGGCAGATTCAATAATCCATCTCCTCTAAGGAGGAAAGAATCCCATATAATTGACCATTTGAAGAAGGTTACACAAGTATTTTCAAAACACTCTGCCCCCTTTTTAAAAATCAGAAAATTCAATCTTGCTGAGCTTTACTGACCTGACTGGGGGGTCACACAACTAAGCAAGTATGAATATTGAGATTTGAAAACCAATATCCTGACTGTCAAGTCTAAAATCATTCCATTTGGTTCAAATGAGACCCCATAAACCAAATGCTTTGTAAATTTTAAAGATCTTTCTAAAAACAATTTTTTTTTTAAAAATCCTCTACCAATGAAAGAAATATAAATAAAATATGTTTGCTATCTGCTAGCTCTCAGCTAGGTACTGTGGTGGATAGAATGCCCAGGCAAGAGTCAGGAAGACTCTTCTTGCATTTAAATCTGGTCTTAGATAAAATGAGCTAGAGAAGGGAATGGCAAACCATTGTTGTATCTTCACCAAGAATATCTCAAAAGGGGCCGGCTAGGTATTTTAGTGGATAGAGTATCAGCTGTGGAATGAAGAGGACATGAGTTAAGATCTAGTCTTACTAGCTGTATGATTCTGGGAAAGTTACTTAATCCCAATTGCCTTCAAAAAAAGGAAAAGAGTCACAAGGAATCAAGCTCTAGTAGAAAAACCTACTAAACAGCAACAAAAACACTCTGCTTTTAGGAATAATGACAGTTGCAGCAAGGAGAAAGTTTCCTTGGAAAAGTGAAATTTCCTACCATAATCTTTTTATAAATTGTCAAATATCATCTATACATAATTTTTTCAGTGAATATACTTTTAAGAGGGTTCAAGTGCAAATATATTGCCTACTCATTATTTACTAGGACACAGAAACTGGAAGCTTCATGTGCCTTAGCAATAGCTGATCTCATCTCTGCCTCCTGAAATAGCCCAAGCCTTACCTCCCTTACAATTCTTTAAGTAGTTAGGGTGTTATTCCAGTTGCTGGGGAAACATACCACCTTACAGTGGTGATGTAAGTAACTGGGGAATCAATTTCCAACAATTTTGCCTTTAGGGATATCCATTGGCAAATGTATTCAACTCTGCATAAATTCTGTGAGCAATTTAGGCTCTTAAACAATTTTATTCATGCATTTTCTTTGTAGAAGCTTTCAAACAGCACACCTTTGACACCTAGAATACAGTAGAATTCTTTTAAAATGAATTTTTAAAATAAAAAAATAGAAACCAGATTTATTATTGCTTTATTTTGAAATAAATTGCCACCCACACTAAAACATACAATATTCATTCCTCTGACTCTTACTTAGTACCTCAGAGTCCATAATCAAGTCAAGACAATAGTCTTATAGTCTTTCAGGTAGATCCCCTGTTATGCACGTGCATGGCACACACACACAGAACATTACAATAAATACACACATATACACACAAAAGGCTTACAATTAAACCTTTAAAGTAGATGCATAAAAGCAAAGAGGTTTTGTTCATCATTAAGTCATTCTTGATCTGCTTTCTCTTAAAATGCATCCTCCGTCTTTCTGTAACCAAAGGCTTTAATATTCAAATGTTCATGAACATACCAGCTTTATTAAAATTAGGGCTTGGGGAAATGGCTTGGAAAGAGGAGAAAAGAATATTATCCAACCATTTAAAAGATGCTAATTAATGAACTTCTGAAGCCCAAAGAGGACATTTTATACAGCGAGGATTTCTCTACCAGAGAGGAATGAAACTTGTCTAAAAATATTTAAGAACTAGAATAAAATAAAACTGAAGCAGATTAACCCAAATTTTTAACCAGGTGCTGGATGGCCCTCCAGAGTTCTTTCCCATAGGAAGATGGGGTCAAGATTGCTAGTATTAAAAACTAAGATGTTGAGATTTTCTTTCTTTCAGTTCATTCCTTTCCTTGGCTGAAACTACTGTTGTGGTCAGAGCTCCAAAACACTTACTTTCCTCTCTTTTTATCTATTACCTGTCTTAATCAGAAATGATGGTGTATGCACACAGGATTGAAATAAAGAGGGAAAATGAAATATGTTTCCATTCTATAAACTTTGTCCTCAGTAGAAACACCTCCCACTGTTAAAGAGAGGTGGGTCACATTCCTTTCCCCTATCTTCTTCCCTCATGCCTCTTTAATATGATCCACTCTCCAATCATCTAAAGCTATTTGTGAATGTAGGTTTCCCCTTTATTTTTTCTGTTTATACACCAGAGGAGCTTTAACAAAGTATCCACTGCTAGACATATTTGTATCAACCTTGCCAACATTCCCCCATGCTCAACAGGGTAAGTTAAATTTGATTTTATCTTTTTATTACTCAATGTTGTGCTAGCCATGTCCTGCATTTTGCAGGAATCTCTATCCTCTCTCTCTCTCTGCAGATATTGCTCTGGGTCAAAAATTGAAAATCTCCACCAAGTGAAAATAGATTCATTGGTATGTATGTATACAATAAATAAATAAATGTTCAAAGCTTGGTAACAGAAAATCATTTTTCTGGGTCTGATAATGAATTCCTAATACTGAGATTTCCGTAGGATGATATATTTTGTTGTCTTGAAGAGGAGTGGGTTGGAATAAAATGCAAAAGTAAATGAAAGGGAAGCTAGGACACAGAGAAGTGAGGATTGAAGGTATTCCATATGTGAAGAATAGCCAATACAAAGACACAAAATCAGGAAATGAAGGTCAAATACAGAAAAACAGCAAATAAACCAGGGCAATTGGATCATCAAACCCAGCAGGGTGTAAACTGTAGAAAGACTGAAAAGGTAGGAAGGTTCTACTCTAACAAAATATCTCAATGATAAAATAGAAACAGATAAGAGAAATAAATGGTAAACAACAGCTGTGATACCTATATTTCCAGGATTTTAAAGTGACTTTTTTTCTTGGAATTGTTCCGTTTCCTGAACTCAAGAGGGTAGCCTCCATGGACAGGTTTATATGAGTTACAGAACTTGAAAGGCTTCCCTGACTTGCTAAAGAGGGCTTTATAGCAGGAGTCCTGGTGATATGGTGAGGCAGGCTGGATCCAGCCTTGATTCTTACCTAGAGGATTTAAGTGTGAATCCTCCTTCTTCTCTTTATTACCTATACAGCTTTGCTTAGTCACTTAACTTCTACCTACCTCAATTTCTTCATCCATAAAATGAAGTGGTTGGGCTAGATCATATCTGAGATCATTTATAGTTTGGGATACATAATCCTATGATGCTATACATGCATTTGTAGTATATAGATATTATGGTCCTGAATGTTCACAAATGAGAAATTTTCTACTTCAGTTATTCTATAGGCTTTTCAAGTAGCTCCCTATTTTACATTGGTCATCTAAATTTTGATACCACTTGCTCTCTCTCTCTCTCTCTCTCTCTCTCTCTCTCTCTCTCTCTCTCTCTCTTCTCTCTCTCTCTCTCTCCCTATTTTTCTTTTAACACTTTCCCATATTATTAATTTTCCTTTCCTTATGAGGCTTCTGGTATGGATCCACCTTCCTAATCATTTTGTTTTGTTTTTGAAATTTAATTTATGTGTTTTGTTTTACATTACATTAGCAGAGTATACCTAATCCATAGCATTCTCTAGAAGTGGTAATTATTAAGTAGAGATAAGGAATGAATGAGGAAAATCAAATACTCTTATATTCACACTGATACTAAACCAAGATACTTGGGCCCCAGATTTCGTGATCGAATTCACTTGAATCTGTCATTTATGAGATGGTATTTCCTCATTGTAAAACTACCAATATGCTGATACTAATTTCTTGATTGTTTTCAAAAAAAAAAAATAATCTACCAATCAGGGGAACAAGAATATAGTTTAAAGCTAGAAGACATTGCAGAAGTGATCTAATCTGACCCCTCATTATATAGGTGAGAAAACTGAGAGCTAGAGATGACAAGTCACTTAACCACAATCATAGAGGTAAGAATAAAAAATAAAATTTAAATTAAAATATCTCACTCCAGATTCAATAATTATTCCACTATATCTTTGGACCTGAAAAACCAGTTCCTTTCCCAGGATCAAGGCTTTTCAGGAAGCTCTGTTTCTCAACCACTGAGACAATACTAAAGGTTGGAGAAAAATCTTCCATGGCCATTGTAGTGTTTGTTAGCAAATTAAATTCATAGAACTAGATTAAAATTCCAAGTAGATTAGCCCTGACATTTTACTGATGAAGAATTTGCGATGGAGAGGAATGAGGTCTTTAGCTTTCAGCAAACTCCCATACTCACAATAAAGATAGAGTTAAACCCTCATGTGAGAAGGCTATTTGGTTGGGAGTCAATCTTCCAGTGAACTCTCCAAAAACACTTGAAATTTGCTGTTTCTAATGAGGAGTCAATTCTCAAGCAAAAGGAAATGTTGTTAGTCGCATGTAAACACAAAACAGAATAACTGAAGCAGGTTTTGTTAAATCAAGTGCTTTACTTTTTATCTAATCACTGTCCATTGGCAACCCCATTCCTGGGCTATGCTCTTGAAAGCTTTCTTAGACATTGCTGAGGTTCAGATTTGACCTTTGTTTCAGTGTGTATTGGATAACTTAGTCATATGACAATCCTATGCCATACTCTCCACAAGGATTCCTGCCTGTCTATAATCATCTGTTCCTCAGATTCTCCTACTGGGTCTGGAGTCAGAGAACTTGTGTTCTAACCCTACCTCTAATAATTGCCCATAGGACCTTAGAAAAGTCATTTTTCTCCCTTAGGCCTAACTTCCCAATTTGCAAAACTAAGGGGCTAAAACACATGAGCAATGACATCCCTTCTATATCTATGTTTCTGATCTTATGACCTTATAGTTGATGTTAATTAGTGCAGTTTTGGGGTTGGTATGAGAGGGAAAAAAAACTGCCTACCAATTAAAGCTATCTAAAAGTAGAATGTATTACCTTGCAAAATATTATTATATGTTTTCCCAATGCCAAATATTTTCTAACAAAATCCACTTGTTAGGTATGTTGATTTTTAAAATTTGCTTTTAACAATCTTTTTTTTAATATTGAGTTTCAAATTCTGTCTTTTTCCAATCTCTTCCCTATTCATTGAAAAAATAAGCAAAATTATATTAATTATATACATGAAATCATGTAAATATATTTCTACCTTTGCTATTTGCAAAAATGTCAAGAAAAATAATATAAATGAAAATAGTATGTTTTAATCTGAACTCAAAATTCATTGATTTTTCTCTTAAGATAACATTTTTCATTATGAATCCATTGAAATCATCTTAGATAATCATATTTATTAGATTTCCAAGTCTTTTATGTTAACCAGTGTACAATATTGCTATTTATTGTACACAGTGTTCTTCTGGTTCTATATATTTTACTTTGCAACATTTCATAAAAGTCTTATCAGATTTTTCTGAAATCATACACTTCAACATTTCTTGTGTTACAATATTATTTCATAACAATTATAAATCACAACTTGTAACTAGTCTTTAATTGATGGACATTCCTTCAATTTCCACTTCTTTGCAACCATGAGTGACTATATCTATATCTATATCTATGTGTGTATATCTATATATACATATATATATATAGGTATATAAGCATCCTTTTTTGTTTCTTTGATGATCTCTTTGGAGCAAAACACTGTAGTGATATTACTAGATCAAAGGGATTTATATCCCTTTGGGCATGGTTCCAAATTGTTTTCCAGAATAACAACTAGTTCAAAGATCCACCAATGATGCATTAGTGTCTCTATTTTTACACATCCCCTCCAACATTTATCAGTTTCCTTTTCAATCATGTTAGCCAATTTGATTGGTGTGAGTGATACTTAATTTGTTTTCATTTGCAGTTCTTTAATCAATAGTGATTTAGATCTTTTTTCATGTATCTTTTCATAGCTTTGATTTCTTATTCTGAAAACTCCCTTTTCACAATCTTTGATCATTTATTAATTGGAGAATGGCTCTTACTTTTATGTATTTGGTTCAGGTACTTATATCTGTGAGACAGAATGCCTTTATCATAGAAATTTGCTTTAATCCTCCCAGATTCCTATTGTCCTCATTTTTGCTGAATCAGTTTTCTCTGTGCAAAATCTTTTTAATTTCATCTAACAAAAATTGTCCATTTTATATTTTGTGATCATTTCTATTGCTTGTGTGGTTGTAAATTCTTCCCTTATCCATCAATCTGACAGATACATTTTTCCATACTCTCCTACTTTGCTTGTGATGTCTAAGTCATAGACCTATTTTTTCCCTCTGTTTTGATAGTCTCTGTGAAACTGCTTTAAGTTTTCTCATCAACTTTTTATGAGTTTTCACATGTTTGGGTTTATATGACACTAAAGTACTGTCTTCATTTTCATATAGTATATCAAATTTATTGTACTTATCCACCACATTTTAGACAGTACTAGGTTATTTTTATATCCATTTTGTAATATAGTTTGAAACCTTATTCTGCTACACCATCTTCCTTCATTTTGTCATTCATTAATATGATACTCATGACTTTTTGTTATTACAGATTAATTTTATTATTATTTTTCTAGTCCTGTAAAATCATTCTTTGGCAGCTTAATTGGTATCACACTGAATAAGTAAATTAATTTAGATAGGATTGTCATAATTATTTTGTTGACTCAGCCTACCATGAATACTATTTTTAGTAATTAATAATTTAGTAATATTTAGTAATTTAGTAATACCTGCTGGCATTTTCCCAATTGTTTAGTTATATCTTTCTTTTAATGAAAATTGTTTTGAAATTTTACTCATACAATCTATAGGTATGATATAGCAGACAGACTAATAGGTATTTTATATTGTCTGCAGTTAATTTAGATGGAATTTCTTTTTCTATGTCTTCCTGATGAGTTTTATTGGTGATATTTAGAAAAGATGATGATTTCTATATGCTTATTTCATATCCAGCAGCTCTGCTAAAGTAGTTAATTGTTTATAATAATTTTTACTTGATTTTCTAAGGTTCTCTTAAGAATACCATCATATTATCTTCAAGGAGGGGCAACTTTGTTTTTTCATTCACTATTTTTATTCTTTCAATTTGTTTTTATTTTCTTATTTCCATTACTAATATTTCTAATACACTAATGAAGACTAGTGATAATTGATATCTTGGATCATCACTTATTTTATTGGAAAGGCTTGTAGATCATCCCTTTTACATAAGGCTTCCTCCTACTTTTAGTTAAGAGACTTTTAGTCTCTTATTTTAAGAGACAATTAATTCCAGTGCTCTCTAGGAGTTTTTAATAGGTATGAGTGCTGTATATTGTCAAAATATTTTGTTGTATCTGTTGATATAACTATGTTTCTATTGATTATATCTGATATGTGTGATATGTGATTTGTTATTTGTAATATATATGATATATTACATATATATCATATAATATATATTATAACATATATAATATATATTATATGATATATAATAGTTTTCCTGACTATATCTAATAATTTGATCTATTTTAACTTTTCTTTCATTTAAGATCATGATTAATAACACCACCTCTTTTTCCTCATCTGGAAAAAATGGATTGAGTTTCAATTCTTATTTTAAATTTTGTGTGTATGTGTGTGTGTGTATGTATGTGTGTGTGCGTGCTTCTGTTGCGTGTGTTTCTTGTAAACAACATAGTATTGAATTCTAATTCCTAAACCATTTTACTATCCTCTTCCATTTTATGGGTGAATTCATTCTATTCACATTTACAATTATGATTATTGCATATTTCTTTAAATCCTATTTTTTCTGTTTATATTTCTCTTTCTCCCTGTCTTTTTTTTTTTACTTTCTTTTGCTTCTGATTTCTGTCCCCCTTAATTCTGCTTCCCTCTTATCACTCACCTGCCTTTCTCTTATCTCATTCTTTTCCTAATTCTTTGTTGAATAAGACAGATTTCTGTAGTCAGATGAATGTGCATATGCATTCTTCCCTGTACTGATGAGAATGAGGTTTAAAATTGCCTCTTATTTTTCCTCCACAGAGAAAGAGCTTCCTTGCACACCTTTTTTATAGGAAATAATTTCCCCCATTTTTCTTTCTTTCTTTTCCCAATATATCTCTCTTTATCACCCTCCATTTTTTTAGATTATTGCAACATTATGGGCATAGGATGTGTTGTAGGCAGTCACTAGTGGTCCTCTCAGCATAAGAAATGCAATCCAGAATTGGGTATAGGCCATAGAATTGCCCAAGTGCAACCAATTCTGCACATGAAGCTAGCATAGAGTTCTTCTATAATCTCTTTCTAGCTAATTATTTAATTCCCTTATCATCAATGGACTAAGAGCTCTCAAAGTTGTTATGGCTGCCACCACTATCTAAGATGTCTTCAAGATTTCCATCTGGTGTTTCCACCTGTGCTCCTGAATAGCTTCCATCCCAGAATTACTGCCCTATTTTTTCTGACACTCATGTTTCCATGGGTTGGGGAAAAAAAAAAAAACTCATCCTGACCTTTTGTTGATTATGTTATTCCAGAATTCAATTTGAGGTGTTATTTTAAAGTTGTTTAGAAGGAAATGTTAGAAAAACTTGGAGATGAAACTTCTTCCTCTTTATTATGTTGGCTCTGCCCTCTGTTGATAGATTGCTAAAGGAACTGATGCTCTATTTAAAACTGCACTAGGTAACTTATGAGATGCCTTCCTCAACTGAGACTTTATGATCAGCTTAAGCTTCATGTCTCAAAACATATTAAAGCACAGGCAATTCTAACCACCAAAAAGAAAATGACATTGAATATCAGTTATCATATTCTGATATTACAGTATGTTGTAGGGGAGTACAATAAGGTGTATGTAAAAATATTGGTGGCATGACATTGATTATAATCACTGAGGCTTTTTAAATTAGCAGAACTTTCATTATATTTGTAAATAAGTGCACTATAATACAACTCCCTTGTAATTATACAGTTGGGTGCTATTAATAATTAACCTGCAGGTTGGAGCTGTCTTTTATGCTCACTATCTTAAAATTTAAATATAAAATAACAATGGTTTGGAAGTTTCATTGGGTTATCTGCCCAGATTCTGACCTTTTATAATGATAATATTCACTCTGCATGAAATTTTGCACAGAAAGAATAGATGTACTTTTCAGGTTTGTGCAGGCCAGGCCAGGTCTAAGACAGGTAGGTCAAATGTCCAAATTTCATCATGGGCTCTCAAGCAGGTCGATAGGATTTTCTGGATTTAGTTAACAAGCAGTAACTCATGCTCAACATAATTTAAGGTCATAAATTTAAAGACAGAAAGAACCTTAAGGCTCACAGAAACCAGTAGTCATTTTACAGATGAGGAAACAGTCCCAATGGAGTTAAATGACTTACCCAGGGCTATACAGCTTCTGATGGGGCACTTAAATTAAGATCTTCCTGACTCCAAGTTAAGCACCCTATCTGCTAAATCTTTATTAGGTGAGGAAACAAAAGTATTTGTAAGATAAATTGCCTTCAAGGAATTATAATACAAAATAGTTGATCAATGCCTTTCCTAAAAATGTCTGGGAACTAAACTAATTAATAACAATGATGATGATAATAATAAACATTACTATGTGCCAGACATTATACTAAGCATTTTATAATATCTCATTATTATTTAATGATTTCCTTGCCTGTAGTCTGGCTAAGTCCCTTCTTTTAGACATTTTCCATTTGATTGACTCAAAATTTGTAGGACCCTTTGATCTGAGCAGCCTGAATTTTCCCAACATTCATATATAACCCTGCAGAGGGAAGCAAAATACAAATATTCCTTATTCGCCTTCTACCATCTTTCCAGTAGTTATAAGAGGCCCTAGGGTGGGACAATAGGTGTTAATTGGACATATAGAAATCCAAGATGAATTCATTATTATCTCAGAGGGACTGAAACAGCAGTAGCTTGCTTATTACTATACCCCAGCTTGTAGCAGCAAGGTCCTCTTAGGTCACTTCTCCATACTAATCCAGGCAAATGTGTTAATGGTTGTTAATATGCTACCTCTCTCAGGACAGATATTTGTATCCTAATCATGACCTTTTGGAAGCAGTACTTTTAACATGAAACACTGAATTATGTAGTGGGAATTTTTAACACTGAGGTAGGGAGAAGAAAGTCCTTTTCTTCAAATGCATCATTAAGTGGTTTTTATATCACAACTACTTGTTTTACCAATACCACACTTATGTATCACATACTTTCTTAGCTAGGGTAATATTTATGGTTTGTTTTTTCTACTACAAATAATCTCTTCATTCCCAGAACTCCTCATCCTTGTTGGATGCTGAATTTTTCTGCCCTTTACTATCTACATCATCTCTATCATAATGTATGACATGCCTGTAAGGCACTACTTGCCAGTCAGAATTTCTGGCAACCTGAGACATAATCACTTTGAAAGATACATACCCTAACCACGCTCCTGCAACTCATGATAATACTCTTTCTGGTATGTCATAAAGATAATGAATAGCAAGGTTCTCAAAAGGATTAGTCCAACAAACTCTAATTATCTCTGTGTATCTTTCTCTCTCTATCACTCTCTTTCTCTTTGTATGTATATCTGGTCTCTCTCTTTTTTAAGAGGGTGGTTTGGGCAGTAGGGAAGACATGGATTACTTTGAAGGCAATCTGCTTCAGTAGTCTGGTCACACAGTTCCAAATAATTTATTTTCCCTGTTCATCTATGGAAAGGGTTCTCTTCATATTGGATGCTATTTTCTTTCTTCCTGGCTTTAGATTAAACATATAGATACCCATAAACATTTTTAAAATCTCTAAATGTTTCTAGGAACTTGACATTGGAAACTATAGTTGGCTCTCTACAGAGAAGAACCTTAATAGCTATAGACTATGGAACATTATAATAGGCAGAATAAAATTATCTATTGATATAAACAATGTGAACGTATCTGATCAGATGTAACTCCACCTTACCCCCTAAAAATCCTTTGGATAGTGAACTTCTAGTAAGGCAGCACATGGGAGAAATGGTTCAACACTTCAAATAATTCAAGATTCTTCAATATAGTCAGTCACTACACACATAAGGATCATGCTCCCTTTGTGAGTTAGCAAAGAGTCTTCATAAGAATCTGTGATCAAGAAGAAAAATCCACCACCCAATAGGAAATATTTAATGACTCTTTCCATGCTTAGTAATTCTGTCATTAGACTCATAGTCAGAGTCTTCCCATACTGGTTGAAGCTTCCAGAGCTTGTATTCCATGAATATTCCCTTAATGGGACAGCATAGAATACAGGTGATTGGAGATTACTGAGGCTGTGCTAGTGGTGGCAGGGATAAGAAAGTTTAAAAAAAAGCCTTTGAACATCAGTCTGGTGATATATCATATGGGGAGTGTAGAGGAAAGTGGAAGGGAGATGTTTTAAGGGCATCACATTAAAAGGTTCTGAGGTCTTCCTAGACGAGCTACCCTAAGTTTGAATTGCCTTATATACTGTGAGACTGCAGCCAGCCCATGAATGCCAAATGATGTCTTTACATCATTCAACCAGAGGTTGCAATTCAAAGCAAAAATATTTAAGACAAGATCACAGTTTTTTTAAGTATCAATATAATAAAATAGTCTTTTCCATAAATCTGGAATACCCATAGGGAACATAGGTGACCAAAACAAAGAAATAGAAGGACACACATGTAGGCAAGGCATATGGCAAGTGGAAATGGCTGAAAGGACAATTCGTGTCTTTGAAATGAGGTTGATGGTATTTTCTGGAGAAATAATTGTGCTGTGCAAACTTGACTTACTTCCCTGTGGTTTCACACAGTATTCAGTCTCTACTAGGAACATAGTAACTTCTGGGTACATGGTCTTTTCAGACATAAGCCTGAATTGTTATTTATGGGTTTCTAATGAATGATACCAGGGCTGGCTCTATGAAGTTCAAGTTCAAAGCTATAGAACTGTGTACTTCCTGCTAGTATCTTCATTTGGAGACATTATCTGAGGTACCACCTTTTCCTCATAAAATGAAAAGTGGATTCATATTTCTTTAACTTAAGGCCTAGAGGCTTTAATTGTACTACACTTCTTTTAGAAAGATGAGGCCCTCATTTCTAAAATATGTAGTGAATTGACTCAAATTTATAAAAATAAAGAACATTCTCCAATTGACAAATGGTCAAAGGATATAAACAATTTTAGATTAAAAATTGAAGCCATTTTAGTCATATAAAAAATGTTCTAAATCACTATTGGTCAGAGAAATGCAAATTAAGAAAACTATGAGGTACCTTTACACACTTTACAGATTGGCTAAAATGACAGGAAAAGATAATGATCAATGTTAGAGAGGATGTGGGAAAACTGTGGCACTAATACATTGTTGGTGGAGTTTTAAACTGATCCAACCATTCTGGAGAGCAATCCAGAACTATGCCCAAAGAGCTATCAAAGAGCTATCAAACTGTGCATACCCTTTAATCCAGTAGTGTGTCTACTAAGCATGCATCCCAAAGAGATCATAAAGGATGAAAAGAACCCACATATGCAAAAATGTTTATAGCATCCCTTTTTGTATTGACAAGAAATCGGAAACTGAGTGGATGTCCATCGGTTGGAGAATGGCTGAATAAGTTATGGTATATGAATGTTATGGAATATTATTATTCAATAAGAAATGATCATCAGAATGATTTCAAAAAGACCTTGAGATCCTTGCATGAACTGATGCTTAGTGAAGTGAGTAGAACCAAGAGAACATTGTACAAATCAACAAGATTATGTGATGATCAATTCTGATGGACCTGGCTCTTTTCAACAATGACATGATTCAGGCCAGTTCCAATAATCTGACTGATGAACAGAACCTTCTGCATCCAGAGAGAGGACTGTGGGGACTGAGTGTGAATCACAACATAATATTTTTCATTCTTTTTTGTTTGCTTTATTTTTGTTTTCTTTCTTATTTCCTTTTTGATGTGATTTTTCGTGTGCAGCATGACAAATACAGAAATTAATATATATACATATATAGAGAGATAGATAGATAGATAGATATAGATAGATAGATATAAATTGCACATGTTTAACATATATTTGATTAGTTGCTGTCCAGGGGAGTAGAGGGAAGAGAGGGAGAAAATTTTGTAATACAAGGTTTTGCAAGGGTGAATGTTGAAAACTATGTATGCATATGTTTTGGAAATAAAAAAACTAAAAAAGAAGGGGGAAAAAAAGAAAAGTGAGGTCCTCATATACTGGTCAGATTAAAGAAAAATATTTCATTTGTATGCGTTTTTATTTCTCTCTCATTAAAAGAATGTTTTCCCAGAGCCTTTCTTATGTGTTTCCTCCCAAAAGTCATCCTTTTATGTAGTTGTTAAATCTATGAAGATTGTTTTCAATGTCAACCTGCTTCTTCTCTGTGTATTTCTCTAACAAAATATTAGAAATTTTTCTAACTTCCTGCTTAATGTCTAAATGATAAAATAAACTCATGCAGCATCATTATGAAGGTTGGCTTTACAGAAATATACTAAGGGCTATCTGATTATCTAAGTCCTCAACTTTCTTTATGCCAAGGTTTTATTTAATCTTTCCTCTAAATGTATGGAGGTAAAAGAAGGGGAAAACAAAACAGAAGGAAAAGGACATTCTAGACAGAACATGTGAAACCATCTCTTTTGACCTCGATTCTTCTATCCAAATTACCAAGTGTATTATGTATAGAAAGCTAGAAACAAGTTTTGATCTGTCTTCAAAGGAATAGTTCAGCTATAGTCATAGGACCTTATTACTCAAAGTTTGTCTCTTGGGTAATGAATATGTTGAGAAACAATAACTCATGAAGACCACATATTAAGTCCCACATTACAAATTGACTTTAATGGGATGTCTAAGAAATACCCCAAACTTCACAGGTATAAAAGAGAACTCATCCTCTTTCTAGAAAACCATACTCCCCTCCTTTTTCTGGTGAGGATCTTTTTAGTCAGCAAAGTTCACAATCTGGGAGTTATTTTGGTCTCTTTTTCCTCATTATCCATCTCCAATCATTGGCTGATTCTTGTGAATCATATTTCCTTAGCAATTTTCATATACCATATGCAATAGCTATCTTAGATAAAACCCTCACTACTACTCACCTGAGCAACTCAACTAGCTTTTTAAAGTGGTGTCTCTGCCTCCAGTATCTCCCTCTCAAGTAATTCTTTACACAACTGCCAGTACTCATGAAGCGTAGGCCTGATCATGTCACTTTTCTATTCAATAATTTTCAGTATTTCTCTATTAGCATTAAAGTAAAATACAACCTCCACAGTTTGTCATTCAAAGTACTTCAAAATTTTCATCCTATATATCCAAATTTATTTCATACTAGACTCTATATTCCAAATAAACTGGCCTTCGTGGTACTTCCTATTGATAGCAATCTCTTTCCCATTTCCAAGCCCTTCACAAACTGTCTTCTAAGCCTGGAGTAGAATCCCCCTCACTTTTACCTCTTAAATTCTGATATTTGGCTCTAATATCACTTTTTGGGTAAACAAAAGCTTTTTGCTTTACATCTACACATTCCCAATGAATAGCCCAGTAATTGACATGCAATTGATGCTTCACTAAATCGTTTGTTTTTTTTAATTTGAATTATTGAATTGACCTGGATAACAATAATAATGACAAAAAAATTCCCCTAACAATAAGAAACATTTTCAAATACCTGGTTTCTGGATATATTCCTATGTATACTTGTGAGTGTGTGCATGAGTATCTGGTACATTTTTAAAATCTCTGTCATGGCCAATAAAAACATTTTGCTGCTCTCTCTGCAGAGTAGCCAGAGTGTGCTGGAGCCAACTCAAAACAAGCTCAAGCTAGGTAGAGCTAATTGTCAAATTTTCCGATGTGTGTATTTACATGTTGGAAACTGGCAAAAGCTACAAATCAAGACTTAATTTATTGTTTTGTTAATTGTCTAGGTTTAAGAAAATGATATAGATAAGATTGACAATGCAAATGATGTAAATTAAAACTTAAGTGTTTTTTGCATACTTTCTTTTTTTTTTTTTTTTAGAATGCTGGTTTTTAAACATTTATCAGCATACCTGGCAAGTGGTCTATGTCCAGAGAACCAATAATAAGAAAAAAAATGTTTCAAGAAGAACTATGGAGGCAGCTTTATATGATGGTAAGGTAAGAACAGTGGACTAAGGACTAAGTCCCAAGTTCTGACCTAAAGGTTCTAAGTATCAGAATTTGGAACTTCAGAAAAATTAATTATATCTCCTTTGGTTTCAGTTACCTCACTTGTAAATTCAACAGAGTTAGTTTTTTTTTCTTATTTTATTTTGTTTCAAATTTTCTGTTACCTCCTTACTTTTCCCTATTTAGAAGGCAAGAAAAATAAGATCCATTACAAATATGTATAGTCAATTACAAATATATACAAAATGAATTCTCATATTAGCCATATTCCAAAAAGGAAAAAAAATTTCTATTTGTACTCTGAATCTATCACTTCTCTATTAAGATGAATAAAATTTTTTACCAGTCCTTTGGAATTGGTAGGACATTGTAGTGATAATTCATAAGCTTTTCAGAATTTCTAAATTCCTTACAATATGGATATTATTGGATACATTGGTTTTTTTGATTCTGCTATTTACCTGGTATCATAAATTTCATACATATTTTCCCAAACCAAAATTTTCTAAAAGAAATTCTTGCAGATAATATTATTATATCACATTCTTATGCCATAACTTATTTTACCATTTTCCAGTTGATGGACATCCCTTTACTTACCAATACTTTGTACTATAAAGAAGTGGTCAAAATATTTTTGTATATATGAATCCTTTTCACCTTTCTTTTATGTCTTTGAAATATAAACTTAGTAACCATATTGCCAAGTCAAAAATTTTGAAATTTAATAGCTTTTTGGGCATAGTTCCAAATACCTTTTTATAATGGTTAGATAACAGCTCCACCAACAATGCATTAATGGAGCAGTTTTCCCACAGCCCCTCCAACATTTTTCATTTTCTTTTTTTCTCAGGTTTGACAGAATTATGAGATAGTCTCAAATTTGTTTTAATTTGCATTTCTCTAATTTCTATTATCTAATTATGTCCCTCACTTTCTCTCTTCTCCCAGTGAAAATACTAGAAAAACAAAGTCCATTACAAATATGCATAGACATAGAAAATAATCCCCATATTAGCCATATTGAAGGAAGAGAGGAAAGGAGGGAAGGAGGGAAGAAGAAACATGTCTTAATCTTCACTCTGAGTCTATTACTTCTCCATAAAAAGTAAATATGGAACTGTTAGAACATTCTATTGATCATAATTTTTGGTTTAAAACAGTTGAGTTTGGCACTCTACCCTTTTCACCAAAGCAAAGAGAACAATCTTCAGTCATTTTGATCTTTATCTTAACACTGTATCCAGATGACTCTGGAAAATGAAGTAAGGTCATTTTGTTTTAAAACGGTTTAAAACATTTTGTATTGCTATTATTATTCTTCCTCTAAAACTTCCTTATGATACTCTTTGACTATCAATTGGAAAAATGGTTTATGTCCTTTCTTATAAATTTGACTCAGTTCTTTATATATCTTAGAAATGAGATCTTCATCAAAGTAACTTGGTGCAATGATATTTTTCCCAATTCCTTGCTTCTCTTCCAATTTTAGCAGCATTGCTTTTTTTTTAATCCAAAACCTTTTTTAATTTAATGCAACCAATTTTTTTCAACCTTGATTCTTTCATGATTATTCATGGATCTGACAGATAATGTGTTCTATTCTCCTCTAATATGATTATAATGTTATTCTTTATATCTAAATCATATATCCATTTAAAGGTAGAGAGTGAAATGCAGAATTTCTTCTGATTCCAACATTTTATGATACTTTATATTTCTTTGCTAGTCTCACTTTTTTATTTTAAAATTTATCCTATCTTCTCCTCTACCCTCTAAACCATGATAATTCCATGAAGGTAATCCTGCTAGTTAGACAAAAAAAATGTTTTTATATTGTAAATTTAAGATATGACCTAATTTTATATTAATTTACCAGACAAAGCATGTCATTGATATTACTCAATTTCTTCTCAACCTACTACTCCTTCCTCCCCTAATATCACATGTCTTTCTCAAATTTCCTTCCCCCTTCTATCTTCTATCAATAATCTTTTTTCTCTCTCCCTTTCTTTTTTTGAGGTGGTAATGATGAGACAGAGAGGCAGAAAGAGGGTAGAGAGACAGGGGAGAGAGAGAGAAAGGAGAGAGATAAAGGGGTTGAGTGAACTAGCCAGTTGACAGATCAATAGGAATGTAGGAAGTAGTTTTTGCTTGCCCTTCATTCTTGAAGAGGAGTATGGTATCAGGGAGAAGATTCAATGGCATGCAAGTAAATTGTATAAGGACGTGTATGAAAAAGCACCAGCTTCAATCTGTCCTCCAAAGCCACTGGGGTCCAGTGCCATAGCTCCCTTTGCTTTGATGCAATGGCTAGAATGCTGGACTTGAAATCAGGAAGATATGACTTCAAATCCTGTCTCAGACACTTAACTAGCTATGTGATCCCACTCAAGTCCGTAGGAAGAATATTGTAGCTTGGAAGAAAAACTTATTGAGAGAGCAGACTTAGATAAGTTTTTTTCAGTAACTAGATCTGTAGCCACAACTAAGTCATTCAACCATCATGAGTCTCATTTTCCTTATGTGCAAAATAAGTTTATACCAGGTAATCTCTAGAGATCCTTTCTATATTTTTTTATTCTAGGATATCATAAAATTTGATATGAGTTCAACAGGAGAACAACAATTACAGCAAGTAGACAAGAATATTTTGCCCAGTGTTGCTTTATGAATGTAAAAATAATAAAAAGAGAAGATCAAGTTGAATTAGTGGGCTGGGGATGGAAAAATATAAGGACTACGGTAAGAACAAATGCTACATATTATTATAATTATAATTATATTGGCCTGAATATAGGTCATACCGAATATAGACTGCAGCCCTACTGCACCTGTATGAGGGTATATTTTCTTTCTTTATGAAATTTGCATATTTGACACCACTTCTACTATCTTAAAACTCTTTTTAATCTGGAAATACCTCAGCAGTCAAGTTTGACAGAACAAAAGTCACAGAAATTTGTAATTCTTAAGGAGGGTAAACATTCACCATGGATAAATTCAGGGGTGTATGTGTGTGTGTGTGTGTGTGTGTGTGTGTAGGAGTGTGTGTCTGTGGGGGGGGAGTGTGTGTGTGTGTGGGGAGGCAGTATGTATGTGTATGGGAGGGAGTATGTGTGGGGGGAGGAGTGTGGGGAGGGAGTGTGTGTGGCGGTAATGAGGGAAAGGCTTACATGGTTGGAAGGATACCATGTGTTGGCTGGGAGGGCTCCTGCAAAGAGGGCTCTGGCTTGACCCTTTTTATACCTAGAAGATGATGGGCGGTACCCCTAAGTTCTTGGTGGGCTTTTCAGTTAGCTCAGATCAGGTGAGAGCTGGGGGGAGCTGATCTGATGGTGGGGCTGGGCCCGGATATTCAAAGGGTGCCTTTGACCAGGATTTGTGAATCAAGGTCAGCCATGGGTTGGGCAATTAGAAAGGAATCTTTAAGGGACCTCAATCCCCATCAGCAGGAGGGGAATGTGGGGAGAGAGTGGGGGGTGGGGGGAAGAGTGTGTGTGGAGGGGAGTGTGTATGGGGAGGAGTGTGTGTGTGTGAGTGTATTGTGGAAGTGTGTGTGGGGAGAGTGTGTGTGTGTGGGGAGTGTGTGTGTGTGTGTGTGTGTGTGTGTGAGTGTGTGGGAGTGTGTGTGAATGTGAGTTTGTATATGTCTGTGAGTGTGTGTGAGGGAGTGCGTGTGTGGGTGAGTGTGTGTGTCTTGAGTAGGGAAGATAAAGAACAAGTTGACCTATATTGGGTCAACTATAAATTGTATACTTCACTATGAAGATGCTACAGATGAGATAAAGAAACAGCTGGATTGTTAAGGAATATGGTCAGGTTTTGAGTAAGTCACATGGGGGGGGGGTATGATTTTGCATTCAGACTAAAGTGAGGTCTTGTTTTGTCTACAACTGACTAAACTGTTCTGCATACCTGTTGCCATTTCATAGAGGGCATTTTCTACTCCAGGGTTTTGCCCATGAATGGTTTACTACACAATAACTAGAATTCCCAATTTCAATGTTGGCTGAGAAAATACTGGCACATTGAACCACCCTTACTGTCCTTTAGCAACATCTAGTCCATTAGACTGGCTTCAGGCAGGACTATAAATTGGATTAGATATAGGATAATTTATCAAATTTGTAAAGGCCTTTTTTTTTCCAATTCCCTACAGTTGAATAGTAATTTAATGCAAATAAATATTAGTGAATAGCCCAGGGCTCTGCAGATATTTAAGGTAAATATAAAGTTTAGTTCAAACATAGCCCCATGTTCTGATAAATTGTATTGTTTAGGACTGTGACTCACATATGATATGATTCATATGACTCATACAGATAACTAAAATATAAAAGACATTTCAGAAGTTCAAAATGCTATATGAAGTTAACAATAAATTAGGAAGAAGACCATTAATGACTGGAGAAATAGAGAAAAGTATAAAAAGAATCAATAAACATTTAAGTGCCTACTATATTCCAGGCACTGCATTAGGAATATGAAGAAAACAAAGTAAATAAACCATCCTCACAAGGAACTTAAATTCTAAATAGACCTAATAACCTTTTGATTATGAGAGATTTGGGCAAGAGAAGAGACAAAGTAGGGCACAAGTAATTTAAAATGGTATATTTAGAAGCAGAAATATGCTATTTATGAGAAGTAGGATTGTTTTAGTTGTGAGACATCCTAGGTAGAATCAGTCTCAGATTTGGCAGTGGTCTAGATGAGAGCTCAAGTTATGGGGACAAATGAGTTTATCAAGAAGAAAACAATAGGAAGAGAAGAAAGGGATCAGTGAATCTAGGAATAGATATGAGAAGCTGAATGAGGACCAAGAAGCTTAAATAATACTATGTGGAATAACCAGAAAGATCAGATGACTGTTCTGAATATTCACAGATCAGTACAAATCCTAGAAAATCTAATTCAGGAAGTATATAGAGGTTACTCACTGCCACCCTTTCATTGTACAGGGCAAGTAACATCTTCTACTTCACTTGAACATATCTGTTACTTGCCATCAACCCCACATATTGTCATGATTATTTACTCTTAGTAGGATTTTATTTTTAAATCAATCATTTGTTTTTCACATAAACATTGAGATATTAATTCTGTTCCTCCCTCTAGTGCATCCACTGTTACCTGATAAAGAAAGCAATATGATATCCATTATACATATGAAATTATATAAAATTTATTTTTATATTAGCCATGTGACATAATAGCAAAACAAAAAAATGAGAAAAGTATATTTCAATTTGCATTTAGAGTTCATCAATTCAGTCTCTAGAGATGAATAGCAATTTTTATCATGAGTCTTTCTGAATTGACTTGGATCATTATATTAATCAGTGACCATATCTTTCACAGTTGATCATCATTATTTTGCTGGCATAATAAATAATTTCATTTTTCTCATTCCACTTTGCATTAGTTCGTAGAAGTTTTTCTAAATCCAAAGTCTTTATCAATCCTTATAACATAATAGTTTTCTATCACAATCATGTATTAAAACTTATTCAGCCATTCCCTAATTGATGAACGTCCCCTTAATTTCCAATTTTTGCTACCCTTAAGGGCTATTGTAAATATTTTTGTATATATAGGTCCTTTTCCTTTTTCTTTCATATCTCTGGGATACAGACCTACAAATGGTATTGCTGGCTCAAAGAAAACGCAATTTTTATAATACTTTTAACATAGTTCCAAATTGTTCTCCAGAATGGTTAGACTAGC
The DNA here is from genome assembly GCF_048593235.1 of Sminthopsis crassicaudata. Classification (NCBI taxonomy): domain Eukaryota; kingdom Metazoa; phylum Chordata; class Mammalia; order Dasyuromorphia; family Dasyuridae; genus Sminthopsis; species Sminthopsis crassicaudata. The sequence goes on from NC_133618.1 coordinate 564,186,470, forward strand.
TTATAACTTTACCAGCAGTTTATTAGTTTACCCACTTTTCCATACCCTCTTTAGCATTTGCCATTTCTGATATGTGTGAGAGTACTATCCTTTTGCCTTACTCTTATTTTCCCAATTTTTTCCTCAACCATTCAACTCTTTTGAAAACTTTTTTTTTTTCAGAAATTCTTGTTAGGTTTGTGTCCAGTTAACTTTTTTTCCTTTGAGGCTTTGGTTATAGCTGTTTTCATGTTGTCGTCTTCTTCTATGTTTGTGTCTTGCTCTACCTTACCACCATAGTATCTTTTTAAAGTAAAGAGATTTTTTGATATAGTTATTTGCTCATTTCACCAAACTATTTCTTGACTTTGAATTTTATGATACAATTAAGCATCACTCACCTGGAGTTGGAGATCTTCAGATTTTTTTGAATTGTTTTCACAGTTTTGGTGTTTTCCAAGTTTTGAGTGCTTCCAAGGTAATCATTGCACTTTTGGTCTGTATTCTGGTCTTTACCCCAAAAGGACCTCTTCTCCCCTCTAGCCATAAGTACTAATGCACTTCTTGGAACTGGAACTATAAGAATGTTCCCCATTTCCTTGCCACTTCCAGCATTAATGCTCTTCTTGTCCCTGAAAACGTGCTCAGGTACCTTCTTGTCCTATAGGCATGAACAATAATACTCTTCTCTTCCTAGGAACTGTGACCAGGCTTCTGACAAATTATTCCTGTCATATGTAAGAAAGGATGTCTTAGTGAGACATCCAGAAAAACAAACTGAAGTTCTAGAGATCTCAAAAGATAAACACAAAAATATTTTTTAAAAAAGGCCTTCAGATACAAAATAGACATAAAACACACCTTAAAGAATGTTTGGAGCTTCATTGATTCGATTTTGCTTATGAAGAAGTCAGCAAAATAATGACATTACCTTCAAGTCACCTACAGGGGTAGGTACCTTTTGTCCCTGACCATCCATTAGCATAAGATTCTCAAAGGATAGAAATTAGAACTTAATGATTTTCAACTAAGTAAGCTAGAAAATATAGAGTGAGACACACATTGAGGAAGGAGCTATTGAACAAGAAAGAATTATTGGCAATGATAATAACTAAAATGCGTGTTGTGCTTACTATGTACTGGGAACTCTGCTAAGCATTTTACAATTATGCCATTTGATCCATTACCACAATCATTAGATTCTGTCTAACTTCCTACCTGGAGAAGACAAATCATCTCAGAGTTGAGATTCTAAAGAAGTCAAAGAGTATTTTTCTGATTTTAAGCAGATTATTGTCCCAGCTCTTGAAATCAAAGAGCATAGCACCACCCCAGCCATGCCAGTGGCTGAAGGTAGCAAAAAGACTGTAGCTGCCAATTGAAAAGTAGGCCTGTAGACAGATCTAAAACTATATTATAAAGCAAACAATTTGGTACTGGCTAAGAATTAGACTTGTTGATCAATATGTTAGGTTCACAAAACAAATCACTGAATAACTATAGTAATCTAGTGTTCAATAAACCCAAAGACCCCAACTTTTGGGATAAGAATGCACTACTTGACAAAAATTGCTGGGAAAATTAAAAATTAGTGTGGCAGAAACTAGGCCTTGACCATCACTTAACACCACATACCAAGATAAGGTCAAAATGGATTCATGATATAGGCATAAAGAATAACATTATAAATAAATTAGAAGAACCTCTCAGACCTGTGGAAGAGGAAGGAACTTGTGACCAAAGAATTAGAGGCCATTATTCATCATAAAATAGATAATTTTGATTATATTACGTTAAAAAGTTTTTGAACAAACAAAATTAATGTAGACTACATTAGAAAGGAAGCAACAAACTGGGAAAACATTTTTACATTCAAAGGTTCTGATAAAGGCCTCATTTCCAAAATATATAGAGAATTGACTCAAATTTATAAGAAATTAAGCCATTCTCCAATTGATAAATGGTCAAAGGATATGAAGAGACAATTTTCAAATGAAGAAATTGAAACTATTTCTAATCATATGAAAAGGTGCTCCAAATCACTATTGATCAGAGAAATACAAATTAAGACAACTCTGAGATACCACTACACACCTCTCAGATTGGCTAAGATGACAGGAAAAGATATATTGGAATATTGGAGGGGATGTGGGAAAACTAGAACACTAAAACGTTTGTGGAGTTGTGAATGGATCCAACCATTCTGGATAACAATTTGGATCTATGCTCAAAAAGTAATCAAACTGTGCATTATCCTTTGATCCAGCAGTGATACTATGAGGCTTATATCCCAAAGAATCGTAAAGGAGGGAAAGGGACCCACATGTGCAAAAATGTTTTTGTAATGGCAAGGAACTAGAAATTGAGTGTATGCCCATCAATTGGAGAATGGGTGAATAAATTGTGGTATATGAATATTATGGAATATTATTGTTCTGTAAGAAATGACCAACAGGATGATTTCAGAGAGGCCTGGAAAGACTTACAGGAACTAATGCTATGTGAAATGAGCAGAACCAAGAGATCATTATACATGGCAACAAGAAGACTATACAATGATCAATTCTGATGGACATGGCTCTTTTCTTTTTTTTTTTTTTTTTTTTTTTTTTTTTTAATTTTTTATTTTATTTTATAATTATAACATTTTTTGATAGTACATATGCATGGGTAATTTTTTACAACATTATCCCTTACACTTACTTCTATTCAGATTTTTTCCCTTCCTCCCCCAACCCCCTCCCCCAGATGGCAAGCAGTCTTATATATGTTAAATATATTACAGTATAATTTAGATACAATATATGTGTGTAGAACCGAATTTTTTGTTGCACAGGAAGAATTGGATTCAGAAGGTAAAAATAACAGTTTACATTCATTTCCCAGTGTTCCTTTTCTGGATGTAGCTGGTTCTGTCCATCATTAATCAATTGGAATTGGATTAGCTCTTCTCTATGTTGAAGAAATCCACTTCCATCAGCATACATCCTCGTACAGTATCATTGTTGAAGTGTATAATGATCTTCTGGTTCTGCTCGTTTCACTCAGCAGACATGGCTCTTTTCAACAATGAGATGATTCAAATCAGTTCCAATTTTCCAGTAACAAAGAGAGTCATCTACACATAGAGAGAGAAATATGGGAAATGAGTGTGAACCACAACATAACATTCCACTCTTTCTGTTATTGTTTGTTTATATTTTTGTTTTCCTTCTCAGGTTTTTTCTTTCTTTCTAGATCTGATTTTTTTTTGTGCAGCAAGATAACTGTAAAATATGTATACATATATTGTAGTTAACATATACTTTAATATATTTAACATGTATTGGACTACCTGCCATCTAGGGGAGGGAGTAAGTGGAAGGAGGGGAAAATTTAGAACTGAAGGTTTGCAAGGGTCAATGTTGAAAAACTACCAATGCATATTTTTTTATAAATAAAAAGCTATAATAATAATAATAATAACAACAACAACAATAAAGGTATCGAGATTGTCCTTGAGAATTAATTGACTCAAGGGACTAAACACTTGCTTCCTGATTGCTTTGATAAAAAAAAAAGTCAAGGTATAAGGAGTTACTTGGCTCTGGCAGATGATAGTAAGAGACACAAAGGGAGATAACCTGAATCCAAATGAATCAATGGTATGTTGTTTTTTGTTTTTTTAATTTTAACAAGATAATTGTATGCTTTAAAGGATTAGCAACTTATACACAGTAAATTTGTAGTTTCAAAACTAAAGCAGCCAAATGATTGCTTGACCCATCCCAGCAATACATTGGCCCATCCATTCAGACAAGATTCTATGTTTTATGAAGGCTAAACTCATCTGAGAAGACAACTTAACAGATATTTTTGTGGTGAGCCAACCAAACTGAACAACTCATCCATTACTAACATACCCTTTGATCCACTTTTCAAAAGGATCCTATAGAGAAAGAAAGGCTATTGAGGCTCAGCAGAATAATGAAATGGCTTTACTACTTGTGTTTCCTATCTATACAATTGTTTTAATGGCATCTTGCTACAGTAGACTTCATACTTGTGTCTATTCTCCTATTCCTTGAACTTTGTGTGGATTTGTTAGAATGTATGTCCTTGATATTCAGAAAATTTTTTGTAACAGTTGTTCTTGCTGGAACATTTAAGTAAATGCCTCTCCCAAAACACAGAAACAAATACTGAATTAATTGGCTGGCTATTAAGGGGAAGTATACTGGTGAGATTTTCTGAGTTACTTTTAGGATTGTCCATAGAATTCTGAAAGTGTGAACAACTTACCCTCTTGGGCCCCAACTTGCTGGTATGAATTGGGCAAGTGAACCTAGAGAGAAATATTTCAGATAGTAATTAATGAGAGCCACTATATAGATCCAGGTATTTTCATACTAAATCCAGTCCGCAATTAATTTTATTTTTTGACTTGAGAAGCAATATGTGAAACAAGGTTGCTGGGATTAAGGGAAGAAAAAAACCATGGAAAAATAATTCATTTGAAGATCTTCTATTTGGGAAGGGGATAAATTGTTTAAAAGTGGTTATAGGTTATATGTTCAAGCAACCTAAACTTTCAGAGTGTTTTGGAGAAATTTCAAACCAGTATTTTATAGTTGGTCCTGATACTTATTAGTTGTGTATCTCTGTGTAATTAATTCATTTTATCTGTAAAATGAAAGAATTAGACTAGCTGAGATATGAAGTCTCTATTATTCCATGACCCTCAGGCTTCTTGGCTACTACTACTACTATATTTGATATTATTGAATAATACTGCTTCTCCATACTTGGTCTTCCATGAGTTTTGTTGACACTGCTCCATTATGGTTCTCCTAAGTATTTGTCATCCTTGTTAGTATCTTTTAGAAGATTATCATCCATGTTCTGTCTGCAATTTATGGGTTTTTATCAGGGTTCTATGTTAGCCCCTTCTTTTTTCCTACATTCTCTCTGTTAGTGATCTTATATGCACCAATGTATTTAACTATCGTCCTTATGCAGAGGATCCATGATCTACCCTTATCTGATTCTAGCTTCCTATCCTGATCTCAATATACCACATCAAGAACTGCCTCTTGGATATATTTATCATATATGTCTTTAAGTATCTATTTGGCCTTTTAGATATCTTAGCCTTAATACGTAAAGAGGAGAGAGAGAGATAGAGAGAGAGGAGATGAGAGAGAGAGAGAGATAATTCATTATTTTTCCTCCTAAATCTTCCTAACTTTTTTACTTCTGTTCAACATGTAACCCCAGCCTTCTCCATTCATCTAGTTTCACAGTCTTGCAGTCAATTTCATTTTATTACTCTCCCTAATACTGTTGTCTTTTTTTTAATGTATAATATATTTTATATATAATATTATAATTATAATATTAATATTATATATAATGTGTTATATTTTATATATTTATTATTATATTTATATTATATATATTATTATATTTATATTATTTTAATATATTATTTTACTTTACTTTACTTATTATTTTTCCTCCTAAATCTTCCTAACTTTTCTACTACTGTTGAACATGTAACCAGCCTTCCATTCATCTGGTTTCACAGTCTTGCAGTCAATTTCATTTTATTACTCTCCCTAATACTGTTGTCTTTTTTTTTTTAATTCTGTTTCCATTTCTTTTACTTACACATCTTACTCTCTACTTACAGTCACCATGATACTTCAGGCTTTCATTATTCCTTTCTTGACTATTACAAAAATCTTCTAATTGATTTTCCTATTTCCTATTTCTACAATCCCATATTTTGCACAGCTACAGCTAAATTAATATTCCTAAAGCTCAGATCTGATCATAGCAAGGATCTCCAGTACCTCTCTTTTGTCTCTATAATGAAATGCAAACTTGTTCATTTATCATTTAAGTCCTTAGTAATCTGGCCCCAACGTACCTTTCCAATGTTATTTCACACTGTTTGGGGACTAAAAGTGAAGGGAAATTTGGGAGAGGGTATGACTACTCTGTTTTAGGATTATGATAAAGAAGAGAAAAGATGAATGTTAGAATGTAGAACATGCCCTTTAGGTTTTAGAAAAGTTAGTATCCAAAAATTCAGAGAAAAGATAGGCAGACATTCAAGGACTAAAACTCAAAAAAGAAATAATCCAGGAGGGAAGGGAAGCTTTCAAGTGAGACATTCTTAGGACACAAAGAGAAACAATTAGGATGAGGAAGGAAAGGGGGCATTATCTAAAGAGACAAATGTAAATATATAGGAACTCACCAATTGTCAGATTATTTTAAAAATTTAAAAGAAAGTAGAAGATACATGTAATAGAGCATGAAAACAAAAGTTTTTAATAGGCCTTTAAGAAAAGGTATATTTTTATATAATCTTATAGAAGAAAACATTTTTTAAATTAAGGGAAAATAAACTGGATGCTAAAAGAAGTTATAGAAATGATTTTATAAGCTAAAAAGTTTATTCTTTGAAAAGAATAATAAAATCTATAAATCTTTAGTCAATCTGATTAAAAAGAAATAAGAAAATCAAATCAAAAGTAGCTATCAGTAAAGTGAAATCCAGTCAAACCAGAAGAGAAAGATTTGTTGATGTCTACTCCGCAGAATTTTTTGTTAACAAAACTAAGAATACAAAAGAAATTGAGGAATATATTAAAAATGTAAAATGTTCAAACAGAAGTCAATATAGACATGTTAAATAGTATAACCTCAGGAAAAGTGATAAAAAAGATTCTAAAATTACTCTTAGTTTGGAGTTGGGAGAGGAAGAAGGAAGGAATAGTTCCTGATTCTGATGGATTCACAGATCAATTCTATCTTAATTTTTAAAGAATATTTAGTGCCAATAGTACATAAATTATTTTAGAAAACAGTAAGAAAGCCTTTTACCAGACTCTTCACATAATAAATTTATAATTCTAATATGTAATTAGAAAAATTAAATTACTGAATAACTATAGATCACTATCATCAATGCATGCTAATTAACATTTTAAAAATATAATCTGGTCAAAAAGAATACAGTTGTAGAAATTATTCATATTGACCCAGTCATTTTATAATAAGAACACAGGTAGTTCAGCATTACAAAAGCAAATCAACATAATTATATTAAAAGCAAATAGATTGATGGAAGTGGATATCTTCGACAAAGAGAAGTCCTAATTCAGTTCCAATTGATCAATAATGGACAGATTCAGCTACACCCAGAGAAGGAACTGGAAAATGAGTGTAAACTGTTTGCATTTTTATTTTTCTTCCCAGGTTATTTTTACCTTCTGAATCCAATTCTTCCTGTGCAACAAGAAATTCGGTTCTGCACACATATATTGTATCTAGGATATACTAAAACATATTCAACATGTATAAGACTACCTGCCATCTAGGGGAAAGAAGGGAATAATTGGAACAGAAGTGGGTGCAAGAGGTACTGTTGTAAAAAATTACCCATGCATATGTACTGTCAAAAAAAAAGTTATAATTATATATAATTAATTATATAATTTTAATTTTAAAAAAGCAAATAGATCAAAAACAATATGTTAATCTCAAGTGATATTTCCCAAAAAAGGCCTTATATGTTCATATGTTATGTACTGAAAAGAAAAGGGACAAAAGGATATGAAGAAAAAAATCTTAAAAAGAAAAATTGTTCATAAAAATAATGGTCCAAATCACTAATAAGATAAAGGGAAATCAGAACCACACTGAGTTTTGAGCCACTCTCTGAAAATTGGCAAGGATAAGAAATAATGGGAATAGTTAATGTTAGTGAGGGTGAGGGGAAACAATTGCACTAGTATGTTGTTGGTAGAGCTGTGAAACAGTATAACTGTTTGCAAAATAATTTGAAATTATAGAAGTAAAGTGACTAATATGTCCTTTCCTTTTGATTCAGAAATTTTACTACTCAGCAACTATCCCAAGGAAATTATAGATAAGAAAAGAGTCCTTAGACACACCAAATTATTTATAACAGCACTTTTATGAATGTAGTGGATTAGAAACAAAGTAGATGCCTAATGATTGGGGTATGGCTAAAAGAAATTTGTTCTATGGATATAATGGAACATTACTGTGCTGGGGGAAAAAAACTCATTTATGATAAATATGGAGAAGCATGATAAAATCTTCATGAATTAATGAATAGTGAAGTGAACAGAGCCAAGAAAATAATGTACACCATGACTACAACAACATATGAGAATAATAACCACAATTTAACTAAAAGGGAATGTTGTAAACTTTAAAAGAACAATCATGACTTTAAGAAAGGGGGGTGGGGAGGAAAGAGAGAGAAAGAAAGAACCAACCCACTGCTTTACTGAAGAGAGAGGTCCACAGGTAGGATATGCTGACATATTCAAAATTTGTTTGATGTGTTGATCAATTTTGTTAACATTCTTATTCCTTTTGTTTGCTTTTCTTGAAAAATAATTTAATCATATGGGATAGTTCTCTGGGAGGTCAAAGTAAGAGATATAGTAAAATTTTTGATGATATAAAACAGTTAGTTGATCAATAAAAATCTATTTTTGTAAATAGTGCCAAGGGTTGGCAAAATTCAGAGAGCCAAGCCTAAACTGAGGATTATGATGAAAGCTTAAGGAGATGTGGTATGTGTGCGTGTGTGTGTGTGTGTGTGTGTATTTTATTTTATTTAGTAATTATATTAGGGAAAGGAGGTGAACCAAGAATAGATTGGAGACATGTTCACAATGGATGAACTAATAATAAGGGATATCAGCAAGAAAGTGGAGCTGCTCATCACTTATTTTGTTACAGTTTTTCTTTCCAATGAGAATGATCTTTGGATTGAAAAGAAATAACAAAATGGCTAATACAAAATAGAAATCTCAAATAAGTAAGATACAGAAAAAGAAAATAAGTTGCACTCTTTGCCATTTTTCAGATTCCTTTCCTCTGAAAACCATAACCTTTATTTTTCCCTTCAGAATAAAACCTAGAGACTTTGGTAGAGATTTTTTTTTTCCTGTAACTAAGCCTATTGTTGGACACTCAAGCCTACTGATTATTCACAGTTGGATGAGCCATCCAGCATTAGTATCCTGGAAGTCTATGCAACTTATCCCAAATACAAATTATTATTCACATTTTCCCTAATTTATGCAAATGAGATCATTCATTTTCCACCTAATCCTCTCTGGAGATGCTCCAAGGTTTGAAATGAAAGATATTCTTCTTACAAATATATATAATCCACATTAATTGCTTTTGACGGCAAAGGGCAAGGTGAATAGATACAGCCATGGTTAATGCTTTAATCATTTCACCTCTGAAGCAAATCTAGCTCAGTGCAAACATTGTTGATCAGACCCTAACACAGAATCTAAATGTGTATTGCTGTGGTTTTTTGGATGGTCTTAGAAGTAATTTTGTGAGAGCGGGAAGGGAAGGGAAGGGAAGGGAAGGGAAGGGAAGGGAAGGGAAGGGAAGGGAAGGGAAGAAAGCCAGGGAGTTTCAACTCAGAATAAGATTTATAAGATATACAGAGTCTAAAGTTTCTGGAATAGACTCTAACAGAGCACATGATAGACTACAGTGGGGTCTGGATCTGGTAGCCTTAAGGTATGATCTAGTGAGAACTGCTCATCTTCCTAGAAGCATCCTTGAATCTTGAATTCTGGCCAAAATGGGATTGGAACCTTCCTTTATCAGCAGAGGTGAAAAAGATCTCTCTGCTGAGCTGTTTAATTCTTAGTACAACAGTTATTTTTATTTCATTACTTTTAGAATTGCACTTCTAAGGAAATCAGTGGAAAAGGTGAAAAATTAAGCAATCATGATTTTTTTTTAAACTATCCAAGCATAAAAAAGTGATTAAAATGCAGTTAGGGATGGGGATTTTTTTTGCCCTTGAAATAAACTCAGACTCTTTCCTCTTTTTTCAACCAGTGATCTAGTATCCCTTATGTTCTGCAGATAAAATACTTTTGGCTAACACTTATATAAATCTGCTAAAACTGAATTCAAAAACAAATATATATTTGGAGATAAAATGTTAAAAAAAAAATTAGATAATGTGTTAAGAGCAGAATAAATCAGATGACAGCAAGAATCATTAAGGATTTATAACCATTGTTTCCATTCATTCAGAATGACACACTGACAGTCCTATGAATTACTGTATAATTAAATGTTCAACAGAAAAAAAAATACTAAACTGGTCATATCATATACACCTGGGCCTGAAAATGCTCTTACACAGAATGTCAACATTATAACTATATTCTGTATCCAAAAAAGATCTATATTATTGAGATATTATTTTGATGGTCAACCCCAACTGAATTAAAGATAATAAACTTTACTGTAACTTTTACCAAATTGTTGGAGGGAACCTTTGCAATATACATATAGATATGTATGTGTATGTATGTAGATAGATATAGGTTTTATGATGCAAAAATACTGGTAATTTTTCCTTATAAAGTATTAAATATGGAAAAATGCATCAATAATATATTATATATAGCAAATTTTATCATAAAAATATACTAGATTTCCTCTTGACATTTTTTTACTGATCCCACCTTTATTGTGAGATTATTCCATAAATCTAGAATCCCAGAGCACCAATTGTGAGTTCTATCAATATATTTAAAGTCTTTTTCCAACTTCCCCCCCCAAAAAAAAGACTATGATATAATTAGGTTAAACTGATCTGATTTCTTCTATTCTATTCCTCACTTGCACAATCTCTGATGAACCATTTTAATTCTCAGTACAGAATGTAAGCAAATTATTAACCTGCCTATCTTCCTCACCATACATATTATGGGGATTAATGAGATAAGATTGAGAAAGCCATCTGAGCTGTTTGGAATAAAAAGGAATTTATTTTATGATACTATGGGGATTTTTTATGTAATTATCATCTCATAAACATCCTAGCTAGATCTCTACCTGTCCAGATTAAGAGAAGTGTGTGTTGCTAATTTGACCTAGTCACCAAAAATTAAAATTAAAATTAGAATCAGGGAGAAGAGTTACTGGGTCACTTCCCTTTTATTACTTATTCAGAATAAAAAAGGAAGAATTTGGGTGATGAATCTTGTAAGATTTTTTTCTATCTTGATAAGGCATACCTAATGACTCACTATATTAAAGTAGACATTGAAAATTCAACATATGTTCATAGAATTGTGGAGCTACAAATATATGAAAAATAATAAGATCCAACCTCTTCACTTTATAATTAAGAAAACCTAGGTCTCAGAAATCCAAGAGACTGGCTTAAAAATGACACAAGGTTAAGGATTGTGTCTCTAATTGAATTTAGATAGTGCTGACCCTGCCATTACAAAGATCTAAGTTCAAATCCAGCCTTAGATACTTATAGCACTGTGACCTTGGGCAAGTAATTTCTTTTCTGTCTCAATGTCCTTATACACAAAATGTGCAAAATTATAGAACCTACCCCTTGAATTGTTTTGAAGATTAAATGAGAAATCAATTGTAAATCATCACAATGGTGGGATATGGTAGGCACTTAATGAATGTTCTTTTCCTATTGCCTAATTAGTTAATCTGTTCTGATCATGAAAATGCAACCAGTGCAGGGCAAACAATACACTGCTTGACAGAGGCACCCATTTAATTTCTAAACCTGTGGGGGAATATCTCAGAGAGAGCTCAATCATTTTGTGTTATTCCCTTTATTCTGTGAGGCAAGAGTTGACTGGACATGTTGACATTCAACCCACCAATAGTCAAATCAATTATCTGGATAACAACTGGCAACAAAGAAGCCAAGAATATGTGCCAACTTAATATTAATTAACACCATCTCTCCTCAGGGCCTACATTTCCCATGAGCTAACTTCGCCTTCTGTTGGGCTCTCCAGAGTACTATCATAGATGAGAGCAATAATTAAAGGGTACTGATCTGTCTGTGATGAAATTCAATACTTTAGGTGTATAGAATGTTGCCATGTTACTTTGAGGTATTAACAGCAATATTTAGAATCAGGGAGAAGAGTTACTGGGTCATTTCCCTTTTATTACTTATTCAGAATAAAAAAGGAAGAATTTGGGTGATAATTTAAGTACCCCTTAGAGAGGAAATACATGTGTGTTTTTATGTATATGTATATACACAGACATATTTTACATATATATGTACATGTATTGAGAGAGAGAGAGTACATATCTACATATACATATGCTACTAAAATGGGTGAGAGACTACATGGTCCATAAACTAGTTTCAATAGTCTCTCTGCCTCTGCCTCTGCCTCTTTCTATGTGTGTGTGTGTGTGTGTGTGTGTGTGTGTGTGTGTGTGTGTGCACGCTCTCGCATGCCTGTCTCTCTGTCTCTTTCCATTTCAGCAGCAATAGTATATTGATTTGAATATTGATTCTTTGTCAAAAGGTAAAAAGGTAGAGAAAGGTACAGCATATATCCAGATGACAGATACCCAGGTAGATCCTGGAATGCTAGATGACTGGATGGGATATTAGGTCTGATATGTATCAGAATATATATAATGAATGAAGTGATTTTGTACCATTTACTTATATGGACAGTTCAACTCCAGGGTAGAATGCCAAATGTGAATGGATCAACAAAGTCTCATCATGGTTTTGAATATTCCAAATTAAGATAAGTGAACTTGGTGGAAAAGCAGCTGGCAATAAGCCCAAGTAGGATCAAGTTCCCTGGTGGATGAGATAAGAAAAAGGAGTAATCTTAGAAGGTTTAAGGAGAATACTAAAGATTTGAAATAGTCAGTTCAAGAAGTATAATAGAGAGTCAAACAGGAAAGAATAATAGGGTTTCTGACTATCAGTATGGGAGGAGCCATTTAAATTAAAATGATAAAAAATGTGTTGTGGGCCAAAATAATAGTTGAATGACTTCCTATAGCAACATAATAGTAGGGACTGAGAAGGAAAATGGTAAGAGTAACCAGAGTTTGATTTGCCAAGGTTTGGAGCTAAACTTTACAGGATGGTAAAATAGGTCCTAGGGAGAAACAATTCTCATCACCTTTTTATTATTACCTGAACGTAGCTGCACTTGAGCTTATATTTAAAAAGTCTGAATATTATTTCCCAGGGCTCTCTATTCCTTAAGAAGATACAACCAAATCAATATAGAAACAAGATTCATTTAAGATCAGAAAATTAATGGCTGTCTCCCCAAAATCACTTCTATCCCTCTCACCATCTGGGTTCCATGTCATAACATAGATTTGCTCAAAAAAAGCATTAAAATAAGAAGAGCACTACGGTTCTTAGAGTTATATATTTCAACCCCTAAGCGCTGAACTTAATAATTTTGTTTTATTGCTTTAAATGCACCACCAAAATTGAAGGTATTTCCTTATTCTGATTCTAAGTCTTCATGGGAATCATCATAACTTGGCCAAAATCATGCACAGATCAATAAAATTTCAAGAAACAGAAGAACAAGAAGTTTCTATATTGAAAGAAAAATTGGGAAATGAAATGAAATCATTGCAAGAAGAAATGGAAAAAAATGGAAAAAATGCAATGAATGAGAAAGTTTGATTGGCCAATTGCAAAAGAAGCTTAAAAAGATAACTGAAGAAAATAACACACTAAAAATTAGAATTGAACAAATGGAAGTAAATGACAATAAAACTTTAAGAATCAGTAGAATGAAAACAAAAAAAAATGAAAAAATAGAAGAAAACATGAAATATCTCTTAGTGAATAGGATTCTTTGGATGAAGTATTCCTCAGTAATGAGTCACATGTTCCCAGAATGAGACCTTACTCTCTGAAGGAATAAACTTTGAACCTGAAATACAGGAAGTTGCAGGAAGTGACATGATCTGTGAGAGGCAGGAAATCATAAAATTGCCCTAATATTTAAGAATCAGAAGGTAAAATAGCCACCAAAAGAAGGCAATGAGGCAATCACCTCCTCAAAGAGACACCAAAATTAATCCCCCAAGATATATCATGGGTAAATTTCAGAATTATCATACCAAGGAAAAAATATTGTAAGCAGCCAGAAAGAAACAATTTAAATACCAAGGAGGAGCCACAATTAGATCTAGAAGGTTCCACCTTAAAGGATCAAAGAGCCTGAAATCTGATATTCCGGAAAGCAAAGGAACTGGGATTAGTCAAGAATAAGTTATCCAGATAAAATGAGCTTTATCTTTCAGGGAAGAAGATGCACATTCAGTGATAGATGTGAACTTCATTTATTTCTTTTTTTTTTTAATTTAATTATAGTTTTTATTTACCAGATATAAGCATGTATAATTTTACATCATTGACAATTGCCAAACCTTTTGTTCTAATTTTTCCTCTCCTTCTCCCCTCCCCAGATGGCAAGTTGACCACTACATGTTAAATATGTTAAAGTATAAATTAAGTACAACATATGTATACTTATCCAAACAGTTGTTTTGCTGTACAAAAAGAATAGGACTTTGAGATAGTGTGAACAATTAGCCTGTGAAGGAAATAAAAAATGCAGGTGGACAAAAATAGAGGGATTGGAAATTCTATGTAGGGGTTCATAGTCATCTCCCAGAGTTCTTTTGCTGGGTGTAGCTGGTTCAGTTCATTACTGCTCTATTGGAACTGATTTGGTTCTGTTGAACCAAATCACTGTTGAAGATGGTCACATCCATCAGAATTGATCTTCATATAGTATTGTTGTTGAAGTATATAATGATCTCTTGATTCTGCTTATTTCACTCAGCATCAGTTCATGTAAGCCTCTCCAGGCCATTCTGAAATCATCCTGTTGGTCATTTCTTACAGAACAATATATTCCATAATATTCAATACCACAATTTATTCAGCCATTCTCCAGTTGATGGGCATCCACTTTGTTTCCAGTTTCTGGCCACTACAAAGAGGGCTGCTATAAACATTCTTGCACATACAGGTCCCTTTCCCTTTTTTAAGATCTCTTCCTGATATAAGCCCAGTTACTACTGTAACACTGCTGGGTCAAAGGGTATGCACATATCCTTTGACCATTTATCAATTGGAGAATGGCTTGATTTCTTATAAATTCAAGTCAATTCTATATATATTTTGGAAATGAGGCCTTTATCAGAACCTTTGACTGTAAAAATATTTTCCCAGTTTATTGTTTCCCTTCTAATTTTATCTGCATTAGTTTTGTTTGTACAAAAACTTTTCAATTTCATATAATCAGAGTTTTCTATTTTGTGATCAGTAATGATCTCTAGTTTTTCTTTGGACATAAATTCATTCCTTTTCCACAGGTCTGAGAGGTAAACTATCCTATGTTCCTCTAACTTATTTATAATCTCATTCTTTATGCCTAGATCACGAACCTATTTTGACCTGATTTTGGAGTATAGTGTTAAGTGTGGGTCAATGCCTAGTTTCTGCCATATTAATTTCCAATTTTCCCAGCAATTTTTGTAAACCATTGAGTTCTTATCGCAAAAGCTGGGGTTTATCAAAAACTAGATTATTAAAGTTATTGATTATTTTGTCCTTTGAACATAACCTATTCCACTGATCTATTATTCTATTTCTTAGCTAAAACCAAATGGTTTTGGTAACTGCTGCTTTATATTTTAGGTCTGGTATAGTTAGGACACCTTCATTTGATTTTTTTTTTCATTAATTCCCTTAAAATTCTTGACCTTTTGTTTTTCCATATGAACTTTGTTATTTTTTCTAGGTCATGAAAATACTTTTTTTGGGAATCTGATTGGTATAGGGGTAAATAGATTAGTTTAGGTAGTATTGTCAAATGTATTATATTTGCTCACCCTATCAAAAGAGCATTTAATATTTTTTCCAATTGGTTAGATCAGACTTAATTTGTGTGTAAAGTGTTTTGTAGTTTTGCTCATACAGTTTCTGATTTTCCCTTGGCAGATAGATACCTAAATATTTTATACTATTGGTAGTTACTTTAAATGAAATTTCTCTTTGTAACTCTAACTGTTGGATTTTGTTGGTGACATATAAGAATGCTGATGATTTATGTCGGTTTATTTTGTATCCTGCAACTTTGCTAAAGGTGTGGATTATTTCTAATAACGTTTTAGTTGAATCTTTGGGGTTCTCGAAGTACACTATCATATCATTAGCAAAGAGTGATAATTTGGTTTCCACATTACCTACACTAATTCCTTTAATCTCTTTCTCCACTCTTACTGCCAAAGCTAGCATTTCTGATACAATATTGAATAGTAATGGTGATAGTGGGCAACCTTGTTTCACTCCAGATCTTATTGGGAATGGTTGCAATCTTTCTCCATTACATATGATGCTTACTGATGGTTTTAAATAGATGCTGCTGATTATTTTAAGGAAAAGTCCATTTATTCCTATACTCTCAAGTGTTTTTAATAAGAATGGATGTTGGATTTTATCAAATGCTTTTTCTGTATCATATGTTTTTGTTAATTTCGTTATTAATATGGCCAATTATACTAATAGTTTTCCTAATATTGAACCAGCCCTGCCTGCATTCCTGGTATAAATCCTACTTGATCATGATGTATTATCCTGGGGATGATTTTGTCTAGTCTTTTTGCTAATATCTTATTTAAGATTTTAGCATCAATATTCATTAGGGAGATTGGTCTATAGTTTTCTTTCTCCATTTCTACCTGGTTTGGGTATCAGTACCACGTCTGTGTCATAAAAGGAATTTGGTAGGGCTCCATTATTCCCTATTTTTTCAAATAGATTGGGGCTAATTGTTCTTTGAATGTTTGGTAGAATTCGCATGTAAATCCATCTGGTTCTGGAGATTTTTTCTTAGGGAGCAGATTAATAGCTTGTTCTATTTCTTTTTCTGAAATGGGACTAATTAAGGAATTTACTTCCTCCTCTGTTAATCTGGGAAGCCGATATTTTTGGAGTCCGTCAATCATTTCACCTAGGTTATCAAATTTATTGGCATAACGTTGTGCAAAGTAACTCCTCATTATTTCTCTAATTTCCTCTTCATTTCCCCTTTATCATTTTTAAGTCTAACAATTTGATTTTCCTCTCTCCTTTTCTAATGAGATTTACCAAAGGTTTGTCTATTTTGTTGGGTTTTTTTTCATAAAACCAACTCTTAGTTTTATTGATTAGTTCAATAGTTTTTTAAGTTTAGTATTTGATTGGTGGTTTTTAATTTGGTCTTTTTCTAGCTTTTTAAGTTGTAAGCTCAATTCATTGACCTTCTCTTTCTCTATTTTATTCAAGTAAACCTCTAAAGATATAAAATTTCCCCTTATTACCATTTTAGCTGCACCCCACAAATTTGGTATGATGTCTCATCATTGTCATTATGTTGAGTGAAATTATTAATTGTGTCTATAATTTGGTGTTTTACCCAATCATTCTTTAAAATGAGATTATTTAGTTTCCAATTACTTTTTGATCTATTTACTCCTAACTTTTTGTTGAATGTAGTTTTTATTGCATCATGATCTGAAAAGAAAGCATTTACTATTTTTGCCTTCCTGCATTTAATTTTGAGATTTTTATGTCCTAATATATGGTCAATTTTTATATAGGTTCCATGAACTGCTGAGAAGAAAGTATACTCTTTCTGTCACTATTCAGTTTTCTCCAAAAATCTATCATATCTAATTTTCCTAATATTTGATTTACCCCTTTAAATTCTTTCTTATTTGTTTTGTGGTTTGATTTATCTAATTCTGAGAGTGCAAGGTTGAGATCTCCCAATATTATAGTTTTGCTGTCTATTTCTTCTTGCAACTCTCTTAGCTTCTCCCTTAGGAAGTTAGATGCTATACCATTTGGTGCATATATGTTTAGTATTGATATGGCTTCATTGTCTATGCTACGTTTTAGCAGGACATAGTTTCCTTCCTTATCTCTTTTGATTAGATCAATTTTTGCTTTTGCTTGATCTGAGATAAGGATGGCTACCGCTGCTTTTTTTTACTTCACCTGAAGCATATTAGATTTTGCTCCAACCTTTTACCTTTACTCTGTATGTATATCCCTGCTTTAAATATGTTTCCTGTAAACAACATATTTTAAGGTTCTGACTTTTGATCCAGTCTGCTATCCACCTCTGCTTAATGGGAGAATTCATCTCATTCACATTTACAATTATGGTTACTAATTCTGTATTCCCTGCCATCATATTAACCCCAGATTATGGTTTTTTTCCTCGCTCCCCCGAACCCCTTCCCCATGATTGAATTTATAGGCCTCACTTGCATCACACAGCCCTCCTTCTTTAGTATCCCCCCTCCTCCCTTTAAATCCCTTCCCCTTTCTTGTACTCTCCCCTTATTACTCTTTTCCTTTTCCTCTCCCCCTTTTTAATGAGGTGAGAGAATTCTCTATAAAACAAATATGTCAATTATTTTTTCTTTGAGCCAATTCTGATGAAAGTACAATTCATACAATGTTCCTCCCCCTCTCTAAATTGCCTCAGATATGATAAGTTTTCTTTGCCTCTTCCTGAGATATAGTTTCCTTCTTTTAATCTTTCCTTTTCCCATTTTCTGACACTATCCCCTTTCCATTTCTACTTTCCTTCTTTATGTTATATCAGTAAAATCAAATTATAAATGTGTTCTTAATGAATGTCCACAACAGAAATACAGCTCTCAAGAGTTGCTTTTATCTTTTTCTGCTTCTCTTGAGTCCTATGGGTGGAGATTAAATTTTTTGGTTAGATCTGGTTTTTTCCTTAGAAAGAAATGGAATTCATCTGTTTCATTGAATGTCTATCTTCTTCCATGGAAGAAAATTCTCAGCTTAGCTGGGTAGTTTATTCTTGGTTGCAGTCCAAGTTCTTTTGCCTTTTGGAATATCAGATTCCAGGCCCTTTGATCCTTTCACGTGGAGGCAGCCAGATCTTGAGTAACCCTTATTGTGGCACCTCAGTATCTGAATTGTTTTTTCCTGGCGGCTTGTAATATGTTTTCCTTAGTCTGACAGTTCTGAAGTTTGGCCACAATATTCATTGGAATTTTTTTTGGGGGGGGTTCTTTTTCAGAAGGTGTTCGATGAATTCTTTCAATGCCTATTTTACCTTCTGGTTCTATTACCTTTGGGCAGTTCTCTTTAATGATTTCCTGTAAAATAGAATTTAGGTTCTTTTTTTCCATCATAATTTTTATATTCTCTCTCCTAAATCTATTTTCCAGTCTGTCATTTTTCCAAGTAGATATTTGCTTTGTTCTCTAGTTTTTCATTTTTTTCAGTTTTGCTTGACTGATTCTTGTGTCTCAATAAATCAATCATTTCTATTTGTTCAGTTCTGATTTTTAATGAGTTAATTTCTTCATTAGCTTTTTTTTAAACTTCTTTTTGTATATGTCCACTTGAATTTTTAAATGAGTTGTTTTGCTCTATGGAATTTTTTTTCATTTCACTCATTGTTTTTAAGAGAGTTATTTTCTTTTTTCAATTCACAAATCCTACTTTCTTTGGAATTCTTTATCTTTTCCAATTCACAAATCCTACTTTCCAGGGATTTTTTAACCTTTTATAATTCACAAATTGTGTTTCCCTATACTTCCTGGAAATTCTTTATCTTATCCCATTCACATTTCAGGATCTTGTTACTCTCTTGCATAGCTTCTCTTTCCTTTCCCCATTTTTCTTCTAACTCTCTTTTGAGGTTTTTAATAGTCTCCAGATAATACCTTGAAGAGGAATGTTACCTGGCTCCCATCACACTGTCTGCTGTTAGTCTCTTTGGGGTTGCAAACCTGCTCTCTTTCTGTATTGAAACTATCAATTGTCCTTTTAATTTTTTTACTCATTTTTTAAAACCTATAGGGTCTGTCTTCAGGGCAAGGAAGTTACCAGCTTCCTCTGCAGAATAGGGATAGATATATGGATAGCACCTGTCTTGTGAACGAGCTGCAAAGATAAGATGGTGCTTTGGGAGAGAGTCCCCCCCACCACCAGAAGTGATTCAGAGGTGGTTAACACAGGCCAGACTGCAGAAATGCCCAGTGAAGAAACATTGTTGTATGGCCAAACGACTGCCCTGAGGTTAGAGGTTGAACAGTGAAAGTGTCACAACCTCAGGCCAAACCCCACCCTCCCCTCCCCCGGGGCTGTGGCTATTAGAAGCTGACCAGCAAATTGGCCCAGCACACAGACAGGAAGTGTCTCTGCCCCAGAAAGCACAGTTGCTGCTGTGGAATTTCCACTGCCTCAGGCTGAGCCCATCACTGTGCAGATTAGAGGCTACCCCAGGCTGTTTCCCTCTGCCTTGCAGGTTCTTAACTGCCTCAAGGAAAAGCCACATACAGCAGAATGTGGCTGCACAGCTGTGCTATGATCTGTGCTGAGTCATTTCTGGTTTTGGGTGGGTATAAACAGACTATAGATTCTGGTGGTTTTTAAAGTGGCTTTGATTTCTCTGCTGATCTGCTGTTTTGCAAGCAGAGTAGAGCAATCAGCCTATGCCATGTTGTCTGTCTCTGTAGCTTTTCTAACCCAGAGGCCTCCCCAGCCCAATCTGCACAATATGCTAGCCTAGTTCTATCACTGCCTGCACCAGTCTTTTCCTACACCTCAGGACAGACCTTTTTCTGATGAAATTCCAGGTTATCTTTGGCTGGTAAGTTATTGTACTTCTAATCTTTGTGAGTTTTACCAGTCTAGAGCTATTTTTGAGGCTGAATTAAATAGTTGGTAGTGAAGGTATGAGAGAGCTCAGAATGTCACGTGTAGCTTCTCTGTCATCTTGGCTCCACCTCCCATTTCATCTATTTCTAATGTAAAGACCAGAACTCAACAAAAAATTAGATCTCCAAACATAGAACACAAGAGAAATAGAAAAAGGTAAAAAGGAAAGAATTCTTAAGAACTATATTTCTGTTATGGGTATACTTAGAGAATGTTGGTATAATTTGGTTTTATTATGATAATATGAAAAAGAAACTAGAGGTGGAAAGGGGATCATACAGGGAAAAGAGGGAAAAGGAGCTAAAATAAGGGAGATTAGATTTCATGAATAGACAAAGAAAACCTATCAAATGAGGGAAAGAAGGAAGGGGGATGAGTATTGTGTGAATCTAACTCTCATAAGATTTGGCTCTAAAAGAGAATATCAGATATATTTGGTTTCACAAAGAAACTTGTCTTGCCTTTTAGGGAAGTAGGAGGGAAAGGGGGAAAAGAAAGATAAGGACTAATAGAAGGGAAAACAGAAGAATTAGGTGAATGGTATGAAAAGAGAAAGGGGCTCTAAAAGGGGAGGACTGTTTGAGGGAGGTGGTTATCAAAATCAAAATACTGGGGAGAAGAAAAGGGAGAAAGGATAGAAAAACTCATAACCTAGGGTAAATAAGATGAAAGGAAATATAGAATTTTAACTGTGAATGAATGTGACTGGGATGAACTTCCCCATAAAACAGAAACAGATACCAAACTGGATTAAAAGCCAGAATCCCACAATATGTTGTTTACAAGAAACGCATTAAAGCATAGTGATACATACAGAGTAAAGATAAAGGGCTGGAGCAGAACATATTATGTTTCAGGTGAAAAAAAAAAGCAGGAATAGCAATTTTGATCTCAGATCAAATAAAAGCAAAGATAGATCTAATTAAAGAGATAAGTAAGGAAACTATATCTTACTAACGGATACCATAGAGAATGAAGTATTATCAATAGAGCAGCAGCAACATACATTTGACACATAGTAGGGCTGTTTTTCATTCCCTGTGGCAAAACTGTCCATTCATATCTTTTATAAGGCTCAGCTAAGTTAACTCTGGCACTGAAAAGGCAAATCTTTTCATATCTTCCTTATCTAGAGGGATAGAATAAAAACAATCCTTAATGTCTATAACCCACAGAGGCAACTGAGTAGAGATGGAAGTCCAGGTTGAAGAGTTCCCATAGTTTCCATCTGTGCATTTACCTTTCTTAAATCAGTCAACATCCTCCATTTTCCAGATTTCTTTTTTACAAGAAATTCTGGAAAATTCCAAGGACTTAGAGAAGGTTGTAAGTGTCCTTGGTCAAGTTGTTCCTGTACTAAGTCCAGTAAGGCCCAAATTTTATCACTATCTAAGGGCCACTGTTCTATCCACACTGGTGTATTAGTTCCTAGAGGAGAAGTTAAGAGCAGTGCAAGAAGAAATAGACAGTAAAACTATGCTACTGGGAGAATCTCAATCTTACTCCCTCAGAATTAGATAAATCAAAACTGAGAATAAATAAGAAAGAAGTTAAGAAGGTAAACAAAATGTTAGAAAAGGTAGGTATTATAGATCATTGGATAAAATTAAATGGAGACAGAAAAGAGGATTACATTTTTCTCAGCGGTTCATGGAACTTATACAAAAATTGACCATGTGTTAGAGCATAAAAACCTCAAAATCAAATACAGAAAGGCAGAAATAGTAAATGCATTTTTTGGATCATAATACAGATTACATGCAATATAAAGCCAGGAGAAAATATACCAAAAAGTAATTGGAAAATAAATAATCTCATCCCAAAAAATGAATGGGTAAGGAGCAGCTAAATGGCACAGTGGATAGAGCACCAGCTCTGAAGTCAGGAGGACCTGAATTCAAATCTGGCCACAGACACATAACACTTGCTGTGTGAACCTGAGCAGGTCAATTAACTCCAGTTGCCTCAGGAAAAAAAAAATGAATGGATGAAACAAACACAATAATTTCATCTGAGAGAATGACAATAATGGGACAACATACTAAAATTTGTGGGATGGAGCCAAATAGGTAATAAGAAGAAACTTTATGTCTCTAGATGTTTAACTGCATAAAATAGAAAGAGAAAATCATGAATTGGGTTTGCAACTAAAAAAGCTAGAAAAAGGACAAATTAAAAACTCCCAATCAAAAAAAAAAAACAAAAACAAAAACAAAAACAAAAAAACCCTTGAAATTCTAAAAGTAAAAGGAGAGATTAATAAAATAATTGAAATTAAAAATCTATTGAATTAATAAATTAAACTACAAGTTGTTTTTATGAAAAAAAAAACAAAATTGATAAACCTTTAGATAATTTGATTAGAAAAAAGAATAAGGAAAACCAAATTATTAGTCTCAAAAATGAAAAGGGAGAACTTTCCACCAATGAAGAGGAAATTAGAGAATAATTAGGAGTTACTATGCCCAACTTTATGCCAATAAATTTGATAACGTAAGTGAAATGGATGAATACCTATAAAAATATAGATTATCCAGATTAACAGAAGATGAAATAAATTAATTAAATAGTCCCTTTTTGGAAAAAGAAATAGAAAAAGGTATTAATCAACTCCCCAAGAAAAAATCCCCATCTGGGATGGGGAATTTTAAAATGGGGATTTTAAATCCATCTATTTAAAACCATCAACAAGCATCATATGTCATGAGGATAAACTGGAACCATTCCCAGTAAGAATAGGGGTGAACCATGTTTGCCCATTACCATCATTACTATTCAATATTGTATTAGAAATGTTAGCTTTGGCAATAAGAGAAGAAAAAGATATTAAAAGAATTAGAGTAGATAATAAGGAAATCAAATTACCACTCTTTGCAGATGATATAATGATATACTTAGAAAACACTAGAGAATCAACAAAAAACCTATTAGAAATAAGCTACAACTTTAGCAAAGTTGCAGGATACCAAATAAATCCACATAAATCATTCATCAGCACTTTTATACATCACTAACAAAATCCAACAGCAAGAGATACAAAGAGAAGTTCCATTTAAAATACCTGTCAATAACAAAGGTTCTGACAAAGGTCTCATTTCCAAAATATATAGAGAACTGACCCTAATTTATAAGAAACCGAACCATTCTCCAATTGATAAATGGTCAAAGGATATGAACAGACAATTCTCAGAGGAAGAAATTGAAACTATATCCACTCACATGAAAGAGTGTTTCAAATCACTACTGGTCAGAGAAATGCAAATTAAGACCACTCTGAGATACCACTACACACCTGTCATATTGGCTAAGATGACAGGAACAAATAATGATAAATGTTGGAGGGGATGTGGGGAAACTGGGACACTAATACATTGCTGGTGGAGTTGCGAAAGAATCCAGCCATTCTGGAGAGCAATCTGGAATTATGCCCAAAAAGTTATCAAACTGTGCATACCCTTTGACCCAGCAGCGCTACTGCTGGGCTTATATCCCAAAGAAATACTAAAGAGAGGAAAGAGACATATATGTGCCAAAATGTTTGTGGCAGCTCTTTTTGTTGTAGCTAGAAACTGGAAGATGAATGGATGTCCATCAGTTGGAGAATGGTTGGGTAAATTGTGGTATATGAAGGTTATGGAATATTATTGCTCTGTAAGAAATGCCCAGCAGGAGGAATACAGAGAGGCCTGGAGAGACTTAAATCAACTGATGCTGAGTGAAATGAGCAGAACCAGAAGATCACTGTACACTTCAACAACAATACTGTATGAGGATGTATTCTGATGGAAGTAGAAATCTTCAACATAAAGAAGATCCAACTCACTTCCAGTTGATCAATGATGGACAGAGGTAGCTACACCCAGAGAAGAAACACTGGGAAGTGAATGTAAATTGTTAGCACTAATATCTGTCTGCCCAGGTTGCATGTACCTTCGGATTCTAATGTTTATTGTGCAACAAGAAAATGATATTCACACACATGTATTGTACCTAGACTATATTGTAACACATGTAAAATGTATGGGATTGCCTGTCATTGGGGGGAGGGAATAGAGGGAGGGGGGGATAATTTGGAAAAATGAATACAAGGGATAATATTATAAAAATATATATATATATATATATAAATAATAAAAAATAAAAAAAAATACCTGTCAATAGTATAAAATATTTGGGAATCTATCTTCCAAGGGAAAGTTGGGAACTATATAAGCAAAACTACAAAACACTTTCCTCACAAATAAAGTCAGATCTAAACAATTGGAAAAATATCAAGTGCTCTTGGATAGGTTGAGCAAATAATAAAGATGACAATACTAAACTAATCTATTTAGTGCTATACCAATCAAACTTTCAAGAAACTGTTTTACTGACCTAAAAAAATGACAACAAAACTCATCTGAAAAAAAGAAAAAAAGGGCAAGAATTTCAAGGAAATTAATGAAAAAAAATGCAAATGAAGGTGGTCTATCTATACCATATCTAAAACTATATTATAAAGCGCTGGTCATCAAATCCATTTGGGTACTGACTAAGAAACAGAGTAGCTGATCAGTGGAATAGGTCTTTTGGGGTCACAAATAGTCAATGACTATAGTTATCTATGTTTGACAAACCCAAAGACCCCAGCCTTGAGGATAAGAATTCACTATTTGACAAAAACTTCTGGGGAAATTGGAAACTAGTATGCCAGAAACTAGACATTGAACCACACCTAACACCATATACCAAGTTAATGTAGAAAGGGTTTCATGATCTAGGTATAAAGAATGATACTATAAACAAATTAGAAGAATATAGAATAGTTTACTTCCCAGATCTGTGGAGGAGGAAGGAATTTATGACCAAAGAAGAACTAGAGATTATTATTGATCACAAAATAGAATTTTTGATTGATAATTTTGATTATATTAAGTTAAATATATTTTATGTATTTATTTTATAAATATTTATTATACATATTATATATATATTATTGATATATATAAATATATAAATTTGATTATATTAAATTTAAAAGGTTTTGTACAAACAAAATTAATGCAGACAAGATTAGAAGGGATGCAACAACTGGGAAAATATTTTTATGTTCAAAGGTTATGATAAAGGCCTCATTTCTAAAATAAATAGAGAATTAACTCAAATTCATAAGAATTTAAGCCATCCTCCAATTGATAAATGGTCAAAGGATATGAACAGACAACTCTCAGATGAAGAAATTGAAATTATTTATATTTATATGAAAAGGTTCTCCAAATCACTATTGATCAGAGAAATGCAAATTAAGACAACTCTGAGATACCACTACATACCTCTCAGATTGGGTAAGATGACAGGAAAAGATAATGACAATGGAGGGGATGTGGAAAAACTGGGACACTGATACATTGTTGGTGGAGTTGTGAATGGATCCAACCATTCTGGATAACAATTTGGAACTATGCTCAAAAAGTTATCAAACTCTGCATATTCTTTGACATGTTAGTGTTTCTACTGGGCTTATATCCCAAAGAGATCTTAAAGGAAGGAAAGGGACCCACATGGCAAAAATGTTTATGGCAGCCCTTTCTGTAGTGGCTAGAAAATGGAAATTGAATGCATGACCATCAATTGGAGAATGGCTGAATAAATTGTGGTATATGAATGGAATATTATTGTTCTGTAAGAAATGACCAGCAGAATGATTTCAGAGAGGCTTGGAGAGACTTACAGGAACTGATGCAAAGTGAAATGAGCAGAATCAAAAGATCATTATACATGGCAACAAGACTATATGATAATCAACTCTGATGGATGTGCCTCTCTTCAACAATGAGATGATTCAAATCGGTTCCAAATTGTTGAGACCCTGGATATCTTAGAATCAGCCAGAGTCAGGATAAGCAAAAGTCTTTATCCTTGGTCTTTGGTTTAGATATAGGAATCTCCACACCTCCTTTCTCTCTCTCCTCCACCAAAGAATGATCCTGCTTGTTCCACTCCACCCTCTGATGTCTCTTTTTATTCACTGTATACACCCACAGATCAAGCCAGCATTGAGTTGAGTAGGGTCATCCTCCAAATATGTTAATAGAGAATTCTCCAATTAGCCCTAAGTGCTAGGTTACCTTGCATCTAGGTTAAATACATCTGCTCAATTCTAGCCCTTTACACTAATGTTCAGTAATGAAGAGAATCAGCTATACCCAGAGAGAGAAAACTATGGGAAATGAGTGTAGAAAACAACATAGCATTTCCATTCTGTTATTGTTTGAATTTTTGTTTTCCTTCTCAAGTTTTTTCTTTCTTTCTAGATCTGATTTTTCTTGTGCAGCAAGATAACTGTATAAATATGTATCATATATTAGATTTAACATATGTTTTAACATATTTAACATGTATTGGACTATCTGCCACCTAGGGGAGGGGGTAGGGGGAAGGAGGGAAAAAATTGGAAAAGAAAGTTTTGCAAGGGTCAATATTGAAAACTCACCCATGCATATATTATGTAAATAAAAACCTTTAATAAGTTTTTTAAAAGAAAGGTTTGGAATGAATGATCTCTAAGCTGCCTTTGAACTCTAAAATTTTATGATTCAATGAAACTTCAGAGAGTGATATGAGGGCACTGAGTGTATGGCAGTCCTGGCTGGAACAGACATTAAACATATAATGAAGTCAGCATGAAATATTTTCAATCAACATTTAAACAAAAGCTTCTCAATAATTGCTATCAAAAAAACTGTATTAGAAAGAAAAGATTGTCACTTCAGAATTTTCCAGTATGATGCCAAAATCAACTGATAATTACCAAAGCCACTAGCACAGTTGCTATCATTTAGGTTCAATTCAAAAAGCATTCATTAATCATGTACCAGTGTTAGTCACTGTCTCCCATGCTGGGGGAAAAAAAAAGTATGGGGATATCTTATGTCCTGCTGCATAATGGAAGGAGCAAAGAGGTGAAAACAGAATGATTTGAAGAGGGAAAACACACTAATTAGTCAAATATACAAGTTGGAAGTGATACCTGAATCTTGATGATAATAAAGATTCTAAACAGATGAGAAGGCAGTTCATTCCAGATATGAATTATTAATACATTAACATACATTAATACATTAAGTGACAAAGCCCAAGGACTTTAGCAAATGTATTTGAAAGACAGTGTTAAATTGGTCATATGAAAAAGACTAGGTAGAGTCAGAGTATGAAAAGCTTTTGAGTTTTTAATCCTAGAAGTATTTGGGATCAGGTGATTATGTTTGAGGGGGAAAAAATGTCATAGCCAAGCTTATCTCTTAGGAATATATGTGTGGGGAATTATTTGAAAAAAGTGCAGTCCAGGCTAATGCTACTATTATAGTCTATGCAAGAGGTGATGAGAGCCTGAATTAAAGCAGTATTTATTGTGAATCTAATCATCTTTCCAATCATCCAAACCAATGGATGATTCCCAGTCTTCCAAATCAAAGGACTTTGTGTGAACAATTAAAATTCTACTGGACCAAAGGAATCAAGCATAATGAATGAGATGTACAAGAAATCACTCTTCCTCAAATTCATATTCGTATTTCTCCTTTTTTTATCATCACTATTACCAATTTGTCATGGCATTTAATAGACTGGTAAATGAGTCTATTTGGCAAGATACATACACAGATGTATGTATATAGCCATATATATGTGTTTGTATATGTGTATCTAAAATTTAAAATGAAATATTTAATGCTAAGTACCAAGAGCTGGGATAAATGTAAGGAAACAGTTACAGAAATTGAAAGAACTTGCCCTCCTGGTGTTTACATTCTAATTCATGAAAAAAAAGACACAAATTGAAATAGTAGCCAAGAAAGGGGGTGCCTAGAAAATTACAAGGACAGCAAATAAGTCAATAAGACAAGCATTTACATTGTTCTTTCCAGGAACATTTGTAGTATAATAATATTAATTTGATTACTAATCCCAAAACAAGAAGGGAATTTGTATAAGCCAGGAATGGAGAGAAAATTGATTTTTTGTTAAATAAAAAAGAAAAGTTAAATTTAAAAAGGAATAATTATGGGAAAAGGAAATCAGACATCCTATATCTTCAACAAGCTATGTGTTGTTAAAATTATTTCCAGCAAAGTGATTCTTTATCTTTATGAAGATAATTTCAGTACCAGTCTTAATCCTGATTCATGATATGGTAAAGGACAATTTGTTTTAATTTTATACACTTTGGGATGCAGTCATGGAGTTTTGTTTTTGTTTTTGTTTTTAAGGATGGAGAAAGGGAGAAAGAAAGCCAGATTCTAGACAGAATATTAACTATAGTCATAATATGTTGTAAAAGAGAAATCTGGAAAACGATGTTGACCAATTTAAGAAAGGTAAATGAACAGATGGAAACTATGGGAACTCTTCAACCTGGACTTCAGTCTCTTACTCAGTTGCCTAGAGAATGGCTTCTTTGGGTGATAGACATTAAGGATTGTTTCTATTCTATCCCTCTAGATAAGGAGGATATGAAAAGATTTGCCTTCTAAGTGCCCAGAGTTAACGTAGCTGAGCCTTATAAAAGATATGAATGGACAGTTTTGCCACAGGGACTGAAAAACACCCCTACTATGTGTCAAATGTATGTTGCTGCTGCTCTTACTCCAGTAAGAAAAGTAATGTTATTACATTACATGGATGATATATTGGGATGTGCACCTGAGGAACAAATGTTAGAAGCATGTCTATAAAAAAACATGTAAACATTAAGGAATTATAAATTGCACATAGCTTCAGAAAAAATTCAAAAGACATGCTCTTTTTCAATATTTAGGATATGAAGTATATCCTACAGTACTTACAGTATAAAAACTCTCCTTAAGAACAGAGAAGCTAAACACCTTAAATGACTTCCAGAAATTGATAGGAGATATCCAATGGATGCGTCCTGTGCTAGCCTTGACTACCTGTCAATTGCAACCATTATATGACATTTTAAGGGGAGAAGGTGCTTTAAATTCACCACGCCAGCATATAGAAGAAGGTCAAGAGGCTTTGAGACAAGTTTAACTGGCTTTACAATTTGGTTGAAAGAGTCACTCAAAAACCTTCGGAAATATCATTTTTTGCTACACAAGAGGCACCCAAAGCAGTCCTTCATCAAGGAGACAGTGTGATAGAGTGGGTGAACCTCCAAGCACAACCAGAACAAAGCTTTATTCCTTACCCAGTGCTTGTGGCTAGAATTTTATTAAAGGCCATTAAGCAAGCAGGACAATTATCTGGGATAAGACCTGACAAAATATACACCTTTTATACTAATGCACAAGTTAATGTGCTGTGAAACCATACCAGAGTGGCAAAAATTTTTTAGCCATAGCTCCAAATTTTACACACAGGTCTCCATTAAAGATAACCAGACTGTTATATAATTGGCAATGGATTCTGGAAGAAAAGGTTTCTAAAGTTCCTCTTAAAGGACCAATTGTCTTTACACTTACATCCAAACATAATATTAATGCTGTATACTCTCGTGACTTAAACTATAAAGAGAGTAGTCAGAACTCCTTTTCAGTCCACTCGGCAGAATGAATTATATGCAATCATTCTAGCTCTTAATTATTATCTGGGAGACATAAATATAATATCTGATTTGGCCTTTTCAGTAGGTGTGGTACAAGGAATTGCCAAAGCCCAAATAAAATTTGTAGCTTCCAATATATAACAGTTCTTTAAGGAACTTCAAGAGCAAGTGAGAAAGCATCCAGGTAAGATTTATATCTTGCATGTCCACTCTCATACTGGACTTCCAGGTCCTATTTTTGATGGTAATTAAAAGGCAGATAGCCTTCTAACCATGTTGGCCAATACTCCTTTATTTCAAGAAGCCCAAGCATCTCATTCTAAATATCATCAGGCTACCCAAGCTTTATGTTTACAATTTGAAATAACAAGAGAAGAAGCTAGGAGCATAGTAAAAGCCTGTACTGCTTGCCTTCCTTTTCATGCTCCTACACTACCTTCAGGGAAGAACCCTCGAGTTTGAGACCTCATGAAATTTGGTAAATGGATGTGACCCATTATAAATCTTTTGGTCGTCTATCTTTTATCCATGTTATGGTAGACATCTTTTCAGGATTCACTTTTGCAATACCAGCAGCAAAAGAGACAGCCCGAGTGGTCATTGAATTCCTTATACAATCATTTGCAATTATGGATGTGCCACAAGCAATAAAAACAGACAGATACTTCTAAACATTTTGCACACTTTTGTGCACAGTATAAGATTTCACATATCACTGGCATACCATTTAATCCTCAAGGACAGGCAATAGTAGAGAGAAGAAACAGAGATATTAAGACACTCCTCCAAAAACAAAAGAAAGGTGGAGCCATGGGTAACCCTAGAGAACTTTTAAATTTAGTTCTCTACACCATTAATTTTCTAATTTTTGACAAAGATGCACTGGCTTCAGCAAACAGGTTTTATAACCCACCAGAAGGGCAGTGTCCAGTGCGAGCAGCTCCACTGTCTTTAGATAATTGCCAGGTGATGTGGAAAGACCCAGAAAGTGGTGAATGGAAGGGACCAGATAGGTTAACTGCTTGGGGGAGAGGGTTTGCTTGTATCTCCACAGATGGAGAAGGAATCAGATGGGTGCCAACAAGCCATTCGCCTTGTCCATCAGAGAGAGATGGAGCAGATCCTTGAAACGAAGGAGAAGACCCAAGAAACATCGGGTGGTTCCATTGCTGACTATGCCCACCACTGAAAAAGCCTGGCAGTTATGGCATTTACTCATGGACATCAAAAATTGTTGGACTTGAAAACCCTCAGGAATCATTGGATTCTCTGAAACATGGTAAGACTATTGTAGGACTTGAAAGCCCTCAGGAATCATTGGATTCTCTGAGACATAAGACTATTGCAGACTTCAAAAACTTGTGGGAATCATTGGATTCCCTGATACATGAAGCAATGGACAATAGATTGGTTTTGTACTATCTCTTGGTTGCTGAAGAAGGCATATGTGTGACTGATGTTTACATACCTTCCTTCTAGGACTTCTGGAAATCTTTACAAGACCATATTAATTTATATTGTTTATTATATCACTACTTGCATGTACAATTCATGTTTGTTACACCACATCAAGCCTGTGCTGACTGTGGGGAAAGTCATCACTAATAGCCTGTGCGTTATTGCTATGTGCTTGCGTAAAACCTCCCATGCTGATGGATTTGTGTACACCTATCTCTAATAAGACCCTTGAGCCCAGAAACCCCCTAGAAATCCCCACTTTCCCTTTGGTGCTTTTCATTTCCCTTCCTGAGATATTAGAAAGGATGTGATTATCTCCTTTTTAGTGCTTTCATCTCCCTGAGAAGTCACAGGGGGCATAATCACCTCCTTTTCAGTGTTTTTACCTCCATTCCTGAGAAGTCAGGGAGGGTGTGATCATCTCCTTTTTGGGGTTCTCACCTCCATGAGAAGTCAGGGATGGCATGACCATCTTGTTCTAAAACAAAAGAAAGCAGGAAATGTAAAGGGCTACAAATGAGTAGATGCAAGGTAACCTGGCACGTGAGGCTAATTACCAATTGGACAATTCTCTATTAACAAGTTTGAAGGATGACCCTACTTAACTATTCTGTGCTGGCTCAATCTGTGGGTATGGACAATGAAGGAGAGTGGGTGGAGTAGGAGGAGGAGAGTCATTCTTTGGTGGTAGAGAGAGAGAGGAAGGAGGGGTGGAGATTCCTATATTTAAACCCCTGAGAGAGATCCCAAAAGACCATGAATAAAGACTTTTGCTTATGCTGACTCTGGCTCATTCTAAGATATCCAGGGTCTCAACAATACTACATAAGTAGGCATCTTCTATCAACTTATTTTAAGAAATATATTATAAATTCAATCAGAAGCTTAGTTAGAAAGTACCTTAGAAGTAATTTAAGTTCAATTTCCTACCCAACAAATGGTTCGCCACTCTAATCTTCCTCACAAGTCATTTGTGCCTTATCCAAAAAAATTATTTTTAAATTTCTCACAGTAGCTAACACCTTGCTGTGACAATAGACATTTAATAAAATTTTTCTGAATGATTGTCAATTTCCTTATTGGTTGTATTTCTGATTTATCCTTTGCTCAAATTATTTATATAAAAGTGAGTTCAAATATTATAGGAAGCCGCTCATTCCTTTCAAATGTGAAGGAAGAGAGATTAAGTTAATCAAGAGAGAAGAGAAAGAGAAAATTACTATATATTAAATTCTAATAAAGTTGACATTTGAGTCATATAAGCAGTTAATATCCATTTATTTCTATATACTCTAGATATACTGATTCTGAGATGGTATAAACAAAATAAATAAAAACTTTGTAAATATTAAAAATTTTATACACATATATATATATATATATATCAATTAGTATTATATGATTTGCTTTCCATGTATAAACAATAAATGAACTTTAAATAAGTTTTTTTACCAAATGCAGAGCCAACCACTAGCCACTGTGATAGGGAAAAAATAACAAAGCTAACTAAGACCTAAAATTTTTTGCATGTTGTGTGACTCCAATAAATCTTGCCCCAATAGACCTATTCAAAATTTTAGATAATTTGCCTTTGATCTCTTGAAATTACATGGGTGACTTGCAAAAATATTTGTAGGGCTCTTTTTGTGGTAGCAAAGAATCAATTGAGGAATGATTGAATGTTATGTTATAAGAAAGGAATGGAGTATTATTTATTTATAAAAATGATAAATAAGCTGATCTGTACACAAACTGAGGCTGAGTAGAACTAAGAACACAGTATACACAGTAGCAGCAAGACTATGTGATTATCACCTATGAAAGATTTGGTTCTTCTCAGTAGTTCAGTGATCCAAGGCAGTCCCAATAAACTGGATACAAAATGCCATCTGCATTCAAAGAGAGCTATGCTGAATGAATGTAAATCAAGAAAAAGGAAAAAAAAAAAGAAATTATATGAGTGCCAATAGGCTTGGAACCCTCAGAATCATTCTCAACTCCTTTCTTTCTTTCACCTTCTACATACAAATTAAATTTTAGATCTTGTTGATCTAGCTCTCTAGAACTGGTTCATCTTTCCTCTCATCCAGTCATAACCCAAATTCCAGCATATAACTCTGCTCAAAAATATGATTCCATATTTTCTTTTTCTTTGTTTCTTTCTTTTTTTTGGCTGAGACAATTGGGATTAAGTGACTTGCCCAGGGTCACACAGCTAGGAAGTGTTAAGTGTCTAAGACTAGATTTGAACTCATACCCTCCTGACTTCAGGGCTGGTACTCTATTCACTGCACCATCTAGCTGCCCCTCCATATTTTCTTTAAGCTAAAGTACACATTGCTTAGCATGTCATTGCAAACTTTATAATATAGTTCTAACTTACATTAGTAGCCTTATTTCATACTCCTCCCTTGCAAAAAAAACATGTTTTTAGCCAAACTGGCCTATTTCCTACTGCCACAAGTTACCATTCCATCATTCATTTC
Source organism: Sminthopsis crassicaudata (assembly GCF_048593235.1). Taxonomy (NCBI): domain Eukaryota; kingdom Metazoa; phylum Chordata; class Mammalia; order Dasyuromorphia; family Dasyuridae; genus Sminthopsis; species Sminthopsis crassicaudata. The sequence continues at coordinate 564,220,545 of NC_133618.1, forward strand.
ATATCTTTACATAAGTTGGTTCTCTTTCCAGATATTTTAAAAAATGTAATATATTTTATTTTTTCCCAATTACATGTTAAAACAGTTTTAAATCTATCCTTCATTACCTCTTCTTTTGCCAAAACTGCAAGAAATCAGGTAATACATGTGGAATCAGGTAAAACATTTCCATATTAGTCATTTTGTAAAAGAAAACTTAAATGAAAGAAAGTAAGAAATAGCATGCTTCAATCTTTATTCAAACAATATTTATTCTTCCTCTGAAATCAGATAGTATACTTTACCATTAGTCTTTTGGGATTATTTTGGATCACTGTATTGCTGAAAATAGTTACAGTTATTCACAATCCTTCATTAAAAAAAAAAAAAAAAAAAAAACTTGTTACCATGAACAATGCACTCCTGGTTCTGTTCACTCTATCTTGCATCAGCTCATCTAAGTTTTTTAAGGTATTTCTGAAATCATCCTGCTTTGTCATTTCTTTTAGCCTAATAATATTACATCACACTTCTTTACCACAGCTTGTTTATCCTTTCCCCAGTTAAAATGCATCCCTTCCATTTTCCATTCTTAGCCACCACAAAAAAGAAATGCAGTAGATATATTTATATAAATACAACCCTTGTACTTTTTTTGATATCTTTGAGATATAGATATAATAGTGGTATCAAAGTGTATGGATCAAAGAATATGTAAAATTTTAGGGCCCTTTTGGCACAGTTCCAAATTGCTCTCCAAAATAAAACTGGATCATTTCATAGCTCAATCAATGTCCCAGTTTTTTACATGCCCTCCAACATCCATTCAGGTTTGCTTGGCTAATATTTTAGTTCACACTTCTCTGATAATGATTTAGAGCATTTTTATGTGACTATAGATATCTTTGATTTCTTTATCTGTGTTCTTATCCTATGACCATTTAACAATTGAGGAATGATCTATATTTTTGTAAATTAACTCAGCCTTCTATATATTTGAGAAAATAGGCCTTATCAAAAATACATGTGTTGAAAAAATTTTCCCCATTTTCTGCTTTCATTTTAAATTGGTTGTATGGATTTTGTTTGGACAGAAGTTTTTTAAGTTTATATGCTCAAAATCCTTCCAGTTATTATTGGGCAAACCAGACCAATATAAATGGGAATTGTACTCTTTCTGTGCTGAGAGGCAATGACTTTTTATAATGAAAACTGAAAAAAGCAATAGAAGATCATTTAACCTATTAACTCTGGAATTAACACACTTGACAGTTACCCAGGCATTAGGAATTAGTTTCTTGATATTGCTAGAGCAGAACAGAAGGATTTGGTTCTCACATATTCTAGATTAAGATTTCTCATGTTTTTTCTAACATGTGTAGGCTCTCTGGCCCTAGTCAAGTCATTTAACCTCTGGATAATTGAGGAATTTCTCTGGTGGAAGATAGAGTATCAAGGAGAAGTAATAGGTGGGTAAGGTGGGAAATTTTAGAAGGTCCTGACCAAAGCTTGATCTAATACTAATCAGGAGCATAGTTTGTCTCAATATTTCCTGAAATGGAGGTTCTGGGAAGGAACTCGCTAATAGCAAAATGGATCTAGAGGCCTAGCATGCCTCATCATGGCACATAGATGACTGTGTTCTCAAAGGAAGCTGTATTATGTTATGAGCTTCTTAAGGGCAGGAACGTCACCAATAATTTTGACTTCTCTTCCCCCTCTGAATTTGATGACTCTCAAAAAGACAGTGAGACTGATGGCTTTGCTTAGCTCTGTCCTACTTAAATCCAATTAACTAACAAGTCAACACATCATTTTCATGTCATTTGTCTTCTTGAAAAATAAAGAATGAAGAATATTGGATTATAAACTTTGTTGGAAAGAGGTAGAGCAGAGTTATAGGAATAAATAATATCCATTTTCTGAGAATGATACTAGTTAATCTTTAAAATGATCATCTATTACTTACCACTAAGTTTACTACATTAACCCACAAAATAAAATAAAATACAAAATGACACTCTAAGTCTTATATATCTGTGGAGATAAAGATATAACAGTAAGAAGGGGGCTAGTGGGTATTAAGAATCAGTTTTTAGAAGGTCTACAAATATTGATTTTGCTGGTAATATTCTATATTTGAGATCTTTATTTAGTTATCTTTAAATGAAGTATTATTGAAAAATGGAATGCTACCAAACTTGATATTTTCACCAGGGGGAGGGGGGAGTGGAGCCAAGATGGCTGAGAGCAGACACGGTTTTCTTTGACTTCCTCCAAGACCTTCCCTCAAATTAACAGCAGCATAAGCCTCTAACTGCTTTTGGAGTGACAGAATCCATAAATATTTGGAGTACAACAAATTTCCAGAAGATACTGTGGAAGAACTTCAGAAAAGGTCAGTTTCAATTGTGCCTGGGGAGAGACTGCTGAGCCCAGACTGCAATGAAGGATACCGGGATAGGGAGCCAGGGTATTGCTGCAACCACACCAGGGAATGTACTGCTAGGGTCTTAGGCTACTTTGTTATGGTTGTAAACCAGTAGTTAAATAGATTTCCTGTAAGACACCCAAAAGCCAATACAAAAGACAAATTGTAAGCCTCTGAGGCCCAGAAGAATGTGGGACCTGGCCATGCTTACCCAGCCTCAAAAGTAAGTCAGCAGAACTGCCCCATGGCAAACTAAAGCAGCTATCACCCTTTGCCTTAAAAGCAGTCATCAACCATTTTTTAAAATGAGAAATAAAAAGCAAAAATAATGCTGACCATAATAGCTTTTTAAGGAGGAGAACAGACCTCAAACCCTGAGGATTATAAAGGTAAGCTATCTCTAGATGAAGCCCCAAAAGGTGATATGAGTTGGTCCCTATTTCACAAAGCTATCTTAAAAGAATTCAAAAGGGATCTTAAAAGAGAGTTAAAAGAAAAAATGGGGAAAGGAAATGAGACATTTGCAAGAGGTTTTGAAAAAGGGAAACCAGAAATTATCTGAAGAAAACTCCTTAAAAATAGGCTTGATGAAATCCAAAAAAAGCACATAACTCCTTACAAAATAGATATGAAAAAGAAACCAATTCATTGAAAAACAAAATCTGTGAAATGGAAAAAAATGCAATGAACAAAACACTTCACATAAAAGTTGAATTAGCCAAATGCAAAAGGAGATAATAAAGTTAACTGAAGAAAATTACTCACTGAAAATTAGAATTGAACAAATCAGAGTGAATGAATCAAGGAGACTTCAATAATCAATTAAACAAAACCAAAAACAAAATGAAAAAATAGAAGAAAATATAAAATATGTCATTGGGAAAACAATTCATGTAAAATAGATCTAGGAGATATAATCTAAGAATTATTGAACTTCCTGAAAACCATGATGGAAAAAAAAAAAAGAGCCTAGATACCATCATTTAGGAAATCATCAAAGAAAACTGTCTTGATATTTTTACTATAGCAATTGCAATAGATAAAACACTGGGCTCAAAGTCAGGAAGGTCTATATAAGTATAGGCAAATCACATATACCTCTCCTTACCTCTATATCCTCATTTATAAAATGGGGATAATAATAACCTACCTCAGGTTATTGTGAGGATGCAATGAGATAATTATATATTTTTTGCACAGTGTCTGGGACATAGCAGATAACACATAAATATTTTTGCACAGTGTCTGGAACATAGCAGATAACACATAAATACTATCATTATTATTCTATAAAAGGAGCCAAACTAGAAATGGAGAGTAACAATAACTTCACAAAAAAAAAAAAAAAAAAAAGCAGTTGATTATATTCCCAACTAGACATTGATGTTTAAGTTATGGTCATGTTAACTGCATGTACAATCCAATCAACAATTTTTTAGAGCTAATATCAAAGTCAACATTATATACATAGAAGATAGGAAATCAACAAAATCACATGATGTGATTGAGGGAATTCCAAACTGACCTATTTAAACAAGCTAATGACACTAAAAAAGTGGGTGGAATTGGGGCATATAGAAAAAATAACCATTATCCTTTCCTAAGCCTATTATCATTTCCTAAGGATATTGAACTGTTAACTCAATTGTCATAATGAGAAGACCCAAAATCCCAGAAACTGTGGTAAGCAACAAAAAGAATCTATTTGCCTAATAGAGAGTTATTACAGCCTTGGGCAATACTATTTTAAGCTATAAACTTATTTATGATATCTTATGGAAGAGAAAGAAAAGAGTCAATAAAACATTTAAAAATACTGGGAGAGAAATTCAGGAATGGATAAAGATGTTAAATAAGGCATCATAATATTGTTTTAGATTTAATTCGTACTTTCAAAAACAAACCATTTCTAATAGTGATTCATAGTTGCATATATAATCCTCTTTGTGGTTTTTGTGCATCTGAAAGGTCCATATTTATTGAGGCTTATCATGTTCATACAAAAACTTTTACATCTTATGGAAAAAGATTATAGAAGATTATGAGAAGTATTGTCTTATAAGATAACAAAAAATAGTGAAGGAGAAAAAAGCAATATCATTTTAATGTCAGTTGAAGATGAAACTGGGAGGGAGACAGGACAAAAAATAAAAAAGATACATAATAAACTCATTTTTCCATCAGTAACAATAAACACACATTTTAACTCTAACATCATAGTACCAGATGTACTATTTGAGAAAGTTAAAATAGTAAAAAAAAAAAAAAAAAAAAAGGAAATGGAAAGAGTAACATATGGAAGAGTTTTATGACAATTTTGAGAGAATTTGATTATTGATTTTCAAGGTATCTGAAAGAGGGAAAAGCAACCAGTGTTTGAGGAAAAATCATTGATGCTATTTAAAAACAAAAAAAATTAGAATATATCAATAGATAATTCAAAAATTCAAGCCAACAAGTATATCTTAAGAACCAAAAGTGTTTAGAGCACTAGGCTAGGTGCTAAAGATAAAAAAAGCAAAAACAACAAAGTTATTGTTCTTAAGGAAAAGACTTTATGATAAAAAGATAAGTAAATATAAAAAGATTTGAGGAAAGAAAGGCTAGGAGATAAACAAGTACTTTCCACAAAAAGTTGCACATAAGCTAAATCTTAGAGGAATATGGCTGTCTATAGCCTCCTTAGGCATGCTTATTCACTTCTCCAGGGTTTTTGGGAGTATAGTTCAACACAAAGTATGAAACATAGATAGAGACTGCACAGTGTGATAAATTCGTCTTCATTCTTTCATTCTTCTTGCTAGTGTTCTTTGTGATTCCAAATTTTCAGTTTCCACTTGAGCTTTTTTTTTTTTTTTTTTTTTTTTTTTTTTTTTTTTTTGCTATTTTAATTATTTGGGAGGCATTTTGATAATATTATTTTGCTTCCTTTTTTTAATTCTTTGCCCTACAGATTGCATTTTTTTGTTTGGGTGGGAGGATCTGAAGATAGAAAAATTGTTTTTTTTTTATTGTTTATTGTAGTGTCCTGTTGTCTCTCAATTGTAATCCTTCTCTGGGAGGAGATTTCTTATCTGTAATTACTTTTCTCTGTGAGCAGGTTTCTTGGGAGGCTTCTGGAGCCTCCAGCCAGAGGGAAGGTAGAATCTTGTTTTGTCCCTAACCCAATCCAGACTCCAGACTCAATGTTGCCTCCTTTTATCCTCCCAAAGAATAGGCTTGTGGGAACTCCTACAACCAATGAACTTGCTCCTTTTAAAGGTGTAAACTCCTTTTCAGAAGTCTAATGGTGTAAACTCCTTTTAAAGATATGAACTAAAGGTGTGAGCCCTGAGCTAGAGAATTATTAAGTACAGACTTAGCACCTAGTAAGAACCTAACAGTTTATGGCCTTACTTTTAGAATGGCCCCTTGGCACAAGATCTGGGTCTGCATAACTTCAACAAAATACTTTATTGAATATATGAAAAGACCCATTCAGATGTTATTTATTTAAAGTTATTAAGCATTTACTTTGTAACAAGCACTGTGTTAAACACTGGAAATACAAAAAAAGGCAAAAACAAATTAAAATTGAAAACAAAAATAAAACAAAAAAGATCTGCCAAAGAGTTTACATTCTAATGAAAAGGAACAATATATAAATATACATATGTATATACATATATACATACATACACATATATACACATACGTACATATATACATGAAGAGATAGAGAAAGTTAATTTGGAAGAGGAAAGCATTAGCAACCTGGCAGAGCAGGGTGAGTTTTAAAGGTCTCTTACAGAAGGCTGTCTTTGAGCAGAGTCTTGAAGAAATTCTAAGAAACTAAAGGGTTTGGGAGGTGTAAAAGGACAGACATTCCAGGTACTGGTGACAACTAATACAAAACCATAAGGAAGAGAAATGAAATATCTTGTTCTCAGAAATTCAAATGGGCCAATATGTCTGGATAATAGAGGTCATGAAGTCAACATTTAAGGTATTTGGAAAGGTAGGATGGGACTAAGCTATGAGAAACTTTAACTGGTAAAGGACTTTTTATTTGCTCCTAGATATAAAAGGTGTCTATCCATTAGAGTTCACTGAGCAAGGAGTGATATGGTCAATCCTAAGTTTTAGAAAAGTCACCTTGGCAAATGAATAGGAAATGGATAGAAGTGAAGAGAAACTGTAGGCAGGAATTCAAAGGCTACTAAAGGAGTCAAGTTAGAAATAATGAAGGCCTGAACTAGAGTTATGTCTATATAAACAAAGATGTAAAAGTAGACAGGACAAGATTTGGTAACAGATTGAATATGTGGGACAAGTAAAAATGAGTGGTCCAAGATGATACTAAGTTTGTAAACCTGGGTCACTGAGAATATACTGGTACCTTTGACAATAATAAGAAATTTGGGGAGATAAAAGGGTTATAAAGGAATGATCATGAATTTTATTTTAGACATTGTGAAGATGACTGCAGTATGTATATATATGTGTGTATATTATTAAATACATATTTATTAAAAAGTAAATATACATAAATGTATATATATATTTATACATACATGTATAAACATATTATATACACACATACATGTAAATATATGTGCATATATACATGCTTTGTTAGATAAATTATATTTTCATTTCTCTGTACTTGAATGTGATTCCCATATCTTTTTAGCCATTAACTTGAGGACAACCTATCAGTTGAGTCATAATCATCTCTCCCACTAATCATTGTTTACACCATGTGTGGAATATGGTATTAAAGTCTGGCCACCACATTTTAAAACAAGTAAGAATTTAGAGAGAAGGTGGATATTACAAGTAAAGGAAGAAGGCAAAAAAAATATGTAAACAGTAACCTCAATTTGACTAATACATAGAACTAGTGAAGGGGATTCATATGAGAGAAGGATGAAAAGCCAGAGTAACAACAAATTATCAGTGTTGTTAAGTGCCATCCATAGAATTTTAAATTTTAGTAGGTAAGCATTAGGAAGATATTAAAGTTCTTTTTTAATAGGAGCGAGGGTTATATACTTCAACAAAAATACTATATGAGGATCAATTCTGATCGAAGTGGCTATCTTCAGCAATTAGTGGATCCAATTCAATTCCAATTGTTCAGTGATGAACAGAAGCAGCTACACTCAGCAAAAAAAAAAAACACTGAGGAATGAATGTGGACCACAACATAGCATTTACACTCTCTGTTGTTTGCTTGCATTTTTGTTCTTCTTCCCAGGTTATTTTTACCTTTCTAAATCCAATTTTTCTTTCACAACAATAGAACTGTATAAATATGTACACATATATTGTATTTAAGATAAACTTTAACATGTTTAACATGTATGAAACTGCCTGCCATCTAGGGGAGAGGGTGGAGGGAAGGAAGGGAAAAGTTGGATCAGAAGTAAGTGCAAGAGTCAATGTTGAAAAATTATCCATGCATATGTTCTGTCAATAAAAAGCTAGAATAAAAATAGAAGTGAGGGACTGTATCTATCTGTAAGGAAGATTAATTTAGTAGCAATGTGAAGGATGGGTTATCAATAGATTTAATCATAACATACAATCTGAGATCATTTTTGCATTTGGAGATTAGAGAAATTTCAGAATCTCATTGCCAGTGACAAATTGGGCTCTAATTTTCTCTAGTTTAAAAATCATTTTTTTTCCTTCTACTAGGACATGACAGTATTAAATAAAATGTATTTTCTCTTCCTTAGCTAGCTTGTACTTGTGAAACTTGACCCATTCATAAATAACATTGCACTTTGGAACATAAGGTCATCTCTGTGTTTCTATAACACTATTATTGGGGAAGAAAGACTGCATGACAAAGTCAATAAAAGGCTGGTTTTGGAATCTGTGAAAAACTAGGTTCAAGCCTGACACTTAGCATATCCTGACTTTATGAACACATGTAAATTAATCTCAGTGTCCCAGAAAACTCTACAGTTCTAAGTTACTGGCAGTTAGGGGAGGGGTTCCACACTGGTAGTTTTCTAAACATTTGACCACACAATTCTGAAATAAAACCTTTAAAAAAAATTGAAGAAATACAAAGGAAAGAATGATAAGCTAAATCTGTGTTCATGATCAAATGACAAATGATGAACTCAAGAAAAGATTGTAGAGATACTAGAAGCAATTTTTTCATTCAAAGTTATTCCAGATATGTCATGTAGTAAGCTTGATGGAGAATAGATGTATTTAATGATAATAGACTGAGTAGACTCCGTGTCTTGTGGGATATAATGGAAAAAAAAAAATTAGTCTTAAAATCAGAAGAGTCAGATTCAAATCACTGTTCCATAATGGATCACTTGCAAACTATGATCCTGAAAAAGTAATTTAACTTCTTTGTATGATGGGGTTTTTACTGGTAAATATTGCATTTGGAGCTTTGAGAAATTTCAGAATCTCCATTCTCAGTGACACATCTCTCTTCTCTGGTTTAAAAATATTTTTTTCCTTCTATTAGGTCATGCCAGTTTTAAATGAAATCTACATCATTATAACATATAATCTGAGGTCAGTGTTGCTTAATATATATATATATATATATATATGCAAACATATTATAGACATATATATACACATAAATATATGTGCACATATACATGCTTAGTTAGACAAATTGTATTTTCCTTTTGTTGCACTTGAATATGACTCCCATATCACCTTAAGATTTACACTATTCACCTTTCAGGGTTGTTAACTGAAAGTGCTTTGTTAATTTTAGTGTATCATTGTTATTTTTTGTTATTGCTTGATTGTTTTTAACTTCTGTATGATTGGTTCCTTTTATGACCATTTGAGATTTTCTTGGTTAGATAATGGAGTGGTTTATCATTTCCTTCTCCAGCTCCTTTCATAGATTAGAAAACTATTAGCAAACATGGGTAAGTGACTTACCCAAGGTAACAAGATTAGTTAGTGTCTGAGGCCAGATTTGAACTCAGAAAAAGGAATCTTCCTTACTCTAGTTCAAATGTTCCACTCACTGCGATACCTAGTTGCCCACTATTATCATTATGGATGCTAAATACTTAGCTAGAAAGCTATTATTAATAATAATTAATAATATAATATTTATATTGAAGTTACTATCTGTTAAGCATTATATTAAGTGGTTTTTATAGATATTACATCATTTGATCCTCACAACATCTCTGGAAGGTAAATGACATTGTTCCTATTTTGCAGAGAAGGAAACTGAGGCAGATCAAATTTAAGTGACTTACTTAGAGTCACAGAACTATATATGAATATGTATGAACCATATTTCAACTCAGGTCTTCTGGAATTATAACCCAGAGCTCTATCTACTATGCTATCAGATTCAATGGGTAACTATTAGTGGTCAAGTTTTTAGATTGACCTGAAAATGGTAAACACACTGTAAACAATTTTTTTAAAAAATATGAGTCAAGGAGAACAGTAGAGCCATTAATTTTCATAGCAATATACAAAATGATAATTCAAAAACAAAAAATGAACATTTTGAAATTTTTCTTTAGAGATCTGTTATATTCCAAGTTCATCTGACTACTTCTTCTCTAGTTTATGCATCTTCATGAATGGTAATTAGCAGCTGAGATCATTTTCTTCTGTATTTGGTCCTTTTCTAACTCTTTAAGGTCTTTTAAGATTCTTAATACTTTTTAAAAGTATTTTTGTTGTTTTTAAAAGTATTTTAAATTATATTTAATTTGCATTTCTTCCAGGAAGGCACAATCTGGAAGGAAGGGTTAATGAAAGAATGAAGAAAGTTACAAAATAAAGATAGTATTCCTTCTTTGTTCCAAAGCTAATAATTTAAATATTGCAAATGGAAATTCTCTCTCTCATTGTCCATAACATATTTTAGAAAACTGATCTAACCAGGCCCATGTGTTTTGTTTTGCAATGATTCTATAGAAGGCTATAGAAATCTATTCAAGAGAGACCACATAAGACAATAGATATTGATGAGTTCTAGGAACTTCAAGCAGACAAGTGGTCTATATTGGACCATATCTCCACATGTAGGTCCTTAATGTTGGGTCTATGAACCTTCTACTTATATATTTCAAATGATCCTTGAACTTGCATAGAGAAAAATACATGAGTATTTTCATTTACCTCTAACTGAAATTTAGCACCTCATTTGATGGTAAACATTGGCAATTAATATTATATTGAGAAAAGGTTCATAGGTTTCATCAGATTGTAAAAGGGGTCCATAATGCAAAACAGATTAAGAACACTTGGTTAGGAGATTTATTGATTAGTCAATCAATCTTTATTGATTGAAGAGTCATGCTCTGTGTAAGGATACAAGGAATGGATAAGACTCAAACTTATTTGATCTCAAGAAATTTATAGGCTTAATGGGAAGAAAAGAAGACCTATGCATATGAAAATAAAATAAAAGAATCAAGCAAGTTAACCTTGTTTGTCTTAGTTTTCTCATCTATCAAATGAGCTGGAGAATAAAATATTCCAAACACTCTAGTATCTGCTGAGAAAAATCCAGATGGAGTCACAAAGAGTTGGAAACAACTGAAAAACAACTGAACAAATGTTTCTATAACAAAAGCATAGGATATAAACCCAGCAAGAGACATAAGAGTATATGACCTTTGATGATAATAATGTCATAGTGGAGAAAATGTAATATTGGTAGACATGGAGTCAGGAAGACCCGAGTTCATATCCTAAGTTTGATGCTTACTAGCTATGTGGCCAGAACAAATCATTCAATCTGTCAATCTCGGTTTCCTCATCAGCAAAAATCAGTGCTGTTTTGGTCATATCTACTTCACAAGGTTATTAGGAGATCCAAATGAGAAAATCTCTTTGTCTTTTGTGGTTTTATTTTAGTAAATGTAACATAATTTCCAAAGCTCATAGATGATGAGATCTGGATAAGGGGTAACTAAATGAAATTAGGGTTACTTGAGATCTAGTGGAAGATTCGGGGTACAGGAAGTCAAATGGAGCTCCCCTGCAACCCCTTTCGATTCAGCACAAAGCTACAGAGTTAAATGAGGTCTAGTGGCAGTTCAAGAGTCCCCTGTAAAGGAATTTGCAAGCCCAAAAACCTAGATTGATAAAAGAGGTTTATTATGGGGTTTGGAAGTAAGGTTAAAGTCTGGTTAGTAAAAGGTGTTAGGTAAAGAGAGGAGTACACCAGAAATTCTGGTGGACAGAGAGTCTGTGGTGCAAAGCATGGTGCTAGCATGTTTCGACCCTCTTCCAAGAGATGATTCCAGCTTGGCTCTTTTATAAGGAGAGATTTAGCTAAAGGTGAAGTCCCAGGTTGGCTTCTGGCTGGGTTTCATCGAGGGCTAGAATTTTATAGATGGGGGTTGGGAAACCTGAGAGCAGATCATTAGAATGGGGGCTGCGACAGACCAAGTCAGCTTAGATCCCATGGGGTCTGGGAGAGCCTAATATCTCCTATTAGAATTCAAAAGTATGCTTTTGATCAGGATTTGAAAATCAAAGATCCTAGCTTCCTCAGCTAGGAGGGGTTGGGAATCAGCAATCTGAAACGATGAATCTTAAAGGAACCACAACCCACATCAATAAATATGAAACTCTTTCCTGATTGGTAGAGATTCATTCCTTGTACCCCTATGTGAGGAGGAGTAGAGTGGAGTTATAGGCCTCAGTAGAAGAGAGCTCTGGTGTCTCTTAGAATTGGTTGGGGAGTCTGAATCTCTTGGACTCCTTTGGGTTCTACAGTCATTTTAGGTGATTCTGGCTTCTAGTTTTGAAAGAGAAAATGAAATATGGTAAATCCTGTTTCAGGTTGCTGAAGGAAAACATTCTGAGAAGAAACCAACCTGAGAAGAATTAGCAGTCTCATGAGTACAGCTCTCACAAAGACCCAGGGGATGAATCTCCATTGAGGAAAGAATCCCATACAAATGGGCATTGGGATTCAGGTACATTGCCTATAGGCAATGAGGAGCCATTGAAGGTTTTTGAGAAGGAAAATGCATAACAAAACTCTCTCTGTTGTCTTTTTGTTGTTTTTTTTTTTTTTTTTTTCCCCCACCTACCCCCATTGGGTTATTTATTCCTCTGAGAAGTTTGCCTTAACTCAAGGCAGTTTACTTCCAAAAAGTCAGGCACAAAAAGAACCCTGACTGATGTTAAGGAAGTTAACTCTTTCATATATAAGAAGCTCTTTATCAGCAGCTTTATTTGGCAAAGACATATACCATACCATGCTAGGGTCAGAACTTTTAACAACAGAAAATTCACCTTGAGAGCACATATAGATAGGATATGAAATGTTTTCAAGTTTCACTATTTCTTTTAGGTTATATTTCATCTATTAGACATTTCTTAATCACCACCTATATGCTATTTTTTTTCAGAATACCAAGATAAAATTTGGTTATCTTTATATTATTTAATCCACCATAATACCCATTGTTGAGGGCGGTAGTCCCTTTGGTATTCCTTGTTTGATCTCCAACAGCATTTGGGACTTGGACTTTGATGTGGTCAAACTAGTTTGGGCTATCTGAGATGGCCAGGGTTTTACAGCCCCCATTCTAATCTGCTCAGATAGACCAAATGGCATCAGGAAATTCCTTTTTGGGAAGAGACTTCTGTCTGTCCCAAAAAGATAACAAGAGAGTCCTTATCTTAATTTACATCACTCTCAGGAACCTCCTTACATCACTGCATAAAAGAGAGAACGGGGATCTTCTCTTTGCAAAAGGGCCTTGTGCCATGCAGCCATTTTGCCTACCGGCTCTCCGGTGTTTCCATTCTAATCAATAAAGACTATGTTTCCATACAGCATTAAGTGGCAAATTCCTTTGCTGCCGAACCCGCCATTGGTTACTTTGGGGAAGGAAGGAGAGAGAGAAAAGAACAGACCTATCTTTGTTTAGACCACAATTTACTACTCATCATTTACTCCTCATCACCATCACACTCTCTTCTTTATGATGTTTCTGGCTCATAATCCATATTTAAATCACTAGTAATCTATACTCACAATACTCATTTTGCTCTTCTAAGAGCAAGATGAAAAAAAATCGACAAAAATTAAAATATGAAGCTCACTCTGCTCTACTCATAATTGGCAAGGAAAACAATCTCACTAAAAAAAAGTACAATACTCTATGCCAGACACCGATATGGAAAATTGACACCCAATGTGGCAGAGCAGACTGAGACAGGAGACAGCAAAGGGGTGGGAGTATGACTGATACTTTCAAAGTTGAGAAAAATACAAATGCTGGGCAAAACTGAGTAATTTTAATTCTATCGCCTATTACATCAAGCTCCAGTTCAGTACCAAATGCTTGATGCTATATATTTTGCCCAACATTCAATTCAATGAATATTTATTTAGCACCTATTATATGCAAAGCATGATGTGAGCTACACAGCTACATCTCCTCTCTCTGAGAACTTTACAGAATATGATGTGCTCAAATTATAGTGCAAAATAAAATAGGAAAAATGTGTCAATATAAATAAAGCATTTATGAGAATTCAAAGGAGGAATTTCCCCAATACAGGAATCACAGGAAAAGTAACATAATATATGGACTTAAAGAATAGAATTTCCTCAAATGGAAACATGGGAAAACAAAACAACTAAAAACAAAAACAAACCAAAAGAGAGAGAGAGAGAGAGAGAGAGAGAGAGAGAGAGAGAGAGAGAGAGAGAGAGACAGAGAGAGAGAGAGAGAGAGAGAGAGAGAGAGAGAGAGAGAGAGACATAGAGACAGAGAGACAGAGAAACAGAGAGACAGAGAGAGACAGAGAGAAAGCATGTAATGTCAGAGAAACTGAGGCAAGATAGAGATTAGAGAGTTTTTAATATTTTATTTATTGGAGAGTTTAATTGATTGACTGGACAGGGCTCTCATCTCAAAGTATCCAGTGGCAAATGCAGTTCTCAATGACACATATACAGACATGGCTCAGCTACAGGGGTAGACCAAGGCAGGGGCAGAGTCCGAACCTTGAGAGTGGGAAGTTTCAGGACCATAAATTTGGTTCTAGCAAGATTGGGGGGGGGGGGGGGAGGAGAAGGGACTGGAGACAGCTGTCTGAATAAACAGAAGTAAAGATATCAATGAGGTATCCCAGATAATCTTATCTTTTGGAATATTTAGAGGGAGTAGTGCCATAAATTCTTGATGTCTGAAGGTATTAGGAGCCTGGAAGTCTGAACTTCCTCTTATCTTGAGTCTCACATAGACAATTTATAACTTTAGAGCAAGTGACCCTCAGTCTCAATGAACTGAAGGGGGGGAGGTTTGCAACTAAGGGAATTGAGGCAGAACAATTAAGGAAACTGAGTCAGGACAATTAAAGAGAACTGTGGCCCAACAAGAGTAGAAATAAGGAAGTATGAACTATTTAGGCAATAGAAAGAATGACACAGATAGATAGTGGAGGCCCTCATTTCTAGACTGAGGAGTAGGGACTTTTATCTAGTAATACACTGGGTAGCACTGAAGGTTTGTGAACAAAAGATAATCTTATCGGGTATCTAATGGAGCTATTTATAGGATTAAAAGGAAAAATGATTGGATTCAGAGACAAGTTATTGTAATAGTCTAAGTAGGCAATAATAAGGACCTAAACAGAGATATATAATAGACACTGGAAATGTTTCATTTCATCAAAATTTTGACCTTGTTTCTCCAAAATGATTTTTCCAAAAAAAAAAAAAAAAAAAATGATCACTATACTTGCCTTGTCAAGTCAAAGACTGACTATGATCTACACAAGAACCCTCTCCAATTGTGGTTTGTGGTGACTGCCTTTTTCTATTAATAGCACTTAAGGACAGTAAGATGAGACTAGACCATGAACTCCTTATTATTTGTAACTTCTCTAGCATTTAGTGTCATAAAGCGGTGGGAAGAGTGAAGTAATTAGACAAGTGCAGATTGCATTTGAGATAATTTATTAAAGTGTTTGATATAACAGCAAGCAAGTTCTGAGTTGCCTGTCTTTGTCACTTGGCTGGTGATTGGCTATTCAATACATTTTAAATGGAGTCATGCTGCTAGTAATTGAATCCCATTGACTTGGAATGCGTTTAATTGATTCTAATTGTCTGTAGGGTCATTCTAGCAGTTTTCCTTCAGCAAATTATATTTGGTTATCTACTCTGGGAGAAAGGAAGGGGTTAATAAAAAGCTAAGCTAGTTAGCAGGAAAATAAAAAACAAAGAGGGAGAGAAGTAGATACATATACAGAAACCTCCAGCAAATCCAATGGCTAATAATGGCAAACTATTTGTTTGCCTCAAAGTACTGTTGCAAAGGGCAATCATTGTTTTAAATAGAAAAGCTGTTGAATTATAATTGGGAGTAATTGAAACTCACCGAAATATTGAATAAAACATTAGATATTTTAAACGGTGCTATCTTTACAATTATCTTCAGAAATAATTGCAGTGTAGCCATGAACAGTTATGAGACTCACCCAAGCGCCATTGTCTACAGTAGTCATTTTTGTCAAGTGTTTCATGGTGAGAGTTATTTATAAGTGAGTACAACTTGGTTGTCTCTGACATGGTAGCTCCAGAACAAATGTCAAATCTGGATAGTGTTCTACCGAGCAAGGAAAAGAGCAGATTCTATTTTCAAAGCAACTGACTTTGTAAATTAGACAAGTAAGTGCACCTGGCTGGGAGTCCTGTTATAGTTTCAGCTAGCACTGTAGGGCTCTGAGCAATATTTCCACAGCCATTACAATGTCGCTCAACATGCCATCTCCCAGAGCACATCCTGGGCAGTGGATATTAACTGCTATTTTCCAGCTGTCGACTTTACTGTGTCTTCTGTCACATCATTTGTCGGAGACCAACTTTACAACATGTTTCCTTCCCTCTCCCCTAGACATTTTCTCCTTGGGTGCCATCTGCCAACCCTGCCAAACAGTCACCCAATTGGATAATGCATCTGAGCCAAGGATAGAAGGAGTAAGAGATCAAAAGTGAAGGGCTCAGGAAGAAAATTGAAGAGAAGGATGAAGTAAAAGGAGGACAGAGTAAAGGAGAAAGTAGGGAAGAGTATTATAACTAATGATATATGGAAATAAGACAGCACTGTTAGAGGGAATCACAGAATTAGAAGTAACTTTATAAGATTGTTTAGTCCAGTTTCCCTCCTTCCCATTCTGTAGATAAAGAAACTGAGCCCCAAAATGGAAAAGATTTTTCAAAAGATATATAGCTGGTTAGATTGGTAGAGATGGGAATAGAACTGCTGGTATATATACATATATATATATATGTATGTATATATATATATATATATATGTATGTATATGTATATATATATGTATGTATATGTATATGTATATATATATATATATATATATATTTTCCCCCCAATTATTCCATCAACCTCTCAGTAAGAGGCAAATCACTAAGAATACAATAATACATATCTCTGAGAAATGGGGAGGGAGTATAATGGTGAAGTTTGATCAGGGAAATTTTATGCTTTACATAGATTATTCTATAGCACAGTTACTCATTCCTAATTTTTTTTTTGGGGGGGGAGGGAGGGAATAGTGAGGGAGAGCATCAAACCTCAAGGCAGTACTGTGACCACGTTTTGACATGTCTTTTATTTCCAAAATGACCTCAGGTCCCCTCCAGGTCACCTTCAGCTCTAAATCTGACAATGCTATAATGTTGTGGAAGTGGAAACAAAAGAACTTCATAATAAAAATAGAAAATCATGAAGAAGAATGCATTTTTTTTTTAGGAAATGATAATGAGATTTTAGAAACATCTAGTATGGAAATCTAAATAAAGATGAACAATAAGCAATTGGAAATATGATGAGAAGTTTAGAATAATGTTCACAATGGAGACTTAAACTGAAGATGATCCAGATAGAGGAAATAGCTGAAAATATAGGAATTTATAGGATCACCAAACGTAAAGAGATGAGAAAATATGGTAGAGAATAGAATTTTAGGAAATGTCTATGTTTGAGAAAAAGAAAGAAGAAAGAGAAGCATCAGAGAAAAATAAAACCAAAAATAAAGTATGAGAGGTTCCTAGGAAGGAATACATGTTAATTCAATTTGAAATTTTATATTTTAATTATGTGCAAGGTTATATTCTAGATGTTTGAGAGTTCTTGGGACAGCAAGGAAGTCAAAAAATGTTAATACTTAAAGAAAATAATTCAGGGTATTCTCTGGAAGGTCAAATATGGAAGTTGAAACTCAAATATTTTGGTGACATAATGAAAAGATGACACTTAATGGAAAAGATCCTGATCTTGGTAAAAATTGAAGGCAAAAGAAAAAGGATACAGCAGAGAATGAGGATAGATATTGTCATGGAAACAACAAACATGAATTTGGACAAGCATCAAGAGATAGTAGAGAATAGATGAGCCCCACCATGCTGTGATCTAGGGAGTCAGAAAAAAGTTGTACATAACTAAATAACTGAATGGCAACAACAACAACAAACCATTCCAGGAGCCATACATATGATATTGAAAGAAAAAATTTAGTATACTTTTACCTGCCTTTATTGAGCAGGCATTCTAATAGAATGCAATAAGCAGCAGACATTGGTCAGCAGTGACCAGTATGACAGAGAAATTAATAATAATAAAGGGATGTGCTTGACAAATGATTAATAAATAATATTTAAAGTTTGAGATATCCTTTATATTCATTATTTTATTTATTTTCATAAGCATTTTCTTAATTAATTATTATTATCTATTATTATTCCCATGTTATGGATGGGACATAAAACTTTAAAGAGATTAAATAACTTGCCCATGGCGAAATAATTAGTCAGGGTGAAAGGCAAAATCTGAAGCCATATCTTCCAGGAAGTTAGGTGTAAGCTAGCACAATATGTTAAGCCTGGAGTCAGGAAGAAAATATAGCTTCAGACATATACTGGCTAAATGACTGGCCAAATCTTTAAAAATCTCTGTTTGCCCCAATTTTCTCAATAGTTTATGAGGCATAACAACAGCATCTATTTCCCAGTTGTTGTGAGAATCAAATAAAATAATAATTGTGAAAAAAATATTTGGCACACAGTAGGTATGTCTTCCCTTTCCCTTCACTTCTTTGTGGCAGGCTATATTTGAACTCGGGTCTTCCTGACTCCAGGCCTGGCACTTTATCTCCTGTGCCACCCTGCTGCTGCCTAGTACTCTATCTTCTCTACCAAGTTACCTTTCCATTCTCAATCAAGATTAAAGAATATGATTAAAGGCTATTATTACCTTCCAGAATTTTTGACAGTTTTCAAGAAGATGCCTAGAGCGATCCAGAAGTGATAATCACAATTTGATTGAAAATCAATAAACATAAAATTCAACCATCTATTGAATACAAGAAACCTTCTTTAAATAGAAAGAAGAATCATGACTATGTCTCTATCCTAAAGGGATTTAGAAATATAGAAGAAAAAGGAATAGGACAGGTGTTATTATTTTCTCTCCCTCTTCTCCCCTTTTTTCCTGTTTCTTTATTGTCAGCCACAGTAGGTGAAGCTATTCTGCCTCTCCATTTCTCTTTTCCCTGTACCCTCCATCTGAGTGGAACTCTGACTGGACTAGGAGTCACAACATACATGTTTAGAGACTTTATGAGTGACAGGAGAGATCTTTTAATACCATGTGTGAGGCTGAATTAAAGGAATGGGATGGAGGGCAGAATAGAACAAACCCATGTAATAAAAATGTAGGGCAACTCAGGACAGAGGATCATCATTTTATTAATTATTAATAAAATTTTATTAAAACAACAACAACAAAATCCAGTGTGTTCTGGAGTATCATGTTGAAGAAGAAAGGGCCAAAGATTTGCCCTTAGGAATAGTTTTCGTTCTCCCCCCCCACCTCCTCTTCTGGCCTATGTTTGGTCTTCCAAACAATTACCCTCAATCTGTGATTCATAGATATCAAACCCAAAACACCAAAAGTAGTTGTATATCACCTGATACCCACCAAATGAGAGCCTAAGTCCTCTCCAGCTGATAACAATTAAAATATGTTTTACAAACACCCAAATACTTAAGAGTATCCTTCTCCCATACATACACATATTATGCAATGGGCTGGATGGGACAGGGGAAAAGAAGAACATAAACATGATAAGTAAAAACATACACTGGCTGAATGATGTCATTTAGCAGGAAACTGCAACTAGACCAGTGAGAAAATGAATAGGGACCATAATAAGATAAAGCAAGAGGCAGATATTGCCTCATGTCACCCTCTAGGACAGGAGTTCTTAACTTTTGTATTTGTATGTGATGATCCCATTTGGCAATCCATATAAACATACATATTAATGTGTCTGTCTGTATGCACATAGTATATATATATATATATATATATATATATAAATAACATAAATATATACATGTGAATATACATTCATACCCATTTTTTTTGGAGGAAAAATGATGATTCTCAGACAATTGAGGTAGGCCTGATTTTTTAAGGACTTTGTTGTGTCTCTAATATTTGTGTAGAGTTTTAGGGGGTCAAAGAGCTTTTTTAATTTTTTAAATTTTTTGACTTGGAGAGTATATTGGAAAATCATCTAGTCTAAGCCCTTAATTTTTTAAATGTAAAAGCTAAGGACTTATAGGCAATATGTGGTGGTTAGTAACAAGATGGCAACTATTCAGTGTGCATTTTGCTCAGATACGTCTTGGTTATCAAATTCAGTCGTCATGAGCGTATTATTCCTCTGAGTAATAAAAAAATAATATTTGAAATAAAAAATAGCACCTACTATGTACTATGCTAAGGACTATACAAATATTACCTCATTTGATTTGCACTACTCTGGGAAGTACTAATATTATTTTACTCTAAAGCCAACCAGAGATTAATTAACTTGCCCAAAGTTACACAATTAGTAAAGCATCTGAGGCTATATTTGAACTCAGGTCTTCCTGACTCCAGGCCTGGCACTTTATCTCCTGTGCCACCCAGCTGCTGCCTAGTACTCTATCCACCACACTAATTGACTGCCTTTGGCTTCACAAAATTGTAAGCATAGCAAGCTTCACGACTTTATAGATTCATTCATTTAGGGGTAGTAACCACAGGTCTGTGGAGAATAAGATGGAAGTAAGGAGCTCAACTGTAATAAAGCAGTCAGGTAAAGGAGAAGAACAATCTTATAGCATCCTTTTTAAAGTAAATATCCTTGGTACATTGGGTTTAACTTCAATTGTTTCTATGTTTTTAAGACATCAGCATCATCTAGTTTGGTACCCTGGTTAGCCATTACCCTAACAATATCTCTATTGAGGCTGCCTTCAGTTTCTTTTTCTGGTATATTTCAATTTCTCAAAAATTAATTCAATGTCTTCTCTAATAATTTTTACTGATGTCCCAATGAAATTCCTGATTTTTCTTATCATACTTTCCCTTTTCTAGCAAGTTTCTGAGACTTTTCAAATCAGTCATTATTCATTAAGCACTTACTATATGCTACACACTATGTTAGGTTTTGGTAAGATAAAAACAAAAGTAGCAAAACTGTATCTGCTCTCAAAGAGCTTACTTAGGTATATATACAAGACAGATACAAATCACTTTGCATAAATATGTATATATACATATAAATATGTATACATATATAAAAATATATATATATAAAGTGGCCCTTAAACCATTCCCTGAAGGAAATTTGAGATTCTGAAAGAGTAGAAGATATATATTCCAGACTTAGGGGAAGACCAATGACAAAGCCCAAAGGCAGAAGGACTAATATGTATGAGGAACAACAAAAAAGAAAGTTTGGCTGGCCACCATGTTTGACAAGGGATAAAAAATAATATTTCCCACAGTAAAGTTTGATCCTGTATGAAATAGAGGGTCACTAACGTTTACTAAGTAAGAGGATAATCTAAATTTGAACGTTAGAAAAAATCAATTTGGCATCTCCCTCTACATCATCAATCTCTAGTGTAAAAGATATGAGAACTTAATATATTTAACAAGAGGAAAATAATTGTGGATGAAGATGCTGTATTCTACCAGGAGACTATACTCCATCAGGATGCCAGGTCCAAGCAAAACCCTAAGAACAGAAATTATAAATTGGGGAATGATGACGCTTCTTCCAACACCTCTAAGAAAGACATTGTATACTTGAACTGTTAGTAGTTTTTCAACAAGTCAATCTTGCTTCTAATATGAAATTATCTATGTTTCTTATTTTCTAAAGATTCTGGAATTTATAAAAGCCCTTGCGATGTTAGAAGATTAAAACAATAAAAAATGTTCCAAGGCTACCCAAGTAGTAAAAGAGACCCTACTTTTGAGTCCTGCTCCTAATTCAAAATTCTGTTCTTTTCATTTAAAAAAAAAAAAAAAAAGGTTCTTAATCTGAGGTCTACACACTTATCTCAACAGGTCTATGAAATTAGTTGGGGAAATAAATTACATCTTTGCTTTAACAAAATTAGTTTCTTTTGTACTGCTAAATAAATAAAAGGGCTCAGAAACCTTTCACTAGACTATACTAGCTTTAATTATGATATTTAATTTCTTAATATAACCTTATGAAATATGTAAGATTGCCACAATGTTGCCCCAAGTCAATTTATACTCCAGAAAGATTGATTTTTTTTTTTAAATTGTACCATGTTCACAAGGTTTGGGTTCAAATTTCAACTCTGATACTTATTGCCCATGTAATTTTAAACAAATCACTTAAACTCAGTTTTCTCACCTATAAAATAAAAGGTTTGAAATAACCTCTGAGATCTCTTCCAGCTTTACAGTTATGATCCTGTGAGATCCATAAAGCTTAGGCTTTACATATATATATATATATATATATATATATATATATATATATATATATATATATATATATACCATCTGAAAGTGCATTGATACCGAATTTGTGCATGGGTGGTGGTGATGGTAGATTTGTTTGCTTGTCTGATGATAGTAATAATGCAATTGTGAACCCTCTGAAAAATATAGAGGGGAAAAGAAGCTAAATAATTAATTAACATTTATAAAGCATTTTTAATTTTTCAGTGTTTTATATATATATATGTGTGTGTGTGTGTGTGTGTGTGTGTGTGGTGTGTGTGTGTGTGGTGTGTGTGTGTGTGTGGTGTGTGTGTGTGTATGTATATATAAACATCTATATATGTATGATCTCATTTATTTCTCACAAGAAGCTGATGATACAAATGCTATTACTGTCCTCATTTTAAGGATAAAGAAAATGAGGCTGAAAAAGTTTGTGACTTGAATAGCATAATACCCCTGGTAAATTTCTAAGGCAGGGTTCAATTTCAGGTTTTCTGGACTCCAGTTCCATCCTTCTATTCCCTATGCTATTTAATTTCTCTTAATAAACAGAAAAAAAGAAAAGAAAGATAAGCAGAAAGATTTTAAAAAGAAAAAAAAAATAGAATTAAGACAATGGTCAAAATAAGCCTAAGCAGTTATCTTAATAGTCAAAATAATTCTACTCTATCAAGAATAGATTATGGAAAGGGAAAAGAAACAAATGGATCCCACTATAGGCCAGGAAAAATCAGACCTCTGATTTTATGGTTCCAAATGTAGAAGGGCAGAATTTACAACCCAACAGCATAAAGTTTACAGAACACACAACTTAGTTACAGGCATAATAAGCTAAAATAGGAAGTGACTAAAAGATCAGTTGATGTAAACATAAAATCTGTTGTTAGGTTCTTACTAAGTGCTAAATTGGTAGTTAACAATTCTCTAGCTCAAAATTCACACCTTTAAAAGCAGCAAGTTCATTGGTTGTAATTCCCACAAGCCCCTGGGAGTACCCACAAGCCCGTTCTCTGGGAGGATAAAAAGAGGTAACATTAAGCCTGGAGAGCAGTCTGGATTAGGGAAGGACAAGACTTCCCAAGGCAACTTCAGGGAAGCTCGAGGAGATTCAGAGCCAAGATTCAGGAAGAAGAGGATTTGAGATTCTACCTTTGCTCTGGCTGGAGGCTCCAGAAGCTTCCCAAGAAACCTGCTCACAGAGAAAAGGATTAACAGAAAAGAAACCTCCCAGAGAGGGATTACAATTGAGAGATGACAGCACATTACAATTTGGTGTCTACAGTGTGGGGCAAGAACTTTTGCTTATCCTGACAAGGACTTATTCTGAGCCCTTCAGAGGAGCTAGACTGGACCCTCGCAATTTGGTGCCCGAATAGGGACAGATACGATCCTGATTCCAGTGGAAAAGCCTCCGATCCAGATCTCAGTCTCTCTGATCCAGAACCATGAGTAACAAGGAAACTTTGTTAAAGATTAAGTGAGTGTTTTAATAGACAAATAAGGAACTTAACTTATTAAGGGCTAAACCAGCAATCTCTTACAGTGAAATGGGGCAAACGCCTTCTGTTCAAGGAAAAGGTTTAGAGAGCATCATCAAGGTTATAAAAAGCCAAGGATTATAATTTTGGAGGAGATTACTGAACTTTTAAAAACTGTGAAGGTCATATGTCCTTGTTTTTCTCTGGAAGAAGAATTGGATCTAGATGAATGGGAATTAGTAGGAAAGCAATTAAGTGAATACTACAATTCCAGACCAAACTCAATTTCCAAAGATACACTTCATACCATCAATTTAATCCAAATGGCTTTAAAAATTGTTATTCTAAAGGAAGAGAAGAAGGAGCAAAATGGGGAAGTGTCAACTAAAACTAGGTGAAAAGTATGAATTAGATAACAATGAAGTTAAGTACAATTCTGAGCAACAGGAGCATTTCTCATCTCCTCCCTCAATTAACCCTTCAGGGGTGGAGCAAGAAGGAGGAGGGAAAGAGGCAGAAACACAAACAGAATTGCCTGTGAAGCAGCCTAAGCCTATGACAAGATTAGAAAAAGCATTGGTTAAAGCTAAGAGAGAAGGACAGGATATAAGTGATTTTATACATGCATATCCTGTGATTGAAGAGATTGATTCTGTAAGTCAAAAAAGGAGAAGATATGCACCTTTAGATTTGAATAAAATTAAAGATTTGAAAAAAAGGTTGTACCCTTTATGGGGCTACATCAGCTTATGTTAAAATGTTACTAGATGGTTTGTCTTATGAAGTCCTAACCCCAAATGATTGGAAATCTATAGCAAGGACATGCCTAGAACCTGGAGAAAATTTGTTATGGCTTGCAGAGTTTCATGAATTATGTAAAATCCAAGTCAGATGCAATTTGGAAATAGGAGTTAACACAAAATTCACTTTTGAGCACTTATCTGGTGAAGGTTGGTATGGAGAGAATTCAGAACAGATTAATTATACCATGACAATATATGAGCAAATTGCTAAGGCTGCAATAAAAGCTTGGGGTATCCTCCCTGGACAGAAAGATCAGGGAGAGGCTTTCACTAAAATAGAGCAAGGTCCCAATGAACCTTTTGTGGATTTAGTGGGATGTTTGCAAACTGCTGTCAAAAGAACTATTGGAGAAAATGCAGCTACAGAGATAATGACCAGACATCTGGCTAATGAAAATGCCAATGAGATTTGCAAAAGAATTATATGGGGATTAGAAAAAGATGCTCCTTTAGAGGAGATCATAAGACGCTGTGCTACAGTGGGAACAAATGCTTTTTATACCCAGACTATGATGAACATGGAAAGACAAGGTCCCTCCTGGCAAGGGACTTTTAGAGAAACTCGGCGATGTTTTCAATGTGGAAAAATTGGACATCTAAGAGCTCAGTGTAGATATGGAGACACAGTGAGAAGACAGGGTGAAAGAAGACCTAAAACCCCATGTCCAAAACAGAGGACTCCATTGGGCATCAGAGTGTAGACTAATTCAGGGAAACAGGAAGAGGGGCCCAGGTCCAGGGCCCCAGGCAAAAAAGACTTGGGGCATGATGGCAGCTGATGTTACACCCAAAGAGCCTTTAGAAGGTCAGGATTCTGATTTGATCAACCAGCAGAAAAGCAATCACATGGCAGAAAGGGATTACCTGATAAATCTGCCAAAACGCAATCAGATTGCAAAAATGGATTACACTTGGAGAGAATACAGGCCTTTTAAACCAATACGGTTGTGTCCTGTGCAAACAGCTCCAATGTAATTGCCAGATGATGAGGAGAGATTTAGAAAGTGGCAAATAGGAGGAAATTAGATAGGTTAACTGCCTGGGAGAGAAGGTTTGCTTGTATTTTAACAGACAGAAGGAAACAGATGGGTGGCAACAAGCACCTGGAGAAATACAGAAAAAGAGAAAAACCTCAAAACAAAGGAGAAAATCTAAGAAACATCTGACACTAAAAGAGCATGGCTGATAAGGAGACTGTTAAAGATTTCCTAACACAAGATGAGACTATTGTAGGTCTTTAAAAACTTGCAGGAATTATTGGATTTAATTAATGGACAATGGACTTATGGACATGTATAAATTCTCAATTTATGATTATTTGATCATGTTATTTGTTACACCACTTCTAGCATGTGTTATGTTACTATGTGTTTATGTAATTTATTTAATTATGTGTAATATCTGCTGTATTGATGGATTTATGTTTCAAGGTCATGACCACCCTATGTTCTAAATCAAAAGAAAGGGGGAGATGTTATGTTCTTACTAAGTGCTAAATTGGTAGTTAACAATTCTCTAGCTCAGAATTTACACCTTTAAAAGCAGCAAGTTCATTGGTTGTAAGTAATTCCCACAAGCCCCTGGGAGTACCCATTCTCTGGGAGGATAAAAAGAGGCAACATTGAGCCTGGAGAGCAGTCTGGATTAGGGAAGGACAAGACTTCCCAAGGCAACTTCAGGGAATCTCGAGGAGATTCAGAGCCAAGATTCAGGAAGAAGAGGATTCGAGATTCTACCTTTGCTCTGGCTGGAGGCTCCAGAAGCTTCCCAAAAAACCTGCTCACAGAGAAAAGGATTAACAGAAAAGAAACCTCCTCTCAGAGAAGGATTACAATTGAGAGACTACAGCACATTACAATCTGTAAGGTCAGTCTTGGAGGAGGGTTCATGATTTGTCCTAAGTGTTACTTGTGCTATTTGCCCTGGGTTCAAAAATTCCTAACACTTTACAAATGCTATGAAATATGATTATACTCAACTCTAATTGAACATTTATTGGAGTGAAATAAACCAGAGGCTTAGAATGCCTACAATTTTGGAAGTCCTAATATTAATTATGTGATGTCTGATAAGATGCTAATTATTTCTGAGTTTGAGACCAAAGCCTGACATCAAAAGTCACATAGTAGTAAGTAGTAGAGATGAAATTTGAACATAAATCTTATTGCATAGTGCCATGAAAACTGCATTGGCTCTGGAATGCAAAGCAAAGAGTCTAGATTGAAAATCTCTAAGATACCTTTCCTTCTCTAACAGTAGATCTGATGATTAAACCCCAAATACCCAAAATTACTCCAAAAATCTCAATTTAGTCCTTTATTTAATGTTTCCCATTTGATGACTCACCACAAACTTCATCCATTATTTGGTTTTGTTTATATACTAGGACTTGATTACAGGAAGATTTTTATAGAGAAAAAAATCATTATGACACAGGTTTACCATGACCCAGTCTAAAGAGATCTATTTACTGGAAAGTACAAAATAGATATTATTATAATGAGAGTTCACTAATAATTACAAACTCATATGATGATATTATAAGTTTCTGCTGCCTTTTTTCAGTTTTCTTTTCATATATATACACATATATTCCATATATATATATGTTCTATACACACATACATATGTGTGTATGATCTTGTTCTTTTATTAGATTGCCATTTCTCTGAAGCAACTAGGTCTAGTAGAACCAGCACTGTATTTGGAGGCAATAGAATCTGAGTTTGAATTATGACTTTGCTACTTACTATGTGTAGGTTTAATCTCTCTGGAACTCAGTTTCCTCATCTGTTAAGATGAGGGGGTGAGGTAGATGATGTCTACAACTCTTCTAAAGTCTTCTTTATTAACTTACTAGGACTGTGGGTATACCACAAATATTTCTGACTGACTACCCTCTTTGAGTTCATGCTATCCTTGAATTTTTGCTGTTTTCTTCATCTGAAGGATTTTTCTTAAAGTGAATTAATCAAGATTTATCCATGTCACTCTCTCATATATTAAAAATATATGTTTTTTAAATAAGTGATTTTGTGGTAAAACAGAACAAAAATCTATCCACAATACTCAAATATGCAAATAAGATTAATTGAATAGTCTTTATGGCTGAACAAGACTCTAAGAGTTTACCAATGCTTTAAGTAATTAATCTTCTATCTTGAGGTGGCATTACACTAATTGCCTAGATGCCCACAGTGTCAAAATCATTTGAAGTAAGGGATAGCAGCAAATATGTCTTCCTTGCTTTCCCTTTTTATAAAGGAATGGTCCCATTTCTGATGTGTTTGGTTTCATCAATCTTCCTTGATTCCCAGAGGTTGATAGAGAAGCAGGTTTTCAATCTGTTATTCCTATTGTTAAATATTTGAAGATTATAAATGTTTGTGGATGATAGAAAAAGAAGAGAAAGGAGAAAGAGTCTGTTTTTCCCCCATAGAGTCAGAAAATTACTAGGTTTGTTCTCACAATTCAGAATTTTTTTTCTCTTTTTTATATTTTTTTAAATTCAGAGGTTTTTTTTAAATTTATTTATTTATAATTTTTTTCACAGTATATATGCATGAGTAATTTTTTTATAATATTATCCCTTGTATTCATTTTTCCAAATTATCCCCTTCCTCCCTCTACTCTCTCCCCTTGATGACAATCCCATACATTTTACATATGTTACAATATAACCTAGATACAATATATGTGTGTAAATACCATTTTCTTATTGCACATTAAGTATTAGATTCCGAAGGTATAAGTAACCTGGGTAGATAGACAGTAGTGCTAACAATTTACATTCATTTCCCAGTGTTCCTTGTCTGGGTGTAGTTATTTCTGTCCATCATTGATCAAATGGAAGTGAGTTGGATCTTCTTTATGTTGAAGATTTCCACTTCCATCAGAATACATCCTCATACAGTATTGTTGTTGAAGTGTATAGTGATCTTCTGGTTCTATTCATTTCACTCAGCATCAGTTGATTGTAAGTCTCTCCAAGCCTCTCTGTATTCCTCCTGCTGGTCATTTCTTACAGAGCAATAATATTCCATAACCTTCATATACCATAATTTACCCAACCAATCTCCAATTGATGGACATCCATTCATCTTCCAGTTTCTAGCCACTATGAAACATTTTGGCACATACAGGTCCCTTTCCCCTCCTCAGTATTTCTTTGGGATATAAGCCCAATAGCAACAATGCTGGATCAAAGGGTATGCACAGTTTGGTAACTTTTTGGGCATAGTTCCAAATTGCTCTCCAGAATGGCTGGATTCTTTCACAACTCCACCAACAATGTATTAGTGTCCCAGTTTTCCCACATCCCCTCCAACATTCATCATTATTTGTTCCTGTCATCTTAGCCAACCTGACAGATGTGTAGTAGTATCTCAGAGTTGTCTTAATTTGCATTTCTCTGATCAGTAGTGACTTGGAACACTCTTTCATATGAGTGGATATAATTTCAATTTCATCATCTGAGAAATTCAGAGTTTTTTAACAATTTTTTTAACATTATGGAGACTTTTGCTAATCTAGCAAAGCATATGAATTCCTTCTCGGAATAATATCTGTTGCCTTCATTCATAAATGATATTAATGATAAAATCAATGAAAAATTAATAAAAAATAATGATGATTTTTTTTCATCCAAGTTCATGGACACACAGATCTTCCCAGATTTAAAAAAAATAATAACTAGTAGAAAAGAGGTTGAGAACCATGGTTATAGACTTAAGAAGCTGATGGCTTACCTCTGACAAACTTTCCCAGCACTTAAGAGTTTACTCTTCCACATAGAAGGCCATTAATCCATAAGAGACTTCATGACAAGACAGCGAATCTTGGAACACAGGAGCAACTTGACAGTGGCTGCTGGAGAACCAATCCAGAATGGATCTCCTATTATGAGAGGATGATACAAGGAGAATGAGAGGCAGTTGCTGTTCTCTGACTTCTCTAATTGAGAGGCCTTTGTGTTGTCTGACCTCTCTCCTCTTCCGACTCCAATTTGTCTCATTCGAAGTCAGCAACACCTGTGTCATTAAAGGCTGCCCTGCAACCTTTTCAGATGTTATGATCCACAGCTGTGGAGGCTCTTGGAGAAATGACCTGTCCCTTAACAAGAGAAGAAAGATTTTACATTACATTTGATCATGGTGATAGCTTCTGATTGAACTCAATTGTCTGAACCAAAGCTCCAGATTCCAAAACATTGCAAAAGTTGTAGTATACTAATTTAATCTCTGTGCTTTTTATTTTGTATTTCATTTACTTAGAGTGCTTTGCATCTAAGAGATGGATCAGCAGCCAAATACTGAGGATTGGAATAAGTCCTAAAATGGTCTTAGCTCTTCTTCACTTTTTCTCCCTTTTCCTTAATTTTCACATTTTCATTAGGATTCTATTCTTACTGTTTCTTTTTGTTCCTAGCCTTCTGGAGTTGCTGTTACTAAAATGTCTTTTTCACAAAGACATCAAGCAATGTGAAAAGAATGCTTCCTTATAGTGACCTGTTCAATTTGTTACTTTTTTGGATAAACACCTGAGCATTATTAGTTGAGCTAAATGCAGGATTCTGAACTCTGCTAGTCACTTGCTATCTGACCTGAGAAATCACCAAGGGAAAAGGAAGTAGAAAATTTCAGGATTCTAATATATTCTAATATAATATTTTATATGCATGTATGTGTACACACACACTTTAGTGAGGCAATTGTGATTATGTGACTTGTATATGGTCACACATCTAGTAAGTACTGAGTATCTGAGGAAGTATTTGAACTCAGATTGTCCTGATTAAAGGACCAGTACTCTATCCATTACACCAGCTAGCTAGCCCTATTCAATGATAATTTAATACAATAGAATACTTACTTCAACTATTCTAACACAACAGTTCTTTTTTCATTCTTAATAATAGCTTTTTTTATTTTCAAAATATATGCAAAGATCATTTTCAAAATTCATCTTTGCCAAACCTTGTGTTCAAAATTTTTCTTTCTCCCTTCTCCCCCAGCCCCTCTCCTAGACAATAAGCAACCCAATAAAGACTAATCTTGTGCAATTCTTCTAAATTTATTTCCACATTTATCATTCTGCACAAGTCAGATCAAATAGGAAAAAAAATTAAGAAAGAAAAAAAAGCAGGCAAACAACCATAAAAAGAGATGAAAATACTATATTGTGATCCACATTCAATTTCTATAGTCCTCTCTCTGGATGCAGCTTGCTCTCTCCATTACAAATCTATTGGAATTGACCTGAATCACTTCATTGCCGAGAAGTGCCAAGTCCATCACAGTTGATCATCACATAATCTTCTTGTTTCTGTATACAATGTTGTCCTGATTCTACTCATTTCACTTACCATCAGTTTATGTAAGCCTCTCCAAGCTTTGCTGAAATCATCCTGCTCATCATTTCTTATAGAACAATAATATTCCATAACATTCATAGACATAACTTATTCAGCCATTCCCCAACTGATGGACATCCACTTAATTTCCAGTTCTTTGCCACTACAAAAAGAGCTACTCTATTTTGCACACAAAATATATATTTTTGCACATGTATCCTTTTCCCTTTTTTATGATCTCTGTAGCATACAGACCCAGTAGAGACACTGCAAAATCAAACGGTATACACAATTTGATAGCCCTTCAGCATACTCCAAATTGCTCTCCAGATAGTTGGATTTGCTCTATTAACAAGTGTCCCAGTTTTCCCACATTCCCTCCAACATTTGTCATTATCTTTTCCTCTTATCTAAGCCAATCTGAAAGGTGTAACATTACATTTCTTGAGAGACCTTGTATCACCTTTTCTGATCACCTTGTTAAGTGCTTGCCCTGTGTAAGTTCTCAATAAAATAATCTTTTTGGCAAGCGTACATTTAGCACTCAAGCAATGTGGCCAGTCCAATAGAGTTGTGCTCTCTATACTAAAGATGGAAAGCTTGACAGTTTAATTCCAGAAAGGACCTTGGTATCTGGTATCTTATCCTGCCAGGGGATTTTCAGAATTTTTCAAATGGAAGTGATTCAGTTTCATGGCTTGGTTCACAGGTATACAACAATGAGATCAGCACAACAGTTCAGTAGACCTGTGGTTTGGTAGTCAGTCTAATATCTCTCCTCTCCCACACTTTTCTTTGGAGTCTCCCAAACATTGAGCCAGTTCTAGCAAAGTGTGTGTCAATTTCATTATCAGTGTGTACATCATGTGCTGGAAAGTATATTGCCAAGGGAAACAAATTTATCCACAGTATTCAAAATTTTTTGCTGTAACTTATAGAATTTTGTTCCACATATGGATGGTGTGGTGCTGGCTCATGGAGTACCTGTATTTTCTTAGTGTTGTTAAGCCATTCTTAATGTTGCTCTTAAGAACTTTCAAAATGATTGCGTGACATGGGAAACACAGGCACAGGACCACTCAGTATGATGCACCTTTATTAGAAAAGGTGCAGTGCTTTATAAGCAAAGCAGAATCGAACTGGCTCAGAAAAAATGCCAGAGTTAGAGAATTCACCCCAAATGTTCAAAGGGAATATTTGCATCTAATCTGTGGCAGAGCATTCTGAGCTTGCATTGGTCTGATCAGCCACAATTGGACACATTGTCACTTGATTCTAATATAGTGATGTCATTTTGGTCCTTTTTGAAAACCGACTAGAACTATCATGACCAACACAAGAAGATTTCAATCAAAAATTCAAGTGAACTGAGAATTTGTGATGTTTCAGACAGTTTACCTTTATACTTTGAATTTTAAAAGTAATATGCAAATTTATGTATAATTTATAAACAATATTTCTAGGCCTGTTCAACCTACTATTATCAAGCATTTTAGCAGTGTTATAAAAATATTGGACTAATAGCAAACAGACATAGCATATAAGGAGGTCGAACAACTTCCACTTGGCACCACTTTATTAACCATCTGACCAAATTATTGCTCTTTCAAAGAATTTATATTTCTTACTATAAGGCATGAATAATGTATTTCAGGACAAAATTCTATGAACCTAAATGATCTGAATATAAATTGCTTTAGTTCCTCACTTCAGCTGATATATATAATTATGGCAGCCAACTTATACTTAATGCCTCATATACCTCATGTAGAAAATGAAGATATTAGTGACTAAATTCTACCTACTCCAGTTCAATGTGGTATTGCTTAAATATAAATTGGAACTGATCTGTCTATGAACTACATTGTGAATACATGTCAATGAGACATAAACAGTTTATCACCTGAATCAAATCTCCTATGACTTCTCTTCCCCTCAAGTTCATAATGAAAAAAATAATAATAATAATGAAAGTCAATGGAAGGAATAGTATACAACTGAACAATACAGATAAAAAGCAATCATCAGGGGCCCCAGAAATCATCTGGTCCAACTTATACTTGAACAAAATCTCTTTTATTGCATCTAGAACAAAATATTGACCAATTTTTCTTTGAGGTCTTCTAATAATAGGGAATTCAAGATTCCACAAAATCCCACTCACTTTTTTATTATTAAGAAATTTTTTATCGTATGGAGCTGATATCTACTTCTCTGCAACTTGTACCCATTATTTCTACTTATGTTCTGAGTCCAAGTAAAATATATTTAATTCCTCAATAATTAAAAATAACTATCCTGTATCCCCATATCCAATCTTCTTTAAAAAATTAGATTGAGTTTAACAATCTTATAATAATAATTTATAACATGCAAATAATCCAAATACATACTAGATATACGAACAAAGAAACAAAAAATGACTGTTTCTTATGGCCCTTCCTTCCCCCCAAGTAGCTTGAAGTATTCTGGAGGAATGCAGCATGTACCCAGATATAGGTATAATTTGATTTGTGATTTGGTCAGGGATTGGGAGGAACTCTTGACTAAAATGTTATCTACAATTTAGTAGTTAAATCATAAGGAAATTCTGTGGTTAAAAAGCAGCTAAACTAATGGGCTCTGAACCACACAGCCAATAAATGTCATAAATAGGATTTGAATACAGGTCTTAGTTGACCCTAAATCCTGCCCTCATCCATTATGCCATGCAATGTCTTTGCATGTACATAGACAAGTGTAGTACATGGTAACATATAAGGGTACAAAGACAAGACCTAAAGTAGAAAATAATTCTAGGATTATTTGGGGCAGAAATGAACAATTTCAGATGGAGAGGTGGAAGGGTATAAGGGAAGAATATTAATCAAGAAAAACATGCTGTTTTCTCAAGCTTCCATATATGAAGTGGATAGTATTCATGTGTACATTTGTATGGGTTTTAGATAAGGAAAGAGGGCAAGGATTCTGAGATCATTTTCAGCATTTTCTGTGGTCTCTGTGGAAAAAGCAATTCAATTATTTTTTTTTAATCTGTCAGAAAGGAATACCAATAGAAGGCACATATGAGTCAATAGGTCTTACTTTTCTCTAGCTTCTTCATCAGGGCTAATTAAAGTTTCCTTCCTAAGTACTTTAAGAGAGCAACCCAAGACTGCAAATAGCTCTCAGTGACAGAAGCTAGTGTCTGTTCACAGAATAAACAGCAGGAGAACCACAGCATGCCTCACTGATTCTACTCCTTGCCTCCTGCTTTGGACACCTAGTGGCAGACTCTGAATTTCACTTGTCCTCCAGACCTGAGTAAAATGAAAAGGATGCAAATTACATGCAGAATACCTTTGGAAATGTTATTGATAACTCCCAGAGTTGTTCTTAAAAAAAATAATTGAAATCATATTTTATCCTACTTTCCTTTATCTACATTGATTATTTGTTTTTTCAACAGCACAGAAAGATTAGAACTGGGACCATGAAAACACTAAGATAGAATCAAATTGTGATACAATGAACAGAACACTGGCTCTGAAGTCAAAGGTTCAAATCCCAATTCAAAATTGCTTGCTACCTGGTTAAATGGAGGAAGGTAAAACCTCCCTGAGCTACAATTTCTTCATCTATAAAATGCTAAGGTTCAGTTTGATGACATCTGAAATCCTTTCTAGGTCTAGATTTTTGATCCTTCACTATGCATTCTTAACCTTTAAAATCAATGTATTAGGGACACAGTTTGCAACCTGGTAAAACTTATGGAACATTTCTCATTATATGTTATTAAATTATAAAGAAAATTATACATTAAAAACAAAGTCATAGTATTAAAATGAAATTATCAAAATATATATATATTTTAAAACTTCATAGGCTTTATATTAAAAATGTCTTGCTTAGTCCAACCCTTATCTTGCAGAATAAGGAAACTGAGTTGATAAAGTACACATGATTCTCCAATCGGTACATAGTTTTTGACAAGCCCCCAAAATAAAAGGCATGTCCTTATCTCCTCAATCTAGAATTATTAGTAATTACTCATCTTTTTTAATAAAAGAACTCCAACGTATTCATAAGATTTTGAATTAATAATTATCTAGTCCAATCCCAGTTGGTCTGGATTGAAACAAACTGAGGCATAGGCAAGGTGATTTGGCATAGTCATTCAATGAGCTGTACATTTGAAGTAGAAACTTCTGTTTTGTGGAAAAATCATGGGGTCCTAAAGTTACAATTTGACTTAAAGAATTATTTTGATCAGTGGGTCTTAACTTAGAGTCTATGAAATTTTTTAAAATTTGTTAATATAATTGTTTTCCTTTATAATCTTGCATATTTTATTTTATAATTTACATTTTTTCTGAGAAGTCTATAGGCTTCAAACTGCCAAAGAGATACATAAACATGCTCAGACACACACACACACACACACACACACACACACACACACACACACACACACCCTATAAACCCCTGATCTAGATTCTACATTCTCTTATTTTCCAATTGAGAGACTTGAGGCCTAGAAAATTAATGATAATGTGATCTGTGTTTAGTTTCCCTTTAACTAAATGGGAATGATAATAATAAGAGCTGATATTTATATGGGATTTTAGAGACATTAAAGTGGTTTACATAAATGAATAAAACTTTCTATCCCATAATTTTTTGCATGAGGATGATGACAGGATGTTTTTTGAGTAGTAATTGTTGCTTTTGAGAAACACAGCAATTGAGAAACACAGTCTTAAATAACTTCTATGCCATCAACCATGTGTAAGTTGTTTCCTCCCCTATTAAAAATGCTCACCACTGAATGTCAGTGATTTGGCTGTCTCTATATAAAATAATAATGTCTGACATTTCTTCAATCACTTTCATCTTGGAGAGGGGTCACCCCTTGCACTTCAGAGACTCCCATAGAGATTCTTATGGAAGGATTTCTTCATCAAACTCTATTGATGACAAAGAACTATTAAGAACATTCCATACCCATTATTTTAGAGAGTTATGAAAGGACTTGTCCATTCATCCTTCTTTCTATATGCAGGTTTAACATCACGTAAAACTAAATGATTTCACATAAGGACCCAGTCTTCTCCCTCCTTCCCTACAGTTCCTTGGCATCCATTGAAAGGTTCCCCTGGTGTGATAGTTCCTCTATTCCTAAGCCTGGGAATCCAAGAAGCTACTAAAGTGATAAATCAATTATGAAATGGAAACCTCGATTACAGGCTGTCTGCTTAATTGTTTGACAAGTTAATTAATCTCCCAAGCAACTGGGCTGCAGTTCTCCCTGTAAATTGTGGGAAAATAACTATATCAGGTCCCTTAGGTCTTGACAGTACAGTATCATAAAGACCCCTGGAAAACGACAAATAATAAGTATTTAGTAGGGTCAGCGCTTCTCTGTAGGAATGAGTGGGACTGCTTCAGATCCTGCCCGAAGGCAGTTTGTCACTAATTATTTTGCTACCAACTAATTACAATCTGTACTTGTCTGTTTGTTTGTTTTTATTTACTTTCCAAGAGATGGGTTTCTTTCCCTTACAAAAAAGATCTTATGATTCAAGGAACGATTGCTTGCAGACTTAAAAAAAAAAATTAGTGATGTCAGCCTTCACCCTCCTGAAAGACAGCACAATTAATAGTGCCATACTAAATGATGTTGTACTTCCCAAGGGAAATAGAGAGAGAAAAAGAGGGGGAAAAAAAGAGAGAGAAAGAGTGAGAGAAGGAGACAGGGAGGCAGGAGAGAGGGAAGGAGGGAACCGGGGAAGAAGAGAAAGAGGGAAGAAGGAAGAGAGTGAGGGAGGGAGAAGAGAAGGGAGATAGAGGAAGAAAGGAGGGGAAGGAAGGAAAGGGGAGAGGGAGAAAAGGGGAGAAGAGAAGAGGTGGAGAGTGGAAGAGAGGGAGAGGGAGGAAAAATGAGAGAGAGAAAGAAAGGAAGAGAGATGAGTCCATTTATTTCTCTTGTGACATGTGGTACTTTGTTGGCACATCATCTCTATTTTGTCCCCTAAGCATATGTGCTCTGAAGTTTTGTCCCAATCTCTTCTTGTACTAGCTCATTCTCTCTCTGTTTCATTATCCTTCTTTATATATGTATGTACAAATACATACCAAAAATGTATTTTTAACATGAGGCAAGAGAGTGAGGAAAAAGCTAAAGCTAGTGAGAGAGAGAGTGAGAGCTCTATATTCATTCTAAGTTCTCTGTTCAGTATTGGCTCACCAATTGCCTAGGAGACATTTTAAAAAGATGCCCTTGAAACACCTTAAACTCAATATATTCAAAATTAAATTTGTCTTTCTCCCTAAACCCTCTCCTTTCAAATTTATTTATTTCTGTTGAAGCCAAAACCATCCTTCCAGTCTCTCAAGTTTATAACTTCAGAAATATCCTGGATACTCCACTCTCTTGGCCCCTTACTATCTCTTCTCCATTCACAGAGTTATCACCTTATTTCAGGTCCTTATCACCTGTCCCTTAGATTATTAGAAAGGTCTCCCAATTGGATTCTTTGCCACAAGTCATTCCCCACTCTACTACATCCTACACATTGTTACTAAGATAATTTTCCTTAATTACAGATGTGGCCAATTGATTCCCTTAATCACTTTATCCCAATGACATCCTACTGCCTCTAGGATAAAATATAAACTTTGCTGTAGTTTTTCAAATCCTATGCAACCTGAACTCAACTCTCCTTTTCATCCTCATTGGATTTTGCTCCATGCCATGCTCTGTGACATAGTCAAACTGTTGGTGTCTGTTCTAACTCACAATACTCAATCTTCCCTCTGAGTCTTTGCCTATGCTATTTTTGATATATGAAACACATCTTTTTACCTTTGCTCAAAGAATCATTCTCTTCCTTTGAAATCCTCCAAGCAACATCTTTTGTATTAAGCTTTCTTCTGATTGCTGAAACTTCTACTGTCTTCCTTCCTAATGTCCCTTGTACTGAATGACTTTGTATATATTTGTACATATATATAAAGTGTATTTGATAACTTTATATTGATGATATCTTAATATGAGAGTTTTTTTGTCTTTCTATTGGAATGTAAATTCTTTATGTTTAGAGATTATTTGATTCCTTATATTTGAATCCTCGATACCTAGAAAAATGCCCCAAATCTAGTACATACTTCATAAATATTTGTTGATTAACTCATCAATGTAAGAATATATTGTAGCTTGTAAATTGTCAAATTCTATTTCTTGTAAAGGGTTATTTTTTTTCTACCCAGCCAAAAGGGATCATTGTCACTTATGAACTCTCACTCTGACTTATTATCTCCCATATGCAGTTATCATATCAATCTTTTATATTTTATTTATTTTGTGCATGCCCCAAATAGAATGCATTATGCTGGAACTCTGTCTTCCCATAAATCAGCCGGAGTCAGGATGACTAAAGGTCTTTATTCTTGATCTTTTACAATCAAGGTTAGAGGATTAGGCCTAGCAATCTCACACACACCTTCCTCCCTCAAATGCCAGGAGAGACTGACGCAGTGTCAGTCTCCCACACACGTCACTTTCCCCTCTTTGTCCCACCAATCAAGTCAGCACAGAACAGCTGGGGAGGGTCAACCTTCAAACAAGATGTTAGGGAACTGCCCAATTGTCAATTAGTCTCACGTGCTTCATTATCCAAGTGCATTGCTCAGTTCTAGCCCTTTACATCTCTAGCTTTCTTTTGTTTTAGACGACAGGTGGTTGCGCCATCCCTGACTTTTCAGGGAGGTGAGAACCCCAAAAAGGAAGTGAGTACACCCCCCCTGACTTCTCAAGAGGGGAGATGAAAGCACTAAAAAGGAGATAATCACTCCCTCCCTGACATCTCAGGAAGGGAGATGAAAAGCACCAAAGAGAAGTGGGGATTGCAAGCGGATTTCTGGGTTGAAGGGCCTTATTAGAGACAAATATGCACAAACCCATCAGCATGGGAGTTATTACACAAGCACATAGCAATAATGCAGAGGCTATTAGTGATGATTCTCCCCACAATCAGTGCAGACTTGATGTTGTGTAACAAACAGGAATTGTACATGCAAGTAGTGATATAACAAACAATATAAATCAACATGGTTTTGTAAAAGATTTCCAGAAGTCCTAGAGAAGGAGGGTATGCAAACATCAGTTACACATAGGCCTTCTTCAGCAACCAAGAGATAGTCCAAAATCAATCTATTGTCCATTGCTTCACATGTTAAGGAATCCAATGATCTCCACAAGTTTTTGAAATCCTGCAACAGTCTTATGATGCCTCAGAGAATCCAATGATTCCTGAGGACTTTCAGTCCTACAATAGTCTTATGATGCCTCAGAGAATCCAATGATTCCTGAGGACTTTCAGTCCTACAATAGTCTTATGAGGCCTCAGAGAATCCAATGATTCCTGAGGACTTTCAGTCCTACAATAGTCTTATGATGCCTCAGAGAATCCAATGATTCCTGAGGACTTTCAGTCCTACAATAGTCTTATGAGGCCTCAGAGAATCCAATGATTCCTGAGGACTTTCAGTCCTACAATAGTCTTATGAGGCCTCAGAGAATCCAATGATTCCTGAGACTTTCAAGTCCTACAATAGTCTTATGATGTCTCACAGAATCCAATGATTCCTGAAGGCTTTCAAGTGCAACAGTTTTTGATGTCCATGAGTCAAACGCCATAACTGCCAGGTTCTTTCAGTGGTGGGCACAATCAGCAATGGAACCACCCGATGTTTCTTGGGTCTTCTCCTTTGTTTCAAGGGTCTGTTCCGTCTCTCTCCAATGGACAAGGAGAATACGGCTCGTTGGCACCCATCTGATTCCTTCTCCATCTGTAGAGATACAAGCAAACCCTCTCCCCCAAGCAGTTAACCTATCTGGTCCCTTCCATTCACCACTTTCTGGGTCTCTCCACATCACCTGATGATTATCTAAAGACAGTGGAGGTGCTCGCACTGGACACCACACTTCTGGTGGATTATAAAACCTGTCTGCCGGAGCCAGTGCATCTTTGTCAAAAATTAAAAAATTAATGGTATACAGAACTAAATTTAGAAGTTCTTTAGGGTTACCCATTCCTCCCCCTTTCTTTTGTTTTTGGAGGAGTGTCTTAATATCTTTGTTTCTTCTCTCTACTATTGCCTGCCCTTTAGGATTAAAGGGTATGCCTGTGGTATGTAAAATCTTATACTGTGCACAAAAGTGTGCAAAATGTTTAGATGTATATGCAGGTCCATTGTCTGTTTTTATTACTTGTGGCATACCCATAATTGCAAATGCTTGTATAAGGAATTCAATGACCACTCGGGCTGTCTCTTTTGCTGCTGGCATTGCAAATGTGAATCCTGAAAAGGTGTCTACCACAACGTGAATAAAAGATAGATGACCAAAAGATTTATAATGGGTCACATCCATTTGCCAAATTTCATTAGTTCTCAAACCACGAGGGTTCTTCCCTGGAGGTAATGTAGGAGCATGGAAAGGAAGGCAAGCTGTACAGGCTTTTACTATGCTCCTAGCTTCTTCTCTTGTTATTTAGAATGAGATGCTTGGGCTTCTTGAAATAAAGGAGTATTGGCCAACATGGTTAGAAGGCTATCTGCCTTTGAATTACCATCAAAAATAGGACCTGGAAATCCACTATGGGAGTGGACATGCAAAATATAAATCTTACCTGGATGCTTTCTCACTTGCTCTTGAAGTTCCTTAAAAAAGCTGATATATATTGGAGGCTACAAATTTTTTTGGGCTTTGGCAATTATTTGTACCACACCTACTGAATAGGCTGAATCAGATATTATCTTTATGTCTCCCAGATAATAATTAAGAGCTAGAATGAGTGCATACAAATAATTCTGCTGAGTGGACTGAAAAGGAGTTCTGACTACTCTCTTTATAGTTAAGTCACCAGAGTATAAAGCACAAATATTATGTTTGGATGCATGTGTAAAGATAGTTGGTCCTTTAAGAGGAACTTTCTTCAAGAATCCATCGCCAATTATGTAACAGTCTGGTTATCTTTAATGGAGATCTGTGTGTAAAATTTGGAGCCATGGCTAATAAAATTTGCCACTCTGGGATGGTTTCACGGCACACATTAACTTGTGCATTAGTATAAAAGGTGTATATCTTGTCATGTCTTATCCCAGATAATTGTACTCCTCGTTTAATGGCCTTTAATAAAATTCTAGCCACAAGCACTGGGTAAGGAATAAAGCTTTGTTCTGGTTGTGCTTGGAGGTTCACCCACTCTATCACACTGTCTCCTTGATGAAGGACTGCTGTGGGTGCCTCTTGTGTAGCAAAAACTGATATTTCCAAGGGTTTTTGAGTGACTTTCAACCAAATTGGATAAAGCCTGTTCAACTTATTTCAAAGCCTCTTGAGCTTCTTTTGTAAGCTCTGTCTCCCCTTCAAATGTCATATAATGGTTGCAATTGACAGGTAGTCAAGCCTAGCATGGGACGCATCCATTGGATATCTCCTATGAATTTCTGGATGTCATTTAAAGTGTTTAGCTTCTCTGGTTTGTTTTGTTTTGTTTTGTTTTTAATTATAAATTTTTTTTGACAATACATATGCACGAGCAATTTTTTTTAAATAACATTATCCCTTGTATTCATTTTTCCAAATTATCCCCTCCCTCCCCTAGATGACAGGCAATCCCATACATTTTATATGTGTTACAATATAACCTAGATAAATATATGTGTGTAAATGCCATTTTCTTGTTGCACGTTAAGTATTAGATTCCAAAGGTATAAGTAACCTGGGTAGATAGACAGTAGTCCTAACAATTTACATTCACTTCCCAGTGTTCGTTCTCTGGGTGTAGTTGTTTCTGTCTATCATTGATCAACTGGAAATGAGTTGGGTCTTCTTTATGTTGAAGATATGCACTTCCATCAGAATACATCTTCATATAACACTGAAGTGTACAGCGATCTTCTGATTCTATTCATTTTACTCAGCATCAGTTGATGTAAGTCTCTCCAAGCCTCTCTGTATTCCTCCTGCTGGTCATTTCTTATAGAGCAATATTATTCCATTACCTTCATATAACATAATTTACCCAACCATTCTCCAATTGATGGACATCCATTCATCTTCCAGTTTCTAGCCACTATGAAAAGAGCTGCCACAAACATTTTGGCACATACAGGTCCCTTTCCCCTCCTCAGTATTTCTTTGGGATATAAGCCCAATAGCAGCAATGCTGGATCAAAGGGTACGCACAGTTTGATAACTTTTTGGGCATAGTTCCAAATTGCTCTCCAGAATGGCTGGATTCTTTCACAACTCCACTAACAATGTAGTGTCCCAGTTTTCCCACATCCCCTCCAACATTCATCATTATTTTTTCCTGTCATCTTAGCCAATCTGACAGATGTGTAGTGGTATCTCAGAGTTGTCTTAATTTGCATTTTTCTGATCAGTAGTGATTTGGAACACTCTTTCATATGAGTGGATATAATTTCAATTTCATCATCTGAGAATCGTCTGTTCATATCTTTTGACCATTTATCAATTGGAGAATGGTTTGATTTCGTATAAATTAGAGTCAGTTCTCTATATATTTTGGAAATGAGACCTTTGTCAGAACCTTTAACTGTTAAAAATATTTTCCCAATTTGTTACTTCCCTTCTAATCTTGTTTACATTAGTATTGTTTGTACAGAAACTTTTTAGTTTGATGTAATCAAAATCTTCTATTTTGTGATCAATAATGATCTCTGGTTTTCCTCTGGTCATAAATTCCTTCCTCCTCCACAGGTCTGAGAGGTAGACTATTCTCTGTTCCTCGATCTATTCATGATGTCATTCTTTATGCCTAAATCATGGACCCATTTTGATCTTATCTTGGTATATGGTGTTAAGTGTGGATCCATATCTAATTTCTGCCATACTAATTTCCAGTTTTCCCAACAGTTTTTTTCAAATAATAAATTTGTATCCCTAATGTTGGTATTTTTGGGTTTGTCAAAGACTAGATTGTTATAGATGTACCCCTTTTTATCCTTTGTACCTAATCTGTTCCACTAATCAACTGGTCTATTTCTTAGCCAATGCCAAATGGTTTTGGTGACTGCTGCTATATAATATAGCTTTAGATCAGGTACACCTAGACCACCTTCATCTGACTTTTCTTCATTAGTTCCCTTGCAATTCTCGACCTTTTATTCTTCCATATGGAGAAGTCATCCCATGCATTTAAAGACAGAGTGGATAAAGAAATCAAATCATTGAGAAACAAAATTAGTGAATTGGAAAAGGTAAACAACTCCAAGGAAAACAGGATTAGTGAGCTGGAAAAAGAAAACAGCTCTCTAAAAAATAAAATGGATAAAATGGAAAAAAATTCCATAGAAGATAAAAACTCAATTGGACAATTACAAAAAGATATAAAAAAATTGAATGAAGAAAATACATCATTGAAAATTAGAATCGAACAAGTAAAAATGAATGACTCAAGGAGAAACCAAGAAGTAGTCAAGCAAAACCCAAGAAATAAAACAATTGAAAAGAATGTCAAGTACCTTATTAGAAAGACAACACACCTGGAAAACAGATCTAGGAGAGACAATTTGAGAATAATCGGACTCCTTGAAAAATGTGAGGAAAAAAAGAGCTTGGACACTATTTTTGAGGAAATTATCAAAGAGAACTGCCCAGACATTTTGGAAACAGAGGGTAAAATAGACATTGAAAAAATTCATCGATCACCTAGTGAAAGGGACCCTAAAAATCAATATAGTGGCCAAGTTCAAGGACCATCAAACAAAGGAAAAAATACTGGAAGCTGCTAGAAAAAAGCAATTTAGATATGGAGGAGTCACAATAAGTATAACCCAGGATCTAGCAGCATCCACATTAAAAGAACGCAGGGGCTGGAACATGATATTCTGAAAAGCTAAGGAATTTGGTATGCAGCCAAGAATAACTTACCCAGCAATAATGAGCATCATTTTCCAGGGAAGAAGATGGACATTTAACGAAATAAATGAATTCCATCTATTCCTGATGAAAAAAAAACAGACTTACATAAAAGGTTTGATCTTCAAATACAGAACTCAAGAGATTTCTAAAAAGGTAAAAAGAAATCTTGAGAACTATACTTCTGTTATAAAAATATGTAAAGAACATATGTATAATTTGTCCTGGAAACTAGAGGTGGAAAGGAAATTATATCATAAAAAAGTGTAAAGTGGTGGTACTACGTCTCATGAAGAGGCAAAGGTAACCTATTATATCTGAGAGAAAGAAAGGAGGGAGATGAACATGGTGTGTATCAATAGACATATTCAATTTATGGTGAAACTTCTTCCACTCATTGAAAAGTGAGAGGGAAGGAGTAAGCTAAGGGGTAGGCAATACAGAAATTGTGAGAAAAAGGGGTAAAATAGGAAGAGGAACTTGAAGGTGGGGGGAGGGATACTAAAAAAGAAGGGCTGTGAAAAGCAAGTGGTATTCACAAGTTTAATACTGGGTAGAGGGGTAAGAGGGAAGGAAAGGAGAAAAGCATAAGCAGGGGTTAACAGGATGGCGAGCAATATAGAATTAGTCATTCTAACCATAAATGTGAATGGGGTAAACTCCCTCATAAAGAGGAAGCAGTTAGCAGA
Source organism: Sminthopsis crassicaudata (assembly GCF_048593235.1). NCBI lineage: Eukaryota > Metazoa > Chordata > Mammalia > Dasyuromorphia > Dasyuridae > Sminthopsis > Sminthopsis crassicaudata. Next base: position 564,265,031 of record NC_133618.1, read on the forward strand.
CTGGATTAAAACTATGTTATTTACAGGAAACACACCTGAAACAGGGTGATACATTCAAACTAAAAGTAAATATGTGGAGCAGAATCTACTATGCTTCAGGTGAAGCCAAAAAAGCAGGGGTAGCCATCCTCATCTCAGATCAAGCAAAAACAAAAATTGATCTAATTAAAAGAGATAAGGAAGGGCATTATATCCTGCTAAAGGGTAGCATCAATAATGAAGCAGTATCAATATTAAACATATATCCAACAAGTGGTGCAGCATCTAAATTCTTAAAAGAGAAATTAAGAGAGCTGTAAGAAGAAATAGACAGCAAAACTATAATAGTGGGAGATCTCAACCTTGCACTCTCAGAATTACACAAATCAAACCACAAAATAAATAAGAAAGAAGTCAAAGAGGTAAATAGAATACTAGAAAAATTTGATATGATAGATCTTTGGCGAAAGCTAAATGGAGACAGAAAGGAGTATACTTTCTTCTCAGCAGCTCATGCAACCTATACAAAAATTTATCATATACTAGGACATAAAAACCTCAAAATCAAATGCAGTAAGGCAGAAATAGTAAATGCATCCTTTTCAGACCACAATGCAATCAAAATTACATTTAATAAAAAGCCAGGTGAAAATAGACCAAAAAATAATTGGAAACTAAATAATCTTATACTAAAGAATGATTTGGTAAAACAGCAAATCATAGACATAATTAATAACTTCACCCAAGAAAATGACAATAATAAGACATCATACCAAAATGTGTGGGATTCAGCCAAAGCAGTAATAAGGGGAAGTTTTATATCTCTACAAGCCTACTTGCATAAAATAAAGAGAGGGCCAACCAACTGGGCTTAGAACTAAAATTGCTAGAAAAGGAACAAATTAAAAACCCCCAGACAAACACAAATCTTGATATTCTAAAAATAAAAGCTGAGATTAATAAAATTGAAAGTATTATCTCTGGACAGTTGTCTTTGATGATTTCCTGTAAAATTGAATCTAGGCTCTTTTTTTGGTCATAGTGTTCAGGAAGTCCAATGATCCTCAGATTATCTCTCCTAGATCTATTTTCCAGGTCTATAGATTTTCCTAGTAAGTATTTGACGTTACTCTCCAGCTTTTCATTTTTTTGTTTTGTTTGACTGATTCTTGGGTTCTCAATGAATCATTCATTTCTATTTGTTCTGTCCTGATTTTTAATGAGTTATTTTCTTCATTCACATTTTTTAGTTCTTTTTGTATATGCCCAATTGAGTTTTTAAATAAATTATTTTGCTCTATTGATTTTTTTTCCCATTTCCCTAATTTCTTTTTAGAGAATTATTTTCTTTTTCCAATTCAGAAATCCTACTTTCTTGAGACTTTTTTATCTTTTCCAATTCAGAAATCCTACTTTCTTGAGAATTTTTTATCTTTTCCAATTCAGAAATCCTACTTTCCTGTGATTTTTTAACCTTTTCTAATTCACAAATTTTGTTTCCCTGCATCTCCTGTGAATTCTTTATTTTTTCTAACTCAAATTTCAGAATGTGTTATTCTTTATCATAGCTTCTCTTTCCTTTCCTCATTTTTCTTCAAACTCTCTTAACTTTTTAATAATCTCTTCTAGGAGAGAGTTATGTGATGGGGGGCAGGTATCGTTCCCCTTTAGGCTGTTATCTGCTGACTCTCTGCTATTAACTTCCTCGGGATTGGATACCCGCTCTTTCTCTGTGTAGAAGGAATCAATAGTTCTCTTTAGCTTTTTACTCATGGTTAAAATATCTTTTGGGGTCTGCCCTTGGGGTAGGAGGTTTATTTATTTATTTCTTTACCAGATTCCTCCCAGACCGGATGAATGCAGCAGCTTCTGTGCCTGAGCTAAGAGAGAGCTCTGGGAGAGAGTTCCCCTCCCTCTCCCTGGAAATGCCTCAGAGGTGATATGGCTGCACTGTGAGGGTTGCCCAGTGAAGGATCCCGCTGTGTGTCCTAAAGACTTCCCTGAGGTTTAAGACTGAACAGTAAAGGCGACACAAAGCCCAGCCAATGTATCCCATGGAGATGGATATCAGCAGCTGACGTGAAAAGCCCCTGGGCTCAAACTGGAAGAAACCAAGGTCCCTATTTCAAAATTTTTGCTTCTCTGGGACTTCCTCTGCTGAGTTCTATAGCCTCCAGCCAAGCCTGGCCCTATGTGGATTAGATGTTGCCTCTGCCTGTGTCCCTGCTGTTCAAGCTCTTAACTACCCGAAGGTGAAGCCCCTGGCAGCAGAAGGCGGCCGAGATCTGTTAGGTCACTTCTGGATTGGGGTGGTTCTAGTATCTGGCTTTATATATTATCTTTATATATTCTCTTCTGAACTGCTATTTTATAAGCAGAGAAGAGCTAAAAGCCTGTGCCAGATTCCTCTATCTCAGTGCCTTCTCTGATCCCAGAGTTCTCCCCAGCTCAATCGACACAGCGTGCTAGCACCTCACCCTGTCTGTGCTGGCCTTTTTTCTTCCTCCTCTGGGAACTGACCTTTTCTATTGAAACTCCAGATTCTCTTCAGTTGGTAAGTCATGCTTCCAGTCCTTGTGGTTTCTATCAGTCCAGCATTATTTTTGAGGCTGATTTAACTAATTGGTAATGAGGGAAGAAGGGAGCTTACAAAATCGTGTGTATCTTCTCCGCCATCTTCAGCTTTTCTGTTCTTAAAGAGAATTTTTGTACTGTAAGCACCTTAGGATATATTTCTTATCCTAAATATTGAAAAGGAACATATCTTTGAATCTTTTCTGAAGCTATGTGCAATTTATAATTCCTTAGTTTTTTTGTAGACATGCTTCTAACATTTGTTCCTCAGGTGCACATCCCAATATATAATCCATGTAATGTAAGAACATTACTTTTCTTACTGGAGTAAGAGCAGCAGCAACATGACACATAGTAGGGCTGTTTTTCATTCCCTGTGGCAAAACTGTCCATTCATATCTTTTATAAGGCTCAGCTAAGTTAATGCTGGGCACTGAAAAGGCAAACCTTTTCATATTCTCCTTATCTAGAGGGATAGAATAGAAACAATCCTTAATATCTATAACCCACAGAGGCCATTCTTTAGGCAACTGAATAGGAGATGGAAGTCCATGTTGAAGAGTTCCCATAGTTTCCATGTGTTCATTTACCTTTCTTAAATCAGTCAACATCCTCCATTTTCCAGATTTCTTTTTTACAACAAATACTGGGGAATTCCAAGGACTTAGAGAAGGTTGTAAGTGTCCTTGGTCAAGTTGTTCCTGTAGTATGTCTATTAAGGCCTGAATTTTATTGCTACCTAAAGGCCACTGTTCTATCCACACTCGTGTATCAGTTTTCCATTGGATAGGAACAAGTGAAAGTGTTGGCAGGCCTTAAACAGCAGCCCTGCCTAAAAAACTGAAGTACTCATTTTTAACCCTAATTGTTGTAAAATGTCTCTTCCCCATAGATTGATGGGGATTTTTTCAACTATAAAAGGAGTAAAAACTCCTGTTTCACCTTCAAATATCCATCCTAAAGGGGTAGCACTAACTTCAGCTGCTATTGATCTTCCTACCCCAGACATGTCGGTGTCTGCCTTTTTCTTTGGCCAGTGACTGGGCCAGTTGATACCTCTAATGACTGTGCGATCTGCACCTGTGTCCACCAGTCCTTCTAATGGTATGCCATTTATATAGATGGTGAGCATAGGTCTGTCAGCTGTCACAGCTGCTGTCTAGTATATTCCTGGGTTTTGCTGCTTGGACTCAGAACGTGGGTGACTGTCACCAGATTGCTTATTAGGGGTCTGTATCAATAAACCTGATGCTACTACTTCCCCTGGTTGATAAGTCACACATTGTCTCCCTGTGTTAGTGACTGGGATATTATCTACACATTCCCCAGTTTCCCACATCAGTGTATGAATGAACACTGTTTTGTAAGTGCTCTCAGGAGGTGAAATGGTCAAGCTTACTGTCCCTGGAGGCAAGGGATCCATAGGCTGGAGAGGAACAGATTTCACCTCTCCAGGGGGTATTTCAGTTTTCCCAGCTGCATACAACTCTATCCTCCCTAATTGTAGTCCCTTTCTCTCATCAGATGGCTTCCTGGCTGATTGGGTATTGGACTTGGAGGCACTCTCTGGGTGTGGCATCGGCTGCCATCATGCCCCAAGTGTTTTTTGCCTGGGGCCCTGGACCTGGGCCCCTCATCCTATTTCCCTGAATCAGTCTATACTCTGATACCCAATGGAGTCCTCTGTTGCATTTTGGACATTGGGTTTTGGGTCTTGTTCTCCCAGCCTGTTTTCTCACTCTGTCTCTATACCAACATTGAACTTTCAGATGGACTACTTTACTGCATTGAAAGCATTGACGAGTCTCTCTGGAAGTCCCTTGCCAAAAGGGACCCTGTCTTCCTATGTTGAGATCTTGGGAAGTCTGCACCGTAGCCTGGCTATAAAAGGTATTTATGCCCACTGTGGCACAGCATCTTATGATCTCCTCTAAAGGAGCATCCCTATTTAGTCCTAGTATAATCCTTCTACAAACCTCATTGTCATTTTCTCTAGCAAGTTGCCTTACCAAAGTATCTGTTACTTCATTTTCACCATTGGTCCATATGACAGTTGTCTGTAAACATGCCACAAAATCAGCAAAGGGTTCATTTGGTCCTTGTACAATTTTTGTGTAGGTCTCACCCTTGTAGTTTTTACTGGGGAGAGAAGCCCATGCTTTGATAGCAGCAGCAGCAGCAATTTGCTCAAATATTGTTATGGAGTAATTAATCTGTACTGAAGCATCTGCATAAGAACCTATACCTGTTAGTAGGTCACAGGTGATTGAAGTATTAACTCCACTTTGACTATTTTGTTGGGCTTGAATCCTACAGAGCTCACTATATTCAGAAATCCACAACAAGTTTTGTCCAGGTTCTAAGCACACCTTTGCAATGATTTTCCAGTAACTAGGAGTTAAGGCTTCATAAGCCAAATTGTGTATTAACATCTTAACATAATCTGATGTAGCCCCAAAGACAGTGCAAGATTTTTTCAGGCCTCTAAAGACATCCATATTAAAAGGAGCATATCTTCTACTCTCTTGGCCTGCAGAATTATGCTGTTGAATCACGGGAAAAATTTGAAGTTTGAAATCATTATCTATTTCTTTTCAATTTTGAATGGCTTCAATAAGCCCTTTTTGTAATCTAGTTATAGGGGTTGGTGATTGCTGGGGGGAGGTGCCGATGATATCACCGCCCCTCCTACTACTCCTCCTCCCTCTGTCCCTGAAGGTGGAGTTGATGTGGGCTGATCAATAATCTGCTCCCTAGTGGGGTTGAAGTCTCTTCAGGACAATCAGAGTCAACACACCCTAATTCCTCATTCAAATCCCCTTGCCCTCTGGCAAGGTCTTGAGTTTGCTTATCTTCTATCTTTTGTTCCTCACACTTCCTCCTTTGTTCATTTTTAGAACTTTTCCTTCTCCTATAACTTGCTTGATAGCTTAAGTCTAATTGAATTACGTTGTATACATAAAATGCCTCTGCGGAAATTGAATAAGGCCCAGTTTTTTGCATAAAATTCTTTTATTTCAAGTCCCACTATCTTCCAGTTATCTACTATCTACAGTTATCTACAGTTAGTTTTTCTTCCTTTAAGAACCAAGAGGACGTGCGATTCAATAAGTCTAAGAGACTATCCATTTGTGGGCTGGTTACAAGTAAACTCTTCTCATCAATTATCTTAATTATATCCTCTATAGGATTACTAGTAGGGGAGGTTGTAGCAGGAGCAGGGGCTGTATCTGGGTCCGCTGAGGCCAAGGGAATGTTTTTAGCCAACACCTGCCCCATCTCAGCTACTAGAGATTGCTGGTTTAGTCCTTAACAAGGTAAGTTCCTTATTTCTGTTAGAATACTCACCTAATCTCCTGGTCACCAGAGGACTTCAGTGGAAGTAGGGTGCCGGCCCCACTCTTGGACACCAAAATGCTGGAATTCTGTCTTCCCAGAAATCAGCCGGAGTCAGGATGACTAAACATCTTTATTCTTGACTTTTTACAGTCAAGGTCAGGGTATTGGGCCTAGCAATCTCACACACACCTTCCTCCCTCAAACACCAGGAGAGACTGACTCAGCGTCAGTGTCTCAATTCCTCTTCCTCCTCCTACTCCTCCCACACAGTCACTTCCCCCTCTTTGTCCCACCAATCAAGTCAGCACAGAACAGCTGGGGAGGATCAACCTTCAAACAAGTTAATAGGGAACTGTCCAATTGGCAATTAGTTTCACGTGCTTCATTATCCAAGTGCATTGCTCATTTCTAGCCCTTTACAGCATTATCTCTCCCCCTTTAATTGACCTGCCTCTGAAAGCCATTAGTTTTTTTGAGAGCCTTACCATGTTTCCCATGTTCAAAAGCTTAGAGTCTTTGTGGGTTCATCTTCCTCCTTCATATACTACATATACTCCATCGTTAACATCCTTGATTCTTCCCCTAAACTATCCTTCTCAGTGTCTTCTGCCTCATCATTCAAATAGTACATGTCTTGCTTCTAGTCCATATATTTTCTCTACTAGTCTATTCAAATAGCCTCCCAATTTATCTCTCTGCTTCTACTTTTCTCCCTTTTCCAATTCTCCCTCCAAAAAGTAGCAAGTTAATACTCCTAAAAAAGACATTTTCTGTGACTTCTCATTACGTATAGGAGAAAATGCAAACCTCTTAGTCTACTATTTTAAGCTCTCTACTTTGTGACTCTCATGAATTTCTCCAGACTTAGTTCGCACATTCCCCTTTATACACTTTACCCTCCAGTCACATTGGCCTACTTAGTATCCCCTGAACTCAGAATTGTCTCTATTCTTGTCCCCAACATCTGGAATGTCCTTTCTTCTTATCTCTACCTTTGAGAATCAAGGCTAAAATTTGCTCATAAGCTACCTTCTATGGAGAGCATTTCCTAATCTCCCTAGTTGTTAGTGCATTCTCCCTTCAAAGTATAATGAGTACAATAATTTACTTGTCATATTCTTCCAGTATAATATAACCTCCTCAAGGTCTACATTCATAGAATGTACTTAATAAGAATTGATTTTATTGGGTAGGAATCACATTTGATTATTTTTGCTTTTTCCTCAGTGCTTAACAGAGGATTTAGTATCTACTAAATATTTGTTGAATTTTGCCTAGTGAATGGAAATTAAATAAGATAATGAGACATAGGACAATCTAGGAAGCCTATAACATTGAGCTCAGGAATTAGAAAGATTATACCAAAGAGAAAAGAAAAAAGAAGAGAAAAGAAAAAAAACATGAGGAAATATAGGACTATTTCAAGTGCTTTGAATGGTCATACTCACCACTTGACATTTATCAAGGGTCCATGACACATTACATATAAACTTGGCCTTAGAGACTTCATCTGTCTTTAAGGATAACATTTTCACATGGACTTCTCATCTTTGAGTCACAGGTATAAATAGCAAAATCCCATCTATAAAGAGAATTTGTCTCTCTATAGGTTTATAATTTCGCCTGTCCAGATTTTGTATTAAATGTGGGTTAGATTCCTGTTAACTATCTATGCTTTTTTATTATTATTATTATGTGCATCTAATTTGCAAACATAACACAGAATATTTCACGCAATGTCTAGGTGAATGATAATACACACATAAAGAGAACTCCCATTGTCAGAATCAAATAATTCTCTTCATCCCTAATTTTTTTCTCTTACTTACATTTCTCTACTTTGGTTCACATCCAATCCAATATATGTACCTGTATTGCTAAATCTACTCATCCCATGTTTGAATTTACATTTAAGGCAAAACCTTCTCAAACATTGTCTCATTCCTATATGAGAGAAAAACTATTCCCACTGGCATGCTGCTGTGTCAAATCACCTCTTGGAAAGCTGTCATCTCCAGTTAGTGGGGATAATGGGATTATTCTATCTGTGTAATAATAACATGTTCAATTTTAAAGAAAAAACTCTGAAGCCACTTAAAAGCTGCTGTTTGGTGCAGATGTATTATTTCAGTAATGAATAATCACTAAAGATATTATTCTGGATGCAGTTACCATGCAGTGATGTGAATAAAATGCATTAGATGGAAAATTGTATTTCAAGTAAATGTATGCACCGGTAGAAATGTATTACCACCCATCCATATGTATTAATTCCAAACCAAATGCCAACTAGAGTGCGTTTACATAGGTTTGAATGGCAGGCAGTGATTTGGAAGTAGAAGGAAATAGGTTTGGATCTGGTCAAATGGACTGAGAAATGGGAGGGGGATGAGAGAGAGGGAAAGTAAAGGTTTGTGGTTCAAAATGAACAGGTGAGTGGAACATCCCGTCTTCTGAAACAGGCTTTAGGAATGTTCCCTCAGGCACCTCATTTGCTGTCGTTTTCTTTGATTAAGACTAACTGATAGCTGTTGACATTTCTGAAGCATAAGTTCTGTTCTCTCTCTCACAAGCCGCATCTTCAAGCACTCTATTCAAAGAGAAGGGAAGAGAGAGAGAAGTCGGCATTTTTCCCCAAGGTGGCCACTTTGGCTGTTCATCTGTCTTTCTTATTCTTCTTCGATTGCACAAAAGGAGCAACTGTCACACTTGTCACTTGGCAAGATATGCTCATCCAAGTCTAAAATCAGCAACAGTGTCCTCACTAGCACAATGATACCATTGCCTGGTTCTTCAATGGGTTCACTTCCAGGGATATAAGGACGATGCCCCAGCCCTTTCCCTGCTGTCTTTGCCTTCTTTCTGAAATAGTTGTAATCTCCAGACAAATGACAAGCATTATTTTTCCCTTTCACAAGACAAGTGATTGATAGAGAATTGAAAGAAGGATTGGAGTAACCAGTTTGTAGTTGAGAAAAATCCTCTTCTTTTTCAGCAATCCCTTAGTGGCTTTAGCCAGATAATAGATTTTTTTACCAGCTCATACCTAAAACTGCCATGAGGAAGCTTGAAATGTTCTTCCAATATTCCACTTAGAGGGGGCCATTTTAAATTTGAATAAAACATGTCTTCCTGATATTGAGACTGTGGATATATGGTTTTATAGATAAAGTGCTAGGTTTGGTTGGAGTCAGAAAACACTAACTTGAGTCTTCCCTCTAAACTTACAACTATATAACACAAGCAAGCTATTTAACCTCTATATAATTTTAGTACCTCCTTAGAACTTACCCACTATGTCATAGACTAATTGAACTGTGTTAGTAGAAGAAAAATTTAACATATATTCAATCATTCTTCATATCCTCTTCCAGTATATTGAGGCTGCAAAATATCTGCAAAATTCTATAAGACAAATGATATTCTATACTGGTTTCACTTACTATTAAGACAAGCCAATTCTCTAGGCAACTGAGATTAAAACAAGAGGAGTATTTTGATTTTTACTCCAGGAACTATCTTTTCTTAATGAATTAGCCAGTTTCATATTTAATCCTTCCAGTCACCTTGCTTATGTAGACAGAATTTCTCATTGAGATTGAGATCATAATTTTCTTACAAAGAGTTTTTTATTATATTATCAAGTTCCTAACAAGTTACTGTCCAATTCTTTCTCCATTTACCCCCAAGAAACACAGTAGTACAATCACAACACAGATAAGGCATAACCTTTATCTCATAGAGTTGACTCCCAACTGCAACTGTGGATTACAAGGCAGCATTGTATCTCTCAACACTGGCCCATTGTGTACAAAGGTGAAATCGTGATTATTGTGTGCAGAGATGATCTAGGAATCAAACTAAGACTTCTAGCTAACTTCAAAAACCAGAGAGCCCCATTTCATTCAGTAGGTTCCCAAAGGTTTTCACATTAACCTTTTTATCCAGTTTATCGTAGACTAGAATTCTAAACTATTTGCTGATATACATGTTCAAGTAAAAGTAAAGACCTGTCAGTATTTGCCTTTCTTCTGTGATTAGGTCAACCTGGGGGTTTATATATTTACATACATATATATTTGTATTTATGTATTTGCATGTGTATATGTGTGCATATATGGGTATATACCGATGTATGTGAATTTCTATGTGTGTGTACATATATGTGTTTATATAAATATATGTTTGTGAATAAATAGCATGTATAATTAACCAAGTAGATCAACATAATATGAGATTTTCTCTACATTTCATGCTATATTAAGCCCAATAACTCAATATACTTAACCAAATACATAGCCCTGATGTCACCCATATTCCCTTAGCATAGGTTCATGATACCTAGAATAAGAAGGAATTTCATCAATCAATATAATCACTTAATTTTAAAAATAAGGAAATCAAAGTCCAGAGAAGTAAAATAATTTGTTAATTAGTGTTGAAGAAGGATTTAAACTTAAATCTCCCAATGCTGAAATCTCATATTCTTTCCACTGAATGGCCTTTTTAAGCAAAGGAGTCAGAGTTTATTCAAGAAAAGCAAAAATCATATGACCCATGCTAGGGTCTAGTTTGTATTCATTATAGGACTAGAGATAGGATACACAATCAATGAATTTTCTTTTTATTAGACAAAAGAACAATAGAATCATAGATTTAGAGATGAAAGAAATTATCTAATGTACCCTCTTGATCTTACAGATGAGAAAATATAGGTTACAGTGTCTTGCCCAAAGTCACATAGGAAAATTGAAGAAGGCTAAAAAATCAAACCCAACTTTCTTAATTTAAAATCTTATGTTCTTGAGCTAAATTTGTTCATTCTGTACTAACAATAAAAGTGTCCTCCTCCTTCCAAATCCCCAGATTCCTTCTTTCACAGCAAGATTTAGAACCAATGTAAGAGTCTTGTGGTCCCTTATAAGAGTAGTGTACTTCCTGACTGTAGAGAAACAATTATTAATTTGCTTATTTAGACTTTTCTACCAATGTATTATAGGGAGAGAGACAAAGACAGACAGACAAGTAGACACACACACTACACACACACACGCACGCACACCACACACACACACAGAGTACCCCAGGGGAAAGAAGAGTCATGTTTCTACTGCCCTTGCTACACCTTCTCTCAAGTCAGAGACTTGCAGGCTAACCTCAGTATATCATAGCTCTAACATTCAAATTCTGGCTTGAAAAGCTTCTGGAATGTTCTTTGGCCAAAATATGATTCTGAAATTCTTCATAAAATTAATTACTTTGAGTCTTTCCAGCTTTTTAAAATCTTCTACTTAAATCAAATAGCCTGAAAATAACAATTTACAACTATTCTTAATTCTAGACAGCTAAAGACTAAGTAGAGGTGTTGAAATGGAAAAGAAGAGAACAATAACCATCACTAGACTATTGCATAATAGCCTCTTAATAATTGGTCTCCTTGCCTTCAGTCTCTCCCTTCTCAAATTTATCCTCCACACAGCTAGAAAAATCATTTTCTCAAAACAAGGGTTTGACCATGTCACTTTCTACTCTAGGATCAAATATAAACTTTTCCATTCGACATTTAAAGCTTTTTGTCACCTGGCTCCAACCAACTTTTTATTACCTATCTCACGTATCTGGAATGCACTTCCTTTTCCCCTCCATATCTTAAAATCTCTAGTTTTCTTCATTTCTAAGTTTAAATGTCACCTGCTGTTTCCTGATCCCACAGTATCAGGAAATTTAAAACAGTACTTTAGAAATACGCACAAATATACACATGTATGAATATATGTGTACATGTATACATATGCAAATGAAAATACACATAGACATATATCTATGTGTGACACACACACACAAGCCTAGGTTCTCCTGTGATGAACTTTTTGAGGTAGAAGCTGTTTTATTTCTATCTTTTAAATTCTAGCACTGAATGCAATGCCTGATGCATAGTAAACAGTTAATAAATGTCAAGTGATCAGTCACCTCCTTAACAGTATTGCCTGGTTCACAGCAATATAGCTGCATATATTAAGGAGTTATCTTAAGTTCCATGTTAGCATATATTGTCCTTACTCTGCAACTACTTGACTAGACCTGGTCTCCCCAATATTGGCTTAAAGTTTACTAAGTGTTCTGTGCACTCATAAATAATTTTATATATTTCTTCAACTCTTATCCTCCTTCCACTCACTAGCTGACTGAAGTCCTTTTGTTAGCCACTCTTATGTTATCATCCTTATTTATGCCTCAGTAACACAACCTAAAGTCCTTGATTACTTACTGTACTATTCATTCAACAGTCAAATGTTCCCCACAAGGTCTGTGATTCTCTCTCCCCTCTTTCTCTTTCTGTTCCCCTCTTCCCCCTCTCTTCTCCTCTCCCTCTGGAACTGGATACCACAATGAAGATTATTTTTCCCTCTACTTGCTTCTCTCAGCTAATGGGCACAGCATCCATAGCAACCTGCCGACCTCGAGTTAAAAAACAGTGCTGAACTCAGTAATGAAATGGCTTGTATTTAAACCAATTTGCCTGCAGCCCCAGGCCCTACTGCTGTCTTTCTGGCAAGCACTCCATGCCTGCTGTGTCTGCTGTGTTCCCTAATGCCTACATCATGCTCTGGCGTGCCCAGTGATGAATATATGGAAGTCCATGCAGATGAAATCTCTCATTTACTGGAGAGGAGAATATTTTCCTTAGCCAACATGATATGAATATAAGAAAACACCTGAGGTGGGAAATCTATTCTATAAGATAAAGGAGTATAGTTCTTTTACTTTAATTGTTATATTCATATGAGAAATTAAGAATCAATATTCTACTAATATTATCCTGTTTAAAAACAAAAACAAAACAAAAATACATTGAGTTAAATTCTATCCTTTATGTATGATAAAAAAAAAAAATGTATCCTGAAAGTAAGAGAGAAAGGAAGACCCTCCCACCACTTAATGTAGAAAGGAGAAGGAGCCTCACCTGCTACCTGGAATCTGATGAGTGACTAGGCATTTGTACACATGTGTAAAAATGCATTTATCCAATATATAAATGTGTATACATAGCTATATAAACAGATTGTGAATATACATCTGTAGATATATACATATATTCTTAGTCAGATATGCACAATTGTGTATTGTGACAAAGACTGATTCTTTTTTAGTGCCCATTTCAGGATTCCCATTTTTATGACAAGTCACTTCTTCATACCTATCACAGAGAGAAGAATGAAGAATCTGATAAAAAGTTTTCAACTCTTTAATGCTTACATTACAAGGCCATTGCAGGTCATGTGTCAAAATGTAGAAAGTATTTAAACTAAGAAATTTACATATGTCTCATTGTCATAATATTTTTCTCACTCACTTTTAGCCCTGAAGAGGTTTGAACAGTAGAAAAACAAGTTGAAATATAAAATCTGTCAATCAACAAACATTTATTATATCTACTATGTTTCAGGCCCTATGCAAAGTCTTAGAGATACAGAGAAAGACAAAATACAGTCCCTGCTGCCAAGAAGCTCATGGTCTAATGAGGAAGAAACCTCAATCAACTATATATAAATAAGATATATATGAATGAATTGGAAATAATCCACATAGGGAAGATTCTAGAAGATGAAATTTTAGCTAGAACTTAAAAAGAGTAAAGAATGACAAGGGAAAAAATTCTAGACATGATAGATAGCCAGTGGTAATGCATAAAATTAGGAAATAGAGTATCTATTTAGGGTATTTAGCATTTAGCAGTCAAAAACAACAACAGAAAACCCAGCTTAATGTGTTGTTTTAAGAAACAACTTCCTGGAAGAGCATAATTTTAGTTATAAGTTATTTTTATTTAAGTTTTTCTGGTAACTTATACCACAGTGTCTTTCAAATGGAGGAAATAAAAAGCTGTTCTGTAACTTTTATCCATTATGTATTGAGTACCCTTTCTATTTTCACGTTTTTGGAGACCTTCACATGAACTGAGCCTAAGCTTTCTATGAAAGAAAAAGTGTAAAAAAATTTTTGGAAAACTGAAACCTTGAAACCTCATAATATTAGGCTGAAAAATACCATGGGAATTCTTCCTGTTTCGTGTACATTCTGGAGTTAGGAAGATGGCTTCATGAGGCAAGTGACCTTTCACAATCCTCCTTCACTTAAATTCAATTAACTTGCATGTCATGGTATGGTATCATGTTTTCCCTTCTAGAATGAAAGACAAACAACAACCTCTATGAGTAAAACTGGCCCACAAACTTGATTTGGTCTGTTTGAAGATGCTTTCATCCTTTCCTCTTTCCTTCCTTCCTTCCCTTACTTTCCTTCCTCTGTCCATAGAGGGTATCATACCCTTCCCTGCAGATGGTCTTAAAAGTGCAATTTTCTTCTCTTGCACTTCTGAACTTTTCCAAGATATTTCGGGGTTTACTGGCTAAATCTTTTTCTTAAGACCATGCTTTAAATGAAAACCAATCTGATTCTAAATGGTCACCAATAGGTCCTAGGGCAAGCCCCATCCTGTCATTGTCTGGGTCCTGATTGAGCCAGATTGAAGGTAAATAATCATTTCAGCTTTGGCCAGAAAATCTGAATGTCTTCCCCTCCCAGATTTATTTATTTAGATTTTTTTGGACTAGATGAAAAAGAGATTCTTTGCCTCAATTGCTATTTAACTTTAATCACTGAATATGTGCTGCCTCAATCAAACTGAAACTTGTTGACAACCTTTTGCTTAAAGACCAAGATTTCCTAATGCAGTCGGGGTCCTCTCCAGCCAGCTTGATCTATATCTTGCCACTGGACACAGATGTTTCTGGGAGGGGAAAATCAGGCAAGCGACCTTGCACAACCTTCCCTTACTTAAGTCCAATTTAATTGCATGTCATGGCATCACCTCCCTGATGCCATGGTCCTTTTAAATATAAAGGAAAAACAAGTTCAAGAATGGTAAATATGAATGTTTTACATTTATATAGATTATTGACGTTGTACAAAGCACTTTCCCCTTGTGTTATCACATGTGATATTCTCAACAACTTCAGGAGGTAAACAGAATAAGGTTGATTATTCTGCTTTTAGATAAGATGGAGATGGTGAAGTCCAAGGATTTGTCCTTTATAGCATCATTACTTGATAGAGAGAGCTATAATCTATATCTTTTTAATCCTCTTGTTTATTTCCATAATATCCTCTCTAGGAGAAGAAGAGAGTTCATGTTCATTACATTAGTAAGGAACCCTTTGAAAATAACTGGTTAAAGATGGGGTTCTGATACCCTCTTATTAATTCTATTTGTACTATAATGTCATTAACAAGGTGCTATAGGAAAAACAATGACTCCAACATGATTTTAATAGTCCATAGATTACATAAATCCTATGTCCACTACTCAAATGGAACTATAGCCCTGAATAATGCCTTCCATGATATAATTGTCAACTCATCCATTCCTGTCCATATCATCCCACAAAAATCCACACAATTTATGCCGAGAGTCTTTTGTTGTCTTGAGAATCAGTTGTACACATGGACAGATCATCAGCTGCTCCTTGCTATTGCTATACCACCAATTAATATTCTTTCTTGATCTCACTTAAGTAAAGACAATCTTTACCTAAGTTCTAATACACAGTTTTCTGAAATGTGTTGCAACCTGCTCATAATTACCATGCTCCTTGCCTTTGCCATCTGAATGTTATTAGTTTTTAATTCATTAGGTATGTCTCACAATTCATAGACACAACAGTGGTAGGGTGTTATTATGTAAAGACAGATCTTTATTACAAGAAGTTTGGACTAGTTAAAATGCTTTGCAATTTGCTTAAGACAATTCATCCTTTCTTTCATTTAATTAGATTTTGGCTCAACTGAAAAGCATATATATTGTATATATGCTGATTGGGTTCATGGAAATATTGATCTCTAAAGGTTGTCCCTCTTATTTCACGTCATAATCTGGACAATAGATGTCCCATCTATTTGATTCTTCTGGCATATACAGATTAAATTTGTGAATGGTATGGATGTCCTCCAGGAGCCTCTACCCTGTTCTGGAGCTTATTGAAAATAAAGCATTGTCGTTCACAAACTGAATGATTTGGAGAATATCACCATCTATAGAGAATTTCTCTTCATGTTAAAGCCTATCCTAGACATTTTTCATGACAATGTTGAATATATCTGGTGAATATACATATGTATATGTATATATACATACATATATATGTGTGTGTATGTATATATACATACATATATGTGTATATACATATGTACACCTTCCTTTTTGAGTCTTAACTAAGATTAATGATAAAAGTTACATTTTTAGACTATTTCTGTGATTATATTTTTAAGGAATCTTAAATGGATCTTGGGATATGGATAGGGGACTGTTTAAGGAGAAAATTTTAGGAACTATTTTATTCATTCTCAAATCAAAGTCTTTCTAAAGCCCTCCAAATTAAAATAAGATCTTGCATTCATTACTTCTTTCATTAAGTTTTATGAAAGTTCATAGTCAGATGCCATCTAATGGGGTAGACGTGCTTCCAACTTCTCAAAACTGTACTATCCAAGTGCAAGCTCTTGCAGGTTCTACCATGCTGGAATGACTTCAACTGCAATCTTGGCAACAAAGCCAGTCTGCTTTCCAAGGATTAGCTACATATGGAGAGACTCATCAATCAATCAAACTAAGAAACAAGCTTTTATTAAACATTTATTATGTGCTAGGCATCATGCTAGGTGCTAGAGACACAAATGTAATGTGGGACAGGGGAGGGTTGACCAGGGATCCCAGTCTTTATGAATGTATGCAGACTGTTCTGCTGATTCAATTCTCATGTGAACTTCGGAGTATGTGCAGACATTCTGTAATTGTTTCTGGTTCTCATACCATATGGTAAAAAGCATTTTCACTGGTTTTGTAGCCAGACTTGGGGTGCATTCAAAAAGCACTAATCAACTGAAGTGAAGTTTTGGCTCTTTCCTGCCTGGCTGGCATTCAAGAAGGAGAATATCATGAGCCTTAGGTCTTACCTCATTTGGAGTCAACATGAAGACATAGATTTTTGAGTATGCTATTACTCTGTCTCTTCTGAGCATATTCTTCCTATCCTTAGGTAAAGAAGAATAAGCAACAGCTATGACTTTGTGAGCTTTAAAAGGTCATAATGGCAAACTATAATAGGTCTCAGAGTCCTAGTCCATGTGAGACTTAGAACCAGCCAGGTTAGGAGCCAGGGCTAAGAAATGACCTGAGCAACCTTGCCTAAGGGTAGCTAAGAGAAGAATTTATCAGGAAGTTATACCACTTTTGTAAATGAATTCAATGGGATTAATGCTATGCAAAAACTGCTTTAAATCAGAGCCCACTATCTCCAAGGGCTGAAGTGGTATAGTAAAAGTAGGCCACCATAGATATTTGGGGCAAGGGAGGAATATTGTAAAGGGAGAAGAATGTTTACTTTCTATCATTGCTACCTTTGTAATAGAAATCCCTTTGTAAAAGCTAGTTGATCTTATTTGGTTAAATGGAACTAAAGCACTAATCATTAATTACTGATAAGGGGGAAGGAAGGGAGATAGGTAAGAGAAGGGGAGAGGGAGAGAAGGAAGGGGTGCATGGGGGGAGGACTCAAGCTGATAACATTAAAGGAAGATACTCTCAACCAAGCCTGGATAACCTAAATCCTGAAGGACAAATTGTAACATGCCCTCCTGGCAGTTACTATTACCAGTCTGTCCTAGGCTCAACAGAGTACCTTTGACCACTGACCTTTGCAGTGTGAACTCTACCCAGCTCACCTCCTCTGAGGCCTTCAAAGGTCTCTGGCCACGATCTCTTGAATCTATAGCTTAATAACTGGTAGCATGCTTAAGAACAGCCACGTGTAATCATTCTAGGAGAGTGAATCTAAATTATGGTTATATAAAGACAAAAGTTAAGCAGTCCCAGCCCATCAGGGGCTTGCCTTTTAATTAGATATGCATCACAAAGTAGTTTTTGGAAGAAAGACATAAATAGCTGCATAAATAGAAAAGATTCTCTGTAAAAAATGGGGATTAGTTTGAATTTTCAAAACTAGATATTCTAAAAGATGAAAGTACATTCTAGGCCTAGGGAACTAACATGGTGTGTCTATGTGTGTGTGTGTGTGTGCGCGCGTGTGCACATACATACCAAACATGCAGAATAGAAATATAAGACTGAGAAAGTAAAAGTTAGGTTGTGAAGAGATTTAAATGTCAAACTAATGGAAAGTGAAATTTGGTTAAAAAGTCAATGGAAGCTGCTGGAGCGGTGGTTTGTTTGTGGCAAGATATACAAGGATACACAATCAAATTTCTGCATTGACTAATTATTTCAACAGTTGAGGGAGGAATAAATGGGAATAAGAAGAGACTGGAGGCAAGAAGACCAAAGGAAGTTATTGCAATTGCCTGGTGGAGAGCAAATGAGGATTTAATTTAGAAGAGTTATTATATAAGTGCAGAGGCGAGAACCCAAGAGAGATGCTATAGATATATACATTTGGCAACTGATTGTATATGTGGGATGAGTAATTGAGATAAAAGACTGTGAGCATGGAGAACTTGGAAGGAAAGTGTCCTCTACAAAAATAGGGACTTTAGGAAGAGCACTCAGATTGTTCAGAAAGAGTGTGTATAACTGAGTTTGAGAAGACTTAGGGACATTACCAGTATGCTAGTCATAACAACCTATGAAACAAAGAAAAACACAAAATGGCTCTCAATCCCCAAGTGGTCCCTTCCACTTCTAATAGTGACAGTGTTGTAGAGGCAAAAAAAATTGGAATAGAAGATGCTAAGAATCACAACATTTTTAGATCTTCAATAAACATTAAAGTTTTTCACATCAGTTAAAGAACAAAAGTCACACACACAAATGCAGGATGAAGCAGGCAGTGGAAGAATGCAGTTGCTATGAAAAGAGCTGGTACTTGAAAAAAATGAAAAAAATCAACTTCCTTTGCTTGTTTTTTTTTTAAATTCAATATTTATTTTAATATTCTTTTTTCTTAAATTGAGTTTCAAATTCTTTTGTCCCTTTGTTTCTTTTTAACCCACTAAGAAGGCAAGCAATATGAGATCAGACATATGAAATCATGCAAAGTATTTCCATATTAGCCATGTTACCCCAATCCCTGCCTCCTAAAAGCAAGAAAAATTAAGAGAGAATTATTTTTCAATTTGCATTTAGAGTTCATCAGTTCTCTCTCAAAAGATCAATAGTATTTTCCATCATGAGGACTTTGGAATTGTTTTAGATCAATGAATTAATTATAGTAATTAAGTCTTTTACAGATGATCATGATTACATTATTACTGTTATTGAGTCCAATGATCTGCTGATTCTGCTCACTTCACTTTGCATCAGTTTGCATAGGTCTTCTCAGGTTTCTCTGAAAATATCCTTTTCATTATGCCACAAATTGTTCAGTCATTCCCCAATTGATGGACATTTTCTCAGTTTCCAATTCTTTGCCATCACAAAAAGAGATACTATAAATATTTTTGCACATATAGGTCTTTTTTCCTATTTCTTTCATCTCTTTTGGATATAAACCCAGTAGTACTATTTCCAGGTTAAAGGATATGCAGTTTATAGCCCTTTGGTCATAATCCCATTGTTCTTTAGGAAGATTGTACTAGCTTACATCTTCATCAATAATTCATTAGTGTATCTATTTCCTTAATAGCACCTCCAGAATTTATCATTTCTGGCACCTCAGAGTTGTTAATAATGTGCATTTCCCTAATCAATAATGATTTAGGGTATTTTTCATGACTACAGATAGCTTTCATTTCTTCTGAAAACTGCATTTTCATATCCTTGGACTATTTATCAGTTGGACAATAGCTCTTATATTTACACATTTGACTCAGTTCCCTAGTTATGTGAGGAATGAGACTTATCTGAGAAGTTTGCTGTAAAAATTTTGGATATTGCTTCATTGTATATGATATTTTCTAGTAAAAGATGGTTTTCCTCATTATCTCTTTTCATAAGATGTACTTTTGCTTTGTCTAAGATCATGATGGTTAATAATGCCTAAAAAAAACAAAAACAAAAACAAAAAAACAAACATTTAGCTGAAGTATAATAGATTCCATTCAAACCCCTTATTTTAACTCTGAGTGTGTCTTTCTATTTTAAAGGTATTCTTGTGAATAATATTGTTAGATTCTAGTTTCTAATCCATTTTACTATCTACTACCATTTTATGGATCAGTTTGTTTTCAATTAAAGATTACTAATTGTGATTTTTCCCTCCATCTGATTTTCTTTTGTTTATCTCTCTTCCCTTTTCCCTTTCTAGAATCCATTTCTCTTCTGCTTTATTCTGAAATATCCAACTCCTATTCTCCTTTAACATGGAAGCTGCTAAATATTGTGGGATTCTGACTGTGGCTCCACAACATTTGGATGTTGTCTTTTTTTTTTTTTTTTTTTTTTTTTTGTTGTTGCTTGCAATATTTTTCCTTGGCTTGAGAGCTTTGGACTTTGGCTATAATTTATTGAAAAACAATGTCTACCTTTATTTTGTTTTTAAGTAGTCTAATAATTCTTAAATAATTTCTCCTCAATCTATTTTCCAGATCAGTTGTTTTTTCAATGAGATATTTCACATTTTCCTTTTTTTCTCATTCTTTGTACAATGTTATATTATTTTGTTGAGTCTCATGAAGTAATTAGCTTCCACTTTCCTAATTATAATTTTTAAGGAATTATTTTCTTCATTGAGGATTTACATACTTTCCCCCAAATTTGGCCTATTCTGTTTTATAAGGAATGTTTTTCAGTCAGTGAAAATGCCTTTTTTTTAACCACTTATCCAATTCAGTTTTTTATGATAGTGTTTTCTTTAGGTTATATATGTGTGGATGGTGTCTTTTTTTTTTTTTTAAACCAGGCTATTATCTTCTAAAATTTTCCCTGTATTACTCTCATTTCTCATTTTCTTTACCGCTCCTATTTCTTTCTTGAGTTCTTCCAGGAATTTTGTTGTGTTAATGCAATTTTCTTTGAGGCTTTACATGTACCTATTTTTACATTTTTTCTGAATTTTGTTTCTTGGTCTTCTCTGCCACTATAGTAGCTTTTTATAATCAAGTTCTTTGTGCTTGTTGTTTGCAGTCTCTTTCTTAATTTTGAGCTTTACATTAAAGTTGATCTCTAATCACCTTGATTATGGGAAGGCAATGTCCCAAGCTTCAGAATTTTTCATGCTATTTTTTCAGAGCTAGTTTTGGGGGTCTGAAAGGTTTTGATTCTTGGAAGGTATGTTCACTGCTGTCTTTGTCTTTCCCCAGGTCTTTACCCAAGAAAAGCCCCTGAAGCTGCAGATTATAGCACTCTTCTCAGTTTTAGGACTGTGATCAGGCCCCTTGCTCCTTTATCACAAGTTCCCCACTCTGTTCCCCCTGAAACCATGATCTCAAATAGCCTATAGGCAATAGAATTGAAAAACAGTGTCAAGTCCTGTAAAAGAGTCTCCTGTAGTCTCTTTCTGAGCGTTTGTTTGACTCCTTTATCATCTCTGGACTGAGAGACCCTAAAACTCACTACCCTTACCACAACCATCTGCAAGGCCTCCTGCTGGCATTCTGGTTTATTACCCACTCCAGTGTCACAAACCTCTTCTCCCAACCCCCAAAATATTCTTGGGATGGGAAAAATGTCTCACTCTGACCACTCCAGAAATTGATTTAGGATCCAATTTAAAGTTATTTGGAGAGGAATGTTGGGAAATATCAGTTAAGTTGCTTCCTCTACCACCTTATCTACCACCTTCTTTGTAGAGTTATTAGTATGTGCAATAGGAATGGTATTATGATTGAAAAATAGCATGTATTCTGCTAGATTTTCTTGAAATGTGAAGTTTCCCTGAATTTTCCCCTCATTTCTTCTTTGTTCTTTCTTCTAAGTATAATGGAGGTCTGGGTGAAAATAACAGTCCTTTCCAGTCTCCACTGGCTAGAGGCCTAGTGTGTATCTTGGTCATTTCTTGGAAATATGCAGCCCAGCTTTACCTTGTGCTTTGTTATGACACAGCAAACCCCAGGTAGCTCTTGACCCATTTTCTGCTCTGACAGAGCCATGGTACTATATCAGTTAAACATGATAGTTTCATAGAACTTCTTTTTCCTTTGATTTTTCTAGGTACTACTCAAACGAAGGTATGACAAGGTTGTTCTTGCCCCACTCCAATAATATGACATTTGCAAATAGCACTTAAAGTGAATTCAGCCTGGGCCTTGGGCCCCTGAATGCTTTAATTCCCAAAGCCCAGGAGTAGGTCCATATAATTAAATAATGGATGAATACCAAGAGAAGAAAGAGAGAAGGGATATATCTGGAAATAAAGGTAGAATGAAACTAAAAAATATGAATATATATATTTTAAGAGATCAGGACTTTTTTTAATGAACTTCAAGCTATGATAACAGTAAGATATAGAAATCTCCCTAAAATGTAATATTATCTTAGACTGCATTAAGAGAGGCATAATATCTAACATAATTGTAATTGTAATATCTAACATCTCACTGGTCAAATCATAAAATCATTTCATTCTAGACACTATATTTCAGTAAAAATATAGACAAGTTAAAATGTATTCAGAAGGGGACCCCCAAAAATGATAAGACTGGAAAGTATACAATTTGAGGATGGGCTACAAGGAACTGAAGAAGTTTATCCTAAATAAGAGAGCACTTGAATGGGGACACCAAAGCTGTCAAGTAATTTAAGAACTATCTCATGAAAGATAGATTAAACTTGCTTTGTTGGCCTCAGGAATCAGGACTTGGAAGTAAGAATAGGCGACAGTTGTAGAAAGACAGGATAAGGCTAAATGTAAAACACAAAGATTTCCCAGAATGTACTGAGTCTTAAATCATTTAAATTCTTCCACACAAGTGTAGTAGTGAGGATTCCTAGATAGATACAAGTCTTTTGTTCTTCCCAACTCTGAAACTCTATTATTCTATGATAAAACCCACACTGCTCTATAACTTCAATGTTGCCCTGAGAAATGCTTCCCTGCATTTCAATCCAAGGGAGCATTTCATTTATCATTCTTTTCCAGACATTTATCAGTTTGATCAAGTCTCTTTCCAGTTCCAATCTATTTCCTGGTTAAAACCTCCTGAATAAGTCCCTATTGTGGACATTTTTCTTCAATACACCATACCTTATAATTATTTTATAATGTCCTTTGAACTCTCTCAACTTGCTGAACCTCTGAAATACTTAAAAAAAACTTGCTTTGGGGTTCTAGACAGACTCATGAATATCATTGCAATATGTCTTGACCCCCTCCCTATTCCATCCACAAAGAAGTTACTACTCAATGCACGTCCCAGAGGAAAAGGCCAGTAATTGGTTTTGCTGGGGGGACAACCTCAGAGATAAATGCCTGGTGTATAATCATTTACCTTCTTTCTGTGGCTCCCTTTCTGTCTTAGGTACCAGGTCATCTCATTGCTCATTGAATAGCTGAATAGCTATTAAAGGAATAGCTGAAATGCCACTGCAGTGACTGAGGGCCTGTAATAGCTGTCAGGAAAAGCTCCCATTTGGAAAAGGTGAGTCATTTGGAGAAGGAAATTCTGCCTTACTCTGTTCAGACAGACAGGTTCAGAGTTCCCAAATCAACTCTTTTATCTTCTCTATAACTATGTGTTTTCTTTTTAGGTGTTATTGTACCATAATAAGAACACATTTAAAGGTACCATTAAAATATCAACTTCCCCAGAGCACACATTTATCCAAGATCAGGATACTCCCTTCTCTCAGCCAATCCATGTACCTCCATTCTTTCTACAGCTCTTTCTGCCTCTTCCAAGGAATTGTCTTTGATCAGTCCTACCTAATTCTAGGCCATCTGTTATTTTGTAGTTTGTATTATAGGTAAAATTCTGTAAGAATAATGTATACATTTTTAAAAATGAAGAAAATTAATTAACAACAGATGGCCCATATTTTCTAAACAATATTCAATCAAAAGATTCCAAAGCCACCACAGGTTTAGGCATCCTCATGTATATGCTCTTTCAACATTTCCCTCTTACATTTTTTGTTTAAAGAGAGAGACACCAACAGACAGAAGCAGACATATACACAAAGGCAGATATACATACAAGCACACAGCATGCATAGAAACAGAGAGAATATGACACAGAGTAAAAGACTGACACATAGAAAGAAAACTCAAAAGACAGACAAAAAAGAGATATAGACAGAAAAAAAAAAAACAACAGAGACAAATCAATATGACACAGAGACAGTTAGAAAAAGGAGAGACAGTCAGAAAGAGAAATAAGAGATGATTATTAGATGTTTAATTTAGATTAGATGTGTAATATACAATTTTTTACACATAATTTAAAAGACTGTATGTATTATAGCTCTTTACCAGCTCTAAGTAGAGGAAATCTCTTGGTGACTCATTTTCCTCATTTGTGTAAAGCAGCATGGTACAATGGAAAGAATATTGAATCTGAAATCAGTAAACTTGGATACAAATCCCTGTTCGAGTTTCTTGCTACCTTTGAATACTTCATGTCTCTTAGTCTTAAATTATATGTTCCATTAAATATATTTTCATGTTATTCTTCTTATAGTATCTAATATAGCACAGAACATATAGTAGTTGCTGAATAAAATCATAGAATTATATAGAAGGCCAAAGAAAGTTGGAGAGGCAGTTTGGCTACCCTATTCTAATTGTACAGATAAAGAAATTAAATCCCAGAGAGTAGCTGTAGGTCATCCACAGAATGTTGATGTCTCTGGAATACCTCTCAATACAGTTCAAAATAATCTTGGTTCTTGTTCATCACTGAGTGAAGTTCAGTACTCAAAGTGTTGTACATTCCTTTTCGTTGCTCTTAGTTGTTGCAGTCATCTATGACTCTTCGTGATCCATTTGGGGTTTTCTTGGCAAAGATACTAGAGTGGTTTGCCATTTCCTTCTCCAGATCATTTTAGAGATAAGGAATGGAGGCAACAGGGTCAAATCACTTGCCTGTAGTCATACAACTAATAAGTGTCTGAGACCAGATTCAAATTCAGTCTCCCTGACTCTAGGCTAAGACCTCTATTCACTGTACTACCTACATGCCCATGGGCACTCTTATTCTATGCTTTTCTTTTTACTCTATCCTTCTTATAGACCTACCCCAAGTAAGTGCAAGGCCATAATAACAACAAATATGACATATCTACAATTTGAAATTTTGTAAGTTTTTGTTCATAGTAACAATTCTCTCCTTTTCTCTCACTCTCTTATTACTCCCTTTAAACCAGATCCTAAGTCCAATATTCAACTGAAATTATATTACTCAAATCATGTTATCTCTCTCTTTAATTTCCATCTCTTTTTTTTGACAATCAAATGATCTTCATCCTTCTTGTCCTAACTGCAGCCTTTGATATTGTCTTCTTCTTCTAGATACTCTTCTTATTTGGATTTTTGTAACACTTCTCTCTTCTGTCTTTTCTATTATCTGACCATTCCTCAACCTCCTTTCTTGACTCTTCACTCAATGTAGGTAAACTTCTGAGACTTTTGCCCTTCCCCTTTTATACTATTGCTCTCAGTGATGTCAACCCCTCTTATGCACTCAATTATCTCTAAAATTATTCTCAGCCCTAATTAATCTACTAATATTCAGTAACAGATCACCAATGGAGTTTTAGGATCTCAAATTGCATATAACATAGACATTAGCAAACTCGAATATCCAAACTTAACATTCTCTGACTGCTTCCCCCCTAATTCATACATACACTTCAAATACTCCCTTCTTCCCAGCCTCTCTAATGTTATAGAGAATACTATCAGTCTTTCATTCATTTAGGTTTGCAAGCACAGTGTCACCCTTTACTCTTCACTCACCCCACAGGTAAGATTTCATAACAGATCTTGTAATTTTCTTTTTCCATTGATATATTCACAATAGTAGTTCACAACTCCATACCTTCAACTTGGAAAAGAAGAGACTTGAGGAAGACACTTTATTTTTTATGAAAGTTATTTCAATAGTCCTTCTATCCTCATTTCACTTGTAAAGTGTTTTTTTGTTTTTGATTTTTCCTAAAGAATAGGTAGGTCTGATCATGTCACTCCTTCTTTTTTACAGAAACTCTTCTCTTAGTAACCCAAAACTACAAACTAAAGGAGTAGCCACCTAGTGGCTTAAACAAATTGTGATACCGTAATAGAATATGTTATGCAATAATAAATACTGAAATGGATGATTTCAGAAGAAACAGGGAAGATTTTTATGAACTGATACAAATGGAAGTGGGCAGAACTAGGATAATTTATATGATAACAATATTAAAGAGGAAAAATAACTTTGAAAGTCTTTACAATTTTTATTAATGAAATAATCAATTGACCCATAAGACTGAAGATGAATCATAATACCCACTTCTACCATATAGGCTTAAAAAGCAGATATACATTTTTGTATTTTGTATTTTGTATGGATTTTCAAAATTAGATTCTCTGAGCTCATTGAGTGCTCTACTACATCTTGCTATGAAATGCTTTATGTGCCTCACTTGTCCTTAGTAATGTCCAGCTCTGATTTCCCTCTCTGAAGACAACTGAAAGGTCTAAAAAGGGCATATTTTATCATCTTTAAAGGAAAAACATTATGAAATCTCTTGTTTTTCCCTTAAAATTTAGCCCTGCCACCTTCATGTACAACTTTAATCTTTGACTGCTCATTCTACTTATCTACAAAGTTGATTTTTTTTCTTGTACCTAACTTCTACTAAGGTCAATGACTTCCTTCAATCCAAAAAAAAAAAATCAAACATGATTTTTTGGGATTTTTAAAGAGGATGTGAGATTTGGGGGTTGTAATATTCTCTTCTCTAGATTATAATGTTCTCTGTGAGCAGGTTTCTTGGAGGGCTTCTGGAGGCAGCCTTCCTTTCCGTTCAATATAATCACCCAAATACAGCCAGGAGTTAAAGTCCAAATCCTTTAGTATGTCCTGGGGCCTGGTTAGCTTTCTTAGAGGCCTATCTATCTCCTTGGTTCTGAGAGCTCTCTCCGAATGTCTCCATGCAACACAAAGGTAGAAGTTGGAATGAATCTTGACTCCTCTTCTCAGAGAGTGGGATTGTGGGTTTCTGATTTGTGAATCTGCCAGATGTAGACTTGTCCTTTAGTGGGCCTGTGAACTCCTCCTTATATATGTTCTCTAAAGGTGTGAATGTGTGAACTAATGTGTGAACCCCTTTAAAGATGTGAACTAAGTACATAAGCATTAGCACCTTATTTCAAGTTCTGGCCCATAACAGAGAGAAAGTAAAAATTAAGAACCATTGTTTCTTCTCAACTCAATTCCACAAAAGAAACCCAACATTCCATCAAACACTACAGATAATAAAATAATTTCATGATATAAAGTCAATATATTAATTAATTAATCAAATCAATCCACAAGTGGAATCAAACTCCACAAGGTTAAGTTTATATTTTATACCAAGTAAGCCTAGGCTTCACTCTGAGGTCACAAAGATATAACAAAAGCAGTCCTACAAAAACAGAACTACAAAAAAATATATTGAGTATATTGGGAGGCAATGAGGTGATAAGATAATATTTAGGAAAAGTGGTTCGGTGATTTCTTGGAAATAGATTGCAATTAGGAAACACTTGGGAAGTCAATTGGAAGCTTGTGGCAAAAGTCCTGATGAGAGGTGATAAAGACCTTTACTTTGGTATTTGTTCTGTGAACTAAGAAGAAGGAACAGGTAGAAAATAGAAAGTTATGTTTTGGAGTAGTGGTAAGATATGTACACTCTGGTGAAGTAGAAGAAGAAAAACTATATCATGACTACAACAATGTAAATGGAGACAATAGATAAAGAATGAACATTTATTATCACCAATTTTGACCCTGAAGTAGAGATATAAGAATCTATCTCCCTTCCTTCTTTGCTGAAAAACAAAAGTATGGGTATGAAATGTTGTATAGGCTTTTGGACTTGTTAGTTATGTTGATTAGTTTTATTTAGCTTCTTTCTATTCCCTTTTGTTGTTGTTTTGTTTTTCTTTGTTATAAAAAAAGGAGTTGCTAGGTGATATAGGAGATAGAATACAGGGCCTGGAATCTGGAAGACCCAAGGTGAAATCTGGCCTCAGACACTTACTATCTGTATAATGCTAGGCAATCACTAAATCCTGTTTGTCTTAGTTTGCTTCTTTGTAAAATGAGCTGAACATAAATGGCTAATGACTGAAGTATATATTTTTAAAGAAAATCCTAAATGAGGGTCACAAAGAATTAGACATGACTTAAAACAATTAAACAACAAAATTCATTATAAAGGAATATTTTTTCAAGATGTTAAATAAGGAGGGAAATATTTGGGGAAATGAAGGTAATAACAAAAAAAGTCACTAAAATTTTTGAAAATACATTGATCATTTTCGTAAGACATTAACTAGCTTCATTTAAAGCTAAGCAGGATCCTATCCTCTTGTATC
This sequence comes from Sminthopsis crassicaudata, assembly GCF_048593235.1. Lineage (NCBI taxonomy): Eukaryota > Metazoa > Chordata > Mammalia > Dasyuromorphia > Dasyuridae > Sminthopsis > Sminthopsis crassicaudata. The sequence goes on from NC_133618.1 coordinate 564,293,440, forward strand.
TCAAATTGAATATTATTTGAGTAGGGGACAAGTAAAGTCCCCTAATTTAACAAACAATTCTTAATGGTGCAACATTTTTCCCCTGACCACTCTGAGATAAAAATAAATAAATAAAATTTAAAATTAAAATAATCCCAACAATTATGCTATTTTTTTAGAAGAATAGAGAAATACAATGAATGATCCCTTTGTATCGTTGTACTAGCCTCAAAGGGCAAAATAACAACCTAAGAAAAGTAACCTTCAAATGTTGCATATTTCCAGAGAAAGGCATGCAAAAAATCTCAAGATTTCTCCATTTCTTTCAATATCCCCAAAAATGGCCATGGAAATTTTTTGAAGTGCCCTGGAATCCTGGGAATTTGTTCAGACTTCCAGGTGGAGAGAGCCCAACACAACGCATTGGCCAGCAGGAACACAGCCTCTGCCAATTGCACCCAGTTGGCAGTACTGCAGTTCTGCCACCCAGAGTGGCCTGAGCTTGGTGCCCAGAGAACAGTTGCTTCTGGCTTCATTTTAATGCCAAAACTAATCATGTCACATTCTGGACACAATCAATCCAGTTGAAAAGGATTGAGCTCCAGTTCTCCCTGTGACTAATCAGCATTCTTTTGACCAGTGACCATGGCTTTCTTTATAACCTATAACCCACATGATACTTCCATGCATGGACTAGACAAGTGAAGAATAACTGAACATAAGGGAGGGAGAGGAAGCACTGCCAGACTATAACCTTGATGCAGAATTAGGAAGGAAGAAGCAAAAGGGACACATACATTGTAGCTGCCAGGGGAGGAAATTAAATGAAGAAGAGAGGAAATTAAACTGGAGACAGTGTCATGAAAAGGTCCAACTAAAACCAGGGCAAAACTCCTTCTGGGAGTTCACCTCTTGTGCCAATTCCCTTTCAGTATGTTTTGTTATAGGATATTGAACTAAATTCTCTGGGGCCTAGTACTAAAATCTCCACTATCTAGGTATGGCTGCTACTCCTTTGTCTGAGCTAACTCTAGAGAAAAGAAGACCAGCATTAATTCAAGCTTCTATATATTAGCACAAAACATAGGAGAACAAAATATATTGCATTAATAGATACTAGCTCTTTCAGTATGGTTCCAGAGTTTCAAATGTCAAGGATCTCCAAAATTTAATTTTAATCTGGAGCTACTTGGGATAACTTCAATCAGCAGGACTTAGTTAGGGAGCAGGTTTGGGTCCATTCTGAGTACATGAATCTAATATTCAAAACTCTTCAGATATATCCTGCTCTAGTTTGGCTACTTTATAATATGACTTCCTAAATTCAACTGATAGAAATAACTAGGTTGATTTTAGATAAGACTGAATTACAGGAAGCAGTATTATCCCTATATAATCTGGCATAAGATAGCCTCAAGAAGTGAAGACTCCAAATAGTAATATTAAGCGTATTTGATGCTGAAAACAAAAGTCTACCTAATCTTTATTTGGGGCAAATTATAGGAATTTATAAATATAAATATATATTTATAATTAATTATAATTATATTATATATAGTATTATATTATATATAATTATATTATATTATATATAGTATTATATTATATATAATTATATTATGTTATATTATAAATATAATTTTAAAATATAAATATAAATTGCAAGGAAAGTTTAGGTCAAAATTACATGTCTAACTTTTGTTTTTCCTTTAAACTTCTACCCTATTCTACAGATAATATAGTTTAGAGGTTCAACACTAAACTAAGAGGCAGTAGACATAGGTTCCACTAACTTATTTTTACCAAACTATTTAGACTCTACAGGGAATAGTTTTCTGGTATTATAAATTTAAAAAGTACAATGTATCTGTACTCAAATTCTGACTCTTCCATTTTCTACCTAATTTACCTTTTTGTTGTTGTTTGATTCATGTCCAACTCTTTGTGACCTCATTTTGGAGTTTTCTTGGCAAAGATACTAGTGTAGTTTGCCATTTCCTTTTCCAAGTCCTTTTTACAGATGAAGAACTGAGGCAAACAGGATTAAGTGATTTTCCCAGGGTTGCACAGCTAGCAAATGTGTGAGGTCACATTTGAACTCGTGAAGATGAGTCTTCCTGAATCTAAAAGTACTGCACTATCCCTTGTGTTATCCATTTGCCACTCTTAAACTAATTTAATCTTACTGGGCCTTAATAAAGATTTCTGTAAAGAGAGGACTAGACTAAATGGATTTTATCAGCACTAATATTATATGATCCATGATTTAGGAATTTACTGACCACCATATGCTTAATAATATTCAACAATCTTGTGGGGAATGCAAAAGGATGAAATATTCCATGCTCCAAGAAATGTCACTTTGTCTTTCAGTAATAGAGGCAAGATATGAGCTTTAGTTCAAAGATTTACAGCAGGAAGCATGAGAGCTCTTCCATTATCAGCAGGTTTACAATTAGAAGGGATCATAGATGTGGTTTGTCCATTTTGCAGGACAGAAACCTGAGATCCAGAAAGACATTCAAAATCATAACTTGGTCAACTGAAATGTTATGGAGCCTGGCCCTGAATCCTGGTTCTCGCTCCCATCTACTAGAAGTAAAGCTTTCTTTTGAATAACAAATCCTATACTGACATTCCTCCCTCCCCAACTTTATCCCCTATAAGGAATCATTATAGAGCAAAACTTACAGAATAACAGAAACACAAATGGCATTAAAAAAAAAACATACTAACTAATGTACCACACAGCTTCCTGATACACAAAGATCCAGGATTCTTGACCTTGTTTTGGATAATAGACTCCTTTATCAGTCTGACTTCTTAGAATAAGATTTCTAAAGGCATAAAATAAAATACAAAGAATTATGAAGGCAATCAATTATGATGAAATACAATTATCAAAATATTTTTAAGTTCATAGACCCTAGATTAGGAACCCCTGAGATGGATAGAAAAAATAGGAGTTAGACCATTTGGGAAGACAAGGCTTATAAATATTAAATATTAAGAAAATGATACAAGAAAGCATATAATCAATTTTATAGGACAAACCGTTAACTGCTATGGGAACTCAAAAAATTGCAATAATGGTACTGAGGGATTGCTTGTCTAGATGTAAATCTTCATGGAATTGTGACTACAGGAAGTAGAAAAATAACAGAAAGTATTCAGTGAATTAAGTTTCTTCAGGCTCTGTCTATAGCTCAAAGCAGCACCAAACAGGGAGAAATGCATGCTATTAGAAAATATTTGCAGGGCACACTCCTCTGGAATGTGTGAAAATAGAAAATTCTGCAGGGTTTCAAGAGTCAATTAATACCAACTTTGCTAATTTCCTGGCTTCTCCTACTCCCATTGTGGCAAATTGGACCATTTCCCCTGTTTTCCCCTCCCTTATCCATCTGACAAATGACTTTCAGTCTATTTCATTTTTCCTTCAAATTCATATCTTTAGTCTAACACTTCTTGGATTGTATTTTCCCTGAAACAGTCATTATGGGATTAAATAACATTTGGGTCTATATGCCACTGTGTTCTCCATTGTCACCTAGGTCTCAATTATGCTTCATTGAAAGTCAGTTACATAGAGCAGCTAGGTGGTGCAGTGGATAGAGCATCAGCCCTAAAGTCAGGAGGATCTGAGTTCAAATATGACCTTAGACACTTAACACTTCCTAGTTGAGTGGCCCTGTGCAAGTCACTTAACCCTAATTGCCTCAGCAAAAAAAAAGAAGAAAGTTGGTTACATCCTCACTGGGTTTTCTTTGTTTGATCTGCCAACTCTGTTTGATTTATATAAGCAGTATCTTGGACAAAGAATGTATTTTCCTCTATGCTCTGAGAACCTAGAATATCTTTGGCATCCCATAAATATTTCCTATTACTAATTATATTTTACATTTTGATATTTTATTCTTGTGTGTCTGAGTGTCATATTCTAGGAAAAGACTAGAGACAGAGAAATAAACAAATGAAAAGTGGAAAGGGTCTCTCTCTATCAAACACACACACACACACACACACACACACACACACACACACAGTGTGAAAGTTTCATAATGATGTCCACTGTCAAATGTGGTACCACTATCAAGAGACCCCCTGCCAGCAAATAACCATTCAAGTTCCACACACAATCACCAATATTATAGCAGCTCTTACCATCCCCATAAAGATAATGATAAAGCAGCCTGGGTCAGGCTACTCTGCCCTGCTGAGTTAACCACATATCTGGAGATCTGCATGACAGTCTAGGATACAGCACAGCCCTCTATGAGCTAGATCAGAAGTGTGGCTCTCTATAGTATCCCTCAGCTACCTGCCAAAAGATGGTACACACTTTAGACCTTGTCTCTGCTCTCATCCCACATCCACAGGGGGGCAACCAGTCACCTAAAAGACAGTTGTGATTGAATTCTAACTGATTTTCCTGCCTGTGGTCTATATTATCTTCAATTCAGTCTTCATTAGGCTGAATTTATTAGTTCACCTTCCTAATGTATTATTTTGATTACATCACTCTTCAACAACAACAAAAAAAACCCAACTTCTACTATTGTATTCCTTTGCATTGCAAATAAAGAACTAAACTTCTTAGTTTGGTGTTTAAGGTCGGTATAGTCTGGTCCTAACAATATTTTCTATCCTTATCTCATAAAAAATACCCTTTATTCTGGAATATTTTTCTTTTATCTCCACATTTTTGGGGCCATTTTAATATTTATCACACTTTTCCTAACATTCCATACGACTAAATGAGTTTCCCATCCCATCAACAACTAGTAAATAAAATCTCCTCACCTTTTGAAAAGAAAATTATTGATTTTTACCACTTCTATCATTTCTCAATAACTAGCACTGCCATTTCTGCTATCCTAGAATCCTTCCTTATGATCAAGACCTAATTGAGAAAAGTAAACCAGCACATCAGCTTCTTCATATCTAGAGGTCATCTCCTCTTCAACAAGGGAAAGAAATCAAACTTTAACATTAGTCCTTTGAGGTCAATTAGTGACTCCATTAATCAGGTCTGTTGTTTTCTTTTATATTATTTTGAATACTATGTTAATTGGTCTCTTGGTTCTGCTTATTTTGGTCTGAAAACAGTAAACAAATACAAGCCTTTACAAATTGCTCTGAATTCCTCATATCAGTCATTGCTTATGGTGCTATAATATCCCATTACATTTATATATCACAATCTGTTCAGCTGTTTCCTAACTGATGGGCATCTATTTAGTTTCTAGTTTTTGGCTGACACAAAAATTACTGCTATAAACATATTCATATGTGAAGAGTCATTCTCTCTGCCTTTGACTTCTTGGAGTATGAGCCATGTAATGGTATAATTGGAGAAAGGGGGAAAGATAGAAAAAAAAAAAGAGAAGGAGATATACAGATTCAGAAGGATACTGACACAAAGTGAGATATAGAGAAGCAGAGAAATAAATTCAGGGAAAAAAGTCACAGAGACAGACAGAGATAGTTTCTTTTTCTGGATCCTTACCCAGGTTATGCTCACTATCAATAGATATGGCTCTATGGCTCTCTTCTGGGCCATCTTCTCTTATCCTTTTTTACATCTTTACTTGATGATCTCACCAGCTACTATAAATTTAATTATTATATCTATGCTGATGATTCTCAGCATCTATGCTAATGATTCTCAGCATCTCTGCTGATGATAACTATTCTGTCCTAACCTCTGTTGGCCTCCAATCTCACATTTCCAAATGCTTTTCAGACATTTTAAACTGGATGTCCAGTAAGCATCTTAAGCTCAACTATCAAAAATTGAACTCATTATGTTTTCCCTTAAACCATTCCTCCTTTGAAACTCCCCTATTACTGTTGAGAGTGCCACTATCCTACCAGTATTCCATGATCACAACTCTGGATGTCATTCTTGATTCTTCATTCTCTCACAGTACCCCCACAACCCCATGTCCAACCTGTTGCCAAGATCTGCCAATTATACCCTTGTATATCTCTTATGTACCCCCCTTCTCTTTTCTGCTGCTGCTGCCACCACCATGGTAAAAATGGTTCTATGCTTACCACAAGTCTTATCCCCTTCTTCCATTCAACTACATAAGCAATTTTCTTAAATCACTGATCCAGTCATGTCATTCTCATACTCAGATTCTAATGGTTCCATATCACCTTCAGTATAAAATACAAAATTTTCTCTTTGGGGAATTCAAACTGTTTCATAACCTACCCCTCCTTTATTTTTCTAGTCTTCTTACACCTTATCCCATCCTTGATGTTTTCTTCAATCCACTTATACTGGCTTCCATGCTGTTTCTTGAACAAGATATTTCAACCATCAATTCTAGGTATTTTCCCTGGCTATCTTCTTTGCCTTTCTTCCTCATCTCTATCTTCTTACTTCTCCAGTTTTGTGCTTGCTATCTATGTCATTTAGGACCATCACTTAATTTCCATGGGCCTCAATTTTTTTTTGTAATTGGAAAAGAAAGAGAATTGGACTAGATGACCTCTGAGATCCCTTCTAGTCCTAAATCTATGATTTAATAATTATTCTTAACATTTTGGGATAAATTTAAAAACAATGAATCTCTCTCCATTTATTTGTCTTCCTTTATTTTGGTAAAGATTATACTTACTTACTGGTATTCTTTAAGCAACCAAGTATTTCTTGATATGTTAAACCCTAGGTTTGTTATTGTTGTTCCGTCATGTGTGACTCTGTAATTCCATTTTGGAATTATGAGGATTTTCTTGTCAAAGATATTGGAGTGATTTGCCATTTCCTTCTCCAGTTCATTTTACAGATGAGGAAATGGAGGCAAACAGGGTTAAGTGATTTTCCCAGGGTCATATGCCTAGTATCTGAGGCCAGATTTAAGCTCATGAAGAAGAATCTAATTAATTTTTAGTATATTCTTCCCTGCCCCATTATAGAATCAAAAGTTCCTTTTGAAATAAATGAGTTAGCTTGTTCCTTCAGGTAAAATTACATGAGATCAGCTAGACCATAACAATAATTGACTAACAGGATATGGTGGTAGCAAAGGAAATGGAAATAAAAGGATGGATATAAGCCATTATGGAAGTAGAATTAATGAGATTGGCTGATGACTTCAATTCAATAAACTCTAATTCTGCATAAAACATTGTTTTGATTGAAAATTGTATATGAGAGTTAAAAGAATGAGAACTGTCAAAAATGAAGTTAAGATTCTGAACTTGTGTAATGAAGAAAGGAGAGTATGATTACAAAAACAGAGAGCTAATGTGAGAAAAAAGTTTGGGGGGGGAAGTGATGAATTTGGTTTGGCTTACATTGAGCTTGAAATTCTAATTGAATATCTGGGAAGCATTTGAAAATGTAGAGTCGAGATTACGAATCAGGACTAGAGACACAAATCTTGAAGTTACTTGATAAGAGGTCATAGATGAGGATCTAAAAGTGACACCAAAAGAGACAATGCAAAGGAAGAAGAAGAGGAGGAAGAAGGAAGAAGAACCACCATAGAGTCAGAAAGATCCGAGTTCAAATGTAGCCTTTCCACTTACTTGCAGCATGTCCCCAAGCAAATTTCTTCAATTGTAAAGTGGGTACATACCAAGTTTGTTGTGAGGATCAAAGAATACAGTATAATAAAGTGCTCACAGTGCCTGGAATAGAATAAGTGATAACAAAGGTTTGTTCTCTTCCCCTTCCAATCTCTTCACCTCTATTCTGTCATGTGCTCTGACATTATTTCATAAATATGAATTTGGATTCTATAGAGATAAATAAATGCTGCATCTTGGTCCCTAAAACTCCAAATTGTCTCATCTGATGACTGAATGGTTTTACTTATAGATGTATCTCAGATATTAACCCATAATAATAATCTGTTTTTTTCTGGATAATACTTTAATATGTTTGGATAGTTTGTCTTAAAACCATGAGAATAGGGATATACTAGTCATAAGGCAGAAAATATAGAGGATCCACCAGTATCAGGACACATGTAGAGATTGCCTTCCCTTAAGCTTCCTTTATTCTACATTTAAGAGTAGCTATCAACATCTTATAGAGAATCAAATGAAAGAGAAAGCTAAAGAAAGTTACTTTTCTCATCTTCTATAGCCAACTAAAACTGATAAGCAAACTTTCACAGCTGGATGCTTTATCCATTATATTAAGCTTCCTTTCCCCCCCCCCCCACCAGATGTCCTGACCACAAATTGAAAGAGATTTTTCTTTTCTCCCAAAAGTGAACATTTTTTTTCCCAGAAGCACACATTGCCTCTATTTCTTCACATTTTATTAGATACCCCTCACCTACCTTCCCCCAAATCCTCCTCACCTATGTTTCCTGAAACAAGAGCTACAACAGAATTTCCAGTTCCCATCATGGAGGGGAAAAAAAATTCACCTTTGTAAATTCATTCTTGATTGACCTCAGAGTTATCCTCTGAAGACTGGGAGGATATAAAAAATGCAGCTCTGCAGCCAGATTTAAGAGGGCTCTCCTGACCTTTCTGAGATCTATATCATACTCTGCCTTGGGGGAAACTCCAAAGCTGCTTCCTCCGAAAGCTATATAACCCACCTTTTCTACTCCTGTTCACTAGCTGTATTTCTTGAATCAGTTGACTAAGAAGCAGCTTCCACAGCCAACTAAGGAGGAGGGTGGAAGAAGGATGTATTGAAACACCATACACAAACCTCACCTCCTTCAAAGCCTTTAATCTCTTCCATTGACCAAATAAATCCTGTCACCTGTCTAAAATCTCAGTTGCTCAAAATAAAATCATGTACATTTTTTTTTTCCCCACAGAGCACTCTCTCCTTACTGCCTAATGAAACTCTGAATCTATTATGTCTTGTCACCCAAAGTGATTTCTGACAAAGGCTGCAAAGCTTCCGGGAGAGATAATAATGAATGCATCTGACTTTTTAAGAGACAAGAGTGTTTGGTCAGACAGTGCTTTGTGGACCTGCCAGGAAGATTAGAACAATGCCTGCACCTCTTTCTCTTATTTTATTCTATCCAGGATCCTTATGATGTAAATGAATCAGGGAGATAAGATAATTCAGTGTTTAAGTAAAAAATCAAACCTCTCTCTCTCTCTCTCTCTCTCTCTCTCTCTCTCTCTCTCTCTCTCTCTCTCTCTCTCTCTCTCTCTCTCTCTCTCTCTCTCTCTCTCACATTGCCTTTAGAATTTTCCCAAAGGTCATATTAAAGGAGGTGACATTAATAAAAATAAGAACTTACATTTATATAACACTTACTAAGAGCCTTGAAGAATAATCCCTTCTCCCCTTCCATGGAAGGTCTATCAGCCCAATACCAGTAGTTACAGATTCCTTGAGACTAGGGCCAGATATAGGTTGGGGTACATAGAGTATTAAGCCTGCAGTCAGAAAGACCCAAGTTCAAATATGAACGTAGACACTTAGAACTAATTATAAGATCCTAGGTAATAGTTAACCTCTGTTTGCCTCAGTCTGCTCAATTGTAAATGGTGAATAATAATAGTATCTACTTCTCAGAATTATTGTGAAGAAATAATGAAATAATAATTTGTAAAGGACTTAGTACAGTATTTGGCATATAGTAGCCACTTAATTAAAGCTTATTGTTTGTTTTCCTAGTGACAAAACATTCTGGTCTACGAGGAAGGAATCTTAAGCTGGTAATAATGGATTTCAGTTCTCTGCATTTAGAGCAGAAGCTCATAATTTAGGGTACTTGTTGAATATGTTGATACTGGCATGAAGCAATATTTAAGTGATAATATATCATTTTACAGATCTTTTCCTATGGAAAAGGAATACCAACATTGTCAAGGATTTATGTGAGGTAAGGAAGTGGATTGTGTAACTGAGATTTAGGGAAAATTGTGGGGAAGGAGAAGGAGAAAGAGGATTCTTTGTAGTCCATAGTAGTTAACTCTAGTCAAATCAGAGGTCCAGCTTTCCTATAACATTAAAAATAAAAAAAACCCTCTGAATAACAAGGAATTTTTCCAACAAGAAAGAGCCAGTTGGTAAAATGGAAACAACAGTCACAAGAGAAAGTGATCATGTCATATTGGAGCTCAAACTCAATTATGGTGTTGAATAGGTAAAACATGTAAGTTAGACTCTTTAAGTAGACACCAAGTGTTTCAAAAGCAAAATAACAACATAAGATAGATATCGATGTAGATTAAAACTTTAAAAATGATTACACTTCAGGAAAAGTAGGAGATAATAATACATTCAATTTTAAACATAGTCATTATTACAGTAATAGGGACTCTAGATTTATAAAACCATGTCTACAAATCCTATACCATGACATCACATAACCTTTCAAATGTGATTTTAGAAATGTTCTTCATGGTTTTTAAGGAATTATTTAGAATTATTTAAAATTCAATTCAACCAATATTTACAAAACATCTACTAAATAAAGCACTTCATTAGGTCTCAAGAATAGGTTTAAAAATTAATGGGAAATAGAGACATATACAATAATTTATAAAAGGTTCATCAAGGGATGGTGGTAAGAAATTGCAAACTGATATTCGTCATTAATTTCTAGATTCAACACTTGGTTTGTATCAATTTAGAATGTGACTTTCAATGGGAGTCAGCATGTGTGGAATAAACATAAAACAAACTATGCTAGACACAGGTGATTTCTTATAAAAATGGAATTGTAAAATGTTATGTATAGGGGCAGCTAGGTGGCGCAGTGGATAGAGCACCAGCCCTGAATTCAGGAGGACCCAAGTTCAAATCTGTTGTCAGACACTTAACACTTCCTAGCTATGTGACCCTGGAAAATTCACTTAACCCCAGCCTCAGGAAAAAACAAAACCAAAAAAAAAAAACCCCAAAAACATTATGTACAGCTTTACTATATATTCTCCAGCAAGGATATTTTTAAAAAGACACCATTTGAAAAAAAAAAATGACTAAGAAAAATAAAAACTCATTTGTAATATGATCAAAAGTTGTAATTTTGAGAAGAGATACTCTGATAGGAAAGTGAACATGAACTCAGAACAAGCTAGGAGCTCAGAGTGGCACTCATACTGAGTTCCATGAATAGAATGAGGAGGTTCTCTAAAAATGGAAGCTCTTAACAATGACTGAATTAGGGAAAGTGAAGTTTACCAGTATTCTGAAGGAAGACACATCAGTGAAGGTAGAAGCTAGGCATAGGAGCCCAAGAAATCAAAGTAATTGTCAAACAGAGCCTGAATACTTCATTCAATAATCTGAGAGAAGGTAGAATCTTGGCACTGACACAAAAATCACCATCAGGAAATGAGGTGAATAAACAGAAGAAATATTGGATATTATAAAGTAATGTTATGGTTTAAGAGATGTCCAAGAAAAATAAATGACTGGTCCAAAAGGACTATAAGAATATATCAATAAATAAAGTAAAATAAATAAATAAATGGAAATGTAAGTGAAGAACTAAGGAAGAAAGGATTTGAAAAATAAATAACAGAATCAATGGTAGAAAATCTTATTTAAATAAGAGACTCCCTGAAGTAGACAAAACAGGAAGCAATGAGATGAGACCAAAAGAATAAATGATTGAAAAAATAGAAGAAAACATAAGATGTCTACTAGTAGCCTAGAAAAATAAAAGACATGACAGCAACTACTAAAAAGAAGAGAAAACTTTACTATATTCTATTACAAAAGGCAGATAATGAAGACTTATAACCAAAAATCACTTACCCTGTAAGAGTAACCATAATCCTATATAGAGGGGAAAAAAAAAGATCTTAAAAAGAATTACAAATATTCCTGATGAAAAGAATAAATAGAATAGAATAGAAATTTTGAGTTTTAGGGAAGTACAGGAGTCCAGAGAAATTTTTAAAAGTGAATGTATTTAAATATTTGGAAGAAGCTGATAATAAGATTTTTGTATTATAAAAGGGACAAGTATACTATCAAAATCTGAATATCTTCAAAGATATCAGGAAATAAGACAAAAGAAGGTGGCTATAATAACCTATAAAGAGGGAATGATAGGGTTTAATTAAGATTTAAAGTGTAAATAAATCTTAGGAATGGAAAAACTGAATACTGAAGGCAAAGAATGGAAGTCTGGAATCGCCTTCAAATAAATATGAAAGTTGATTAGAGAAAAAAAAGTTATGAAGTAAAAACAATGAACCGTTGGTTGTGAAGATATCTTAGGTATCTTTGGGATACCCACTTTTAAAGTATCAAAAAAAAAAAAATCACTGGTAATGTAGAACTGAAGTTCACAGGAGAGACTTAGGCTGAATACACATATATGACAATCATCTACATAGAAATACTTTAACAGATGAAAAATGATGAGATCACCAAAAATGTATGTAACAATAAGAATAGGGCACTCTGGGCAGAGCCTTAATAGAGAATACACAATTAGGAAGCTTGATAGGAATAACAATTCAGCAAAGAACCTTAAGAAGAACTAGTTAGATAGATTGGGGGAAAACTAGTACAGAGCAGTAAAATCCAAAAAAGAGAAAATTGTTAGGAAGAAAGAGTGATCAACAGCATGAAAAACCATCAAGCAGTCATGAAGGATGAAGATAAGGGGAAAATATCAGATTTTATAATGAAGAGATTGTTGGTAACTTTAGAGAGAGAGATTTCAGTTCAGTAACAAGGTTAGAAGTCATATTGGAAAGGAGTTGAGGAATCAAGGTAATAAGAGACAATGACAATGAGCTTAATTACCTTTATTTCTTTTTTAAAAATAATAATAGCTTTTACCTTTTTTTTTCTATCCTGGGCTCTATCTAGAACAGCACCCATCACCTCTGTCTAGCTGTTGATGCCCAAGAAGAAATGAATTACCATCTACTAACACCTTTTTTAAAGAGTGAATAACGAAGGGGGATGTCCACATGCAAAGCAACCTAACCTGGCAGACAAAAATGTGTCCAATCTCCATATTATGAAGGCCACACAGTCTCTAAAGTCTTATGGCTATGTTAAGGAACAATGAGGACATTCAGTACCTCCAGGATTATCTTCACCTGCTCCGAGATTGTGCCTTACCACTCTCCACAAAAGTCATTCTGATACAGGAAGGTCAAGGTCTAATGATCTGAAGAGTGAGTGACCTGCCTGGCTTACTAAGGATGAAGCTGACAGAAACACATATAGGTGAAGTGCTGCTCCCCTTGGTGCTGACAGGAAGCTTGAGGCTGGAGCTGGCAAAAGAATTGCAATTTAGAGGTAGATTTGGTTTTGGACATGGTCAACCTCCTCAGTAAAAACGGTAGAGATATGTTTCTTATTGAATAAAATTTGGGGAAAAACATTAAAAATAATAATAGCTTTTTATTTTTCAAAATTCATGCAAAGATAATTTTCAACATTCACCCTTGCAAAACCTTGTGTTCCAAATTTTTCTTTTTCCCTTCCCACCTTTCTCCTGCCCTAGACAGCAAGTAATACAATATATATTAAACATGTGCAATTCTTGTAAACATATTTCCACATTTATCATTCTGCACAAGATAAATCAAATAAAAAGGGGGAAAATGAAAAAATAAAACCAAGCAAGCAAATAACAGTAACAAGAAAAAAAGTGAAAGTATTATGTTGTGATCCACATTCAGTCCCTATAGTCCTCTCTCTGGCTGCAGATGGCTCTCTCCATCACATGTCTATTGAAATTGGTCTAAATTACCTCATTGTTGAAAATAACCATGTCCATCACAGTTGATCATCACATAATCTTGCTGTTACTGTATACAGTGTTCTCTTGATTCTATTCACTTCACTCAAAATCAGTTCATGTGTCTCCAGGTTTCTCTGAAATCATCCGTTGGTCATTTCTTACAGAAAAATAATATTGCATAACATTCATATACCACAATTTATTCAGCCATTCTCCAATTCATGGGCATCCATTCATTTTCCAGTTCCTTGACAAAATGGGTTGCTACAAACATTTTGTACATGTGGGTACTTTTCTCTTTTTTGTTTATATTTTTATAAGAGATTATTATCTCTTTGTGACATAAACCCAGTAGAGATATTGCTGGATCAAAGGGTATGCACAGTTTTGTAGCCCTTTAGGCATAGTTCCAAATGACTCTCCAGAATGGTTGGATCACTTCACAATTTTACCAACAGTATATTAATGTTCCAGTTTTCCCACATCACCTCCAACATTTATCATTATCTTTTCCTGCCATCTTAGTCAATCTGAGAGGTGTGAAGTGATACCTCAGAATTGTCTTAATTTGCATTTCTCTAGTAAATAGTGGATTAATTGCCTTTTTTCTAAGAATCTGGCTTAGTACAAAGAAGAACTTAAAGAGAAGACTGGGAAAAAGAGAAATTAGAAATAACTCAAACTGCTTTTTTCCATGACCAACAAAAGATGTTAAGTGCTAAATATAATATTCATTTATATATATATATATATATATATATATATATATATATATCATACTTGACTTCTCGAGACCTTCCCAAATAATCAACCAACTTTGTCTCCTGGATTTCCTCTCTAGTCTTCATTTCTATGATAAAACCCTCAATTGGTTCTTATCCTCTTTAGCTGGATTATGATCACTTTGTGTGGATTCTATCCTTGTACCCTTTTCTCTATCTATACTTCTTATCTTGGTGATCTTGCTAGCTCTAAAGGGTTAAATTTTTTCATCTCTAAACCGGATGTCTCCCAAATTTCTATTTTACATGAATTCTGCATTTAAGACAAATGCCCTATTAATTCATTGCCAAATTCAAAATCTATCTTTTCTTTCCATGTCTTTGCATAGGCTGTCTCACAGCTTCAGAATACACAACCTTTCCATATCTACTTTGTAAGATCCTTCAAGGCTCAGCTCATGTGTCACTTTTGTCATTACTCTGCCCACCCCAGAGGTTAATGCTGCTTCCTTAGTCAAATTACTTTCTGTGTATGTTATTACTCTTCTTTTCATACCGCATCCCTGCCACACACATAGTTATTAGAATGACAACTTCCTTAGAACAGGAACAATTTCATTTTTGCCTTTACTATATGAATGTTTTTTGTTAAATCTATGTGTACATTTAAGAGAAATAGTCATTTAATAAATATTCACTGACTTGAAGCCATTCTCCATTTTATCATTTTTAATAATGTGGAATTCACTAATTCATTTTGGAGCCAATTTCTTGTTGGGGCTATATCTAATTTTTATAAACTTCTTTCCTATTGGACTGCAATCTATCCAATCCCTCCTCATCTAAATTCTATCCCTTCATTTCTACTCTATTACTTACTTGACCTTGAGAAAAATATTTCCAGGAATAAAGAATTAAGTCAAACTTGTGATCTACCCCTATAAGAAATTGTCATTTCTTATCTACCATTTTATTTTCCCCCAATTACATGTAAAAACAAGTTCTAAAGCTCATTTTAAAATTGAGTTCTGAAATCTCTCACTACTCCCCCTCATTGAGAATGCATGTCGATATAGGTTATATATGTATAATCATGCAAAATATAGTTCCATATTAGTCATGTTGTAAAAGAAAACATAGGTCAAAAAACAAAAAAGAAAACTCTTATGAAAAATAAAGTAAAAAACAAAAACAAAAACTTGCATAAGGATAAAAGAGAACTTTCTTTAAAAATAATAAGCAGTATCTATCTAAAATCTGAAGCAAGCATTATTTGTAATGGACAGAAGCTAAACTCATTCCCAATAAGATAATAATATCATAATTGCTACTTGTGTTTCCCTCCATCCTATTTCCCCCTGTTTATTCTCTCTCCTCAAAAGTGTTTGCTTCTACCTCCTCCAATTTGCCCTCCTTTCTATCACACACACACACACACACACACACACACACACACACACACACACATTTTTGGTTAAATCTATTTTCCAGGTCAGTTTTTCCTTTAATGAGCCATTTAATATTTATTTTTTTAAACTCTTTTGATTTTGTTTGATTGTTTCATAATTTTTCATAAAGTTATTAGCTTCCATTTGCCCAATTCTAATATTTTTAAATAACTATTTTCTCCAGTGATATTTTCTATCTCCTTTTCCATTTGGCCAATTCTTTTATTTTTTAAACAATTAGGATTAAGGGACTTGTCCACAGACACGCAGTACAAAGTGCTAAGTGTCTGAGACTAGATTTGAACTCAGATTCTCCTGTATTAGGGGCCAGCACTCTATCTACTGCAGCATCTAACTGCCACTCCAATTTTACTTTAAGGAAATTTTTCTTCAGTGAATCTTTCTACTTGGCTACTTCTTTTTAAGTCATTCATATCCTCACTGGCTTTTGTACCTCTTTTACCATTTGACCCAGTTTTTTTTTTTAAAGGTATTATTTTCTTCAGTATTTTTTGTGTGTGTCTCATTTACAAGTTGATTTGTTTTTCATGATTTTCTTTTATCACTTATTTTTCTTCCCAACATTTTCTTTACTTTTCTTACTGGATTTTCAGTTTTTTTCAGCCCATCTATGGCTATGCTTCCAGAGTGGAGGGAGAATTGTTTCAAATTTTAGGGGTTTTATGGGTTTTTATGCAGCTGTTTTCAGAAATACTTTTAAGGACCCATGAGTTTTCAATTCTTTCAAGATGGTATGATCTAAGGAGAGGTGTATTTATTATTCTCCTGCCCTGTGCTCAGGTTTGTAAGCAACCACAAGCACTCTTTTTCTGCCCTAAAATTATAACAAGAATCCCTACTCCACTATGGCCAGCAAGCTCTGGAGTGCTAATGTTCCTCCTTAATCTGGGAATGCCAGCTAGGACTGTGACCCATATCTGAGAATGGACAAACCAAAATAATTCTTGCCTCAGTACTAGCAAAGAAACCCCCATAATCCCCTGACCAGTTTTTCCATCTCCTTATTATCTGTAGGCTGAGAGCTCTGGAAGTAGCAGCTGCTGCTGAGGACTCAGTGGTTTCCAAAGTCTGCTCTTGGTTTTCTGGGGCCAGAGCTGTGCTGGACTGTGCTCCATTCTTATGCAGATGCAACAGACCTTTCTTCTCAATCTTCTAATTTTTATTTGATGAGAAAATTTGTTCACCCTCTCCTTTTGTGGGCTTAGCTACTCCAGAAATTGTTTTATGGGATTATTTTAAGGTATACAAAGAGGTTTGAGGGAGAGCTCAGGTGTGTCATTGCCTTTTCTCTGTCATTTTGGCTCCATCTCTAAAATGTTCTTATTTTTTAATCTTCTCTAAAGAGCTTTGAATTTCACAGAAAAAGGATGAGTAACAGGTGCAGTTCTCTATTATGATATGTTTAAAAACATAGAGCAGGTTCTGTTCTCTGGTAGGATAGAGAACAATTTCCTTATTTGAAGAGATCCTCTCTCTTCTATACCTACATTTCTTTATAAAAATGAGCTATTTGCCATGCATACTTGTGAATCAAGGACACTATATTTCCTGGACCATATGCATAAGAAACATGGGAAACATTCTGTCAATTCTATACAGATGCTGGGTAGGTTTAAATATCTAAATGACCTTCATATAGTGGGCCTAAATATGCTTTATTTTTCTTCTCGGCTTTCTTTTTTTTTTTTTTAACCCAGCAGGTGTGTTTGAATAGCAGCCCATTACAGCTTACCCAGTGATATAAATATTTATAAGCACGCTTCTCATATAACCACATGGAAATGACTGTATAATAAAAGCGGCCAGTGGGCTGGCTGTTACTTAAGAGCAAAAGTATGAGACAGTATTTGGAAGTGTGTTCAGTACTAGTGTTTGTAAAGTGTGAAAGTCCAGGCATAAGCTGGTGAATCCATAACCAAATATAGATGAGATGGCATATATTTGCTGGAGACATAAAGCATCTGGCTGGTTGCCTTTGAGTAGAGGGGCCAGTCAGTTATGGAAGGCTAACCAATAGTCTTTACTTACCTCTCTGAAGGACTGTGAGGTTTAATTAGCTAATGTTTACAACGTACTAGGGATCCATAGCAGAAAAGCATTTGAAAAGTGGAAAGTCTTGTTTCTTCTCCTAGTGTGGGGCAAGGCAATGCAACTGCATGAACCACTGACCCCATGAAGCATTCGTTACATTAGGGCAGTTCAGAAAACTAATGAAAGATAGCTGTAGGTGTGTTTTGCCCCCTCATGGTAGCAATAGAAGAACACAATTTGATCTCCAGGGACTTTCCCCAAATTTAGGATAAAATTTTTACTTTGCCAGGTAAATGAAATCCTCCTTGGAATGAGCCCTGGATACAAGATAAACTACAGCCAAATATATTGACATTTTATCATCTGCTTGTAGCACAGAAGGAAATAGATAGCAATCATAAGCAGCTTCAGCAAACTCCCCTCAAAAAAAAAAAAAAAAAAAAACTATGTTGTAAACTATTTTCTATTTACAGCAAGGATGTAGTGTGTTATGAAATCAAAGTTAGAAGAGACTTTTGTCAAAGATGAAGAAACTGAGGTCTAGAGAAGGTTAAACCATTTCCTTGAGATTTGCTAGTTAGCAAATTGCATTTGGAAAGAGCAAATAAAAATATGCATGTTCTCATCAACCTGTCCCTGAACCCTTCTTCAGAGAGTGAGTTAAATGCCAGAGTTTATTCTAAGATAGGCTAAGCAGTTAGTTATTCAATGCCTCTTGCTAATTCTGAAACACATGTACACACACACACACACACACACACACACACACACACACTTGCCAAAGCCCCATACACAGCTCTATCAACTTTAAAATTCCTAACTAATGTTTTTTATCACAAAACTGGTAGATAAATGAAAAGTTCTTTCAAACATCTTTTTTTTTTAGCTATATGCACTTCAAAATAGTGAGTTTAAATTATTTTAAGATAAAATTCAGAAGAAAAAAGGTATATATAGATAGACATATCCTAGTAAACCCGGAATTCATTTTGTTATATACTGTGTGTCAAGTTAGCCTTTAAAAAAATGAAGATAATTTTATAGAGGACATGTAATCAAAGTATATTGAAGTGAATGATGAACTAGAAATCTGGATGGTCAAGTTGGAGTCTCAATCATACCTTAGACAAGTCAAAAATTTAATTTCTCTCTCCTGTTTTGTAAAATGGGATAATTATGCTATCTACTCTTTTTGTTAGGAAACTACTTTTCAAACTGCAAAGTGTTGCACAAATATGACCTGAGTTATTGTATTTATGGTAAGGGATTGAGAGAAGGAGCCATTTTTCTGAAGGCTAGAAGATTGCTTCTGATCAAAATGAAAAGTAATGAAATAGGTAATAGAAACTCCTCTAAATTTTATCTCATTTTTTAGTCCCCCATCCCCTAGCTAAATTTTCTTTTTTTCCTTTTCTCTCTTTTTTGTGAGGCTATTAATCAAAGTGAATTACCCAGGGTCATTCAGCTAATAAGTGTTAAGTATCTGAGACTGAATTTAAACTGAGGTCCTCCTGACTCCAGGGCTAGTGCTCTATCCAGTGTGCCATTTAACTGTACCTCTAGCTCATTTTCATCTTTTTTTTTTCAGGGTCTGACTTGGTTTCTAACTTACTTTTCATTCATTCAATGTATGAAAAGTATTTTCCTAATGGAATTAAAGAAACAAAAATGTAAAACTCCACCTTTAAGGAGATTGAATCTTTTGAGGGACAGGGGTAATGAGAAGAGGGAAAGAGAAGCACATAATATGTGCAAATGAGAAAATATTAGATTACACGTGAAAACAAAGTAATTTTAATAATGAGAGAATACAAATTGGTAGATTACAGAAGCACTTCATATAGGAGGGGGGCGCATGAAACATGATAAGAAAAGATTTTAGGAGACAGAGGTGAGGAAGGAATGATTAATCTAAACATAAGAGATTTCCTATACAAAGGTATGAAAGTGGAAGTTAGAATTTGTTGAATCATTGGAGATGCACTTTTATTGGCAAAAAGTACATGTGAAGAGATACTTTAACTCAATCTTTAATTCACCATAACTTAAGTTTAAAATAATAGATCAGGCACTACCCCCAAGTTAATTATAGTCTGGTAAGGAAGATACGACTTGTACAAATAAAACAAAATTAAATTAAAATGTTCCTATCAACTATACAATTTTTGAGTCAATAAGTCCAAATGCAAATGAATGTTACAAATAAGACTTCACACTTTCAGATGAAAGCTTAAAAGAATGACTTCATGGAGGAGATGTAGGTGATTTGAGGCTTAAAGAATCAAAATTTCAATAGGAAGAAACAAGGGTAGGAGGAATCCTTTTTTGTTGTTCATCATTCAGTCCTGCCTAACATTTTGCCCAGAGAATCATACTGTCCAAAGGGTTTTCTTGGCAAAGATACTATAGTGAATTGCCATTTACTTCTCCAGTGGATGAAGGCAAACAGGGTTAAGTGACTTGCCCTGTATCACAGAGCAGTATCTGAGGCCACATTTGAATTCAGGTCTTGACTCCAGGCCTAGTGCTTTATTTATTGAACTATCTAGCTGCCCCTTGAAAAAATCCTAAGGAGAAGATTCTTGTAAAATGGCATAGTAGTTCAAAAAATTCCAAGTTCTCTAGATTTCACCCCCAAAAAGACAAAATTACACCTCATGGCAAACGTAGAGTGATCCTCCCGGGGCAGAAAAGTTTAAAGAAAAAGACTAGACAAAAGTCTGGCTTTCATGAAGTATAAGCATCTTCACTGAAACAGCAAGGGCAAACAAAAATGTAAAACTCCACCTTTAAGGAGATTGAATCTTTTGAGGGGCAGGGGTAATGAGAAGAGGGAAAGAGGAGCACATAATATGTGCAAATGAGAAAATATTAGATTACACATGAAAACAAAGTAATTTTAATAATGAGAGAATAAAAATTGGTAGGTTACAGAAGCACTTCTAAAGCACAAGGGACTAGCTAGATTGGGAGGTAGCCTCTGCCCTAGTCCCAGGAACTTTCACTTCCTAGTCAGTGTGGAGAGACAGGGATCTGACTCAGGGAAAATTGAATGAATCTTTGCTGATATGGAATGCCTGGCCCAACTGTACTGCTGAGATGCAGCTCTGGAAAGAAGGAACCAACACATACTTGGTGAGTGCAGAAGCAATGAGACAGGAACACTGCTGGCTATGGGTACTAATAGGAGGGATGATTTCTTTGGTTCCAGTATAGAGGGGAGAAGGAACAGAAGAAGCACCTGAAGTCAGAGACACTAGTCCCCCATACTCCAGGACTAGATTGCCATTCATAATTGGGTAATTCTAAAGAAAAATTGGAATAAATCCGAATATGAAGTGTTTCTAAAAAACAAAACCTTGTAGGAAAAGGTAAAAAGAGTAATTATATTATGTGAATGAGGTGCAAGAAGAACACACAGAAGAATTAGATGGAGGAGGAGAGCTGGTAGTTCTGGAATTCTACTCATACTGGGAATGTGTCAAAGAAGGAATTATACACGCATACATATATGTATGTATAAAAATCCTCTAAATTCAAAAAGAAATGAAAGAGAAAGGAAGGAATTAGGGGGGGATTAGAAGGGTGTGGGGAGTAGGAAGAATAGAAAATAAGAGATATACACAAACATAACAATAATGATCAGAAGAAGAATTTATTACAGAAAAAAAGCAGGGTTAATAACCATTGATCTCAAAGTTCAAGTTAATATAGATTTGATCAAAAAATAAAAATAGGGAAACTATACTATAGCTAGTCATAGTTATCAATATTGTTTTAGACTATTTAAAATAGATAGTATAAAGTTGGAATATTGCTGTGGTATAGGAAATGATGAGTGTGAGTTTAGAAAAACATGGAACTTATGAAGGATGATGTTATCCACCTTCAGAGAAACAAAGGATAAACAAGTTTTGTAAAGTCTTATATAGATGCATAAGAATGTATATGTTCATGTATATGCATGTGTGTATACATATAATGGCTATAAGTATTTATATATTGTTTATTTATTCATATATATGAACACATATACACACATATATATATATGTGTACATATATATATATATATATATATATATATATATATATATATATATATCTCCATTTAATTGTACCCTCCTTGAGGGAGATGAAGGCAGGAAAAAGGAAAAAAAGGAAGCATAGTGGAGAACAAAAGAAAACACAAGGAAGCAAAGAGAAGATGGACAACTTTGAACACAATATATAGTATTTATTATATAGACCTTCTTGGTATGGAAATTTATTTTCTGATATTTTGTGTTTTGCTGAGCGATGGCAATTTTTTTCATTTTCTGTTTTTTTTCTTATTTTGTTTTTATTTTTATTTTGAAATTTTAAGAAACATTTATAAGAAGAAAAAAGAAATCCTAAGAATTATCATTAGCAAAACTTCAAAATTAGTGGCTCAAGATACAAGTTTTAGAATAATTGATATATCATTTGTCCAAAGCAGAAGGTTTGTATTAGGGATTTAGTGAGAGATAAAATAGATAGTATCCAAGTAATGGAGCATTTTAGACAACTAGGTATTAAGATAGATAAGGTGCTGGACTCAGAGTCAAGAATACTCATTTTTCCGAGTTCAAAACTGGCATCAGACACCTTCTAGCTGTGTGACCTTGGACAAATCATTTCATCTGGTTTGTCTCAGTTCTTTATCTGTAAAATGAGAAGGAAATGGCAAACTACTGTACTATCTGCCAAGAAAACTCCAAATTATGTCTTGAAGAATCAAGTATGACTGAATTGATTTTTAATTGTATTCTATGTTACCTCAATGTTCTTCAAACATTGATTTCACTGTGTCATTTCTCTGGCCAAAAAGAGCAGCAACAATAACAAATATGTAATAATAGCTTCTCCAGTATTTGTTAAGCACTGATATGAGATAGTACATTAATAACTATAATAATTAGATAGTATATTAATAGTTAGGAATACAGAGAAATGTAAAATTATTTTTGCCTTTAAATGGCCTGAATTTTGCTAGGGGAGTATGTTCTGCTAATCCAGATCTAAACAGATATGAAGCTGAGAGACAGAGCAATAAAGAGAGAGAGAGAGAGAGAGAGAGAGAGAGAGAGAGAGAGAGAGAGTCAGAGAGAGAAAATAGTCAATGTAATAGTGAACCAAGCTAATGTGGGAATTCATGAACAACAACAAAAAAAATCACTTAAAGTTGATGATGGCCAACAGTATCCAAGAGGCCCAAATTCTCTTATAGCTTGGTCAACTTACATGTGTTCTGTTTTCCACAGAGAAAAGATAATAGAAATCAGAAAGTTTTATAATCAAATCAGTCAATTATTATAACTTGACAATAACACTTGTAAAGATTTGATAAAGATTTGATGAGGAGGATACTGCAACAAACAGTCAAATTGGGTTTAGTAGCTCTCCGTCAATTTCATTTATGGATGATATGATCTTCATTACTGTTATCCATTTGAGAAACTGTCATCCTAGTTAACCATGCAATGCACCTGCACAGAACAAGAAAGCTTTTTTCTCAGCAAGCTACTTTATATGTCATTTTTTTTTCTTTTGGATTCTTTGTTGCCTAACTTTAGTTTTAGCCAGCTGGCAGATGTTTTCCCAGATGCTGCAAATGTGGACATGATTCTTTTGTTCCAGGTGACAGCAGTTCCTCATGGTAAAGTTCTTCAAGTTCTGCCCAAGGTTTAAGGGCTAACAGCATGTAGCAGAAGTGGTTGATGGGAATCCCATTCATTGACACTGAACATAAGGGCCCTCCCTCCTGTTTCTCTCATTCTTCCTGGTTTTATCAGGAAGGGGAAAGGAGGTAGGAAAGGAGAGTAAGAAAAACATTCATTGTTGTCAAGCAGAAGAAAACACAGGAATGAATTGGTCTATGGTCAACTAAAGGAGTGGGAGAGGAGTATGGGAAGGACCCCATCTACATACCCATGGTAATCACCACAGGAGGGCAGCAACTTCTTACCTTCCTACCTTTATATTCATTAGCCAATATGAAGGAATTGGAGCTTCAAAGATTCCCAATTCCTCCATTAGGTTGAAAAGTACAAACTGCTATTGCTTATTCTGATTAGCATAACCAGCCAGAACCTCATATTTATAAGGCCACCATTACAGATACACTCTCTGTAAAGATTATTCATCACTTCTCTCCTCTCTATGTCCACAGATTTTATACTTCTGACTAACCATTTGTTTTTGGTTAGAAGGGTCTAGGGCAAAAAAATTAAAAAATTAAAAAAATTTTTAAAATAGCCAACAATCTGAAAATCTGTTATAACTAGGCTCATCTCAAATTCTTAAGACTATTAGATATTTCCCTAGGAAGACTGAGGCCCAAAAAGGTGAAGACTTAAGTAAAGCATGATAATTTAAAATATTTGAAGGGTTATCACAAAAAGGGGAAAGGGAAGAGGGTCAGGGATCAATAATACATTATTATTACATTATTATTGGTTGTCCTCAAATGACAGAAGAAGGAAAAAGGGGAAGGAATAAAGATTTTTAAAAATACTTTCTATACTTCAGATAGTATGCTAAGAACTTTGAAAATATGATCTCATTTGACTTCATAACTGTCCTGTGAAGTAATAGTATGGTCTAAACTTTAAAGACAAGGAAACTGAGACAGAAGGAAATTAAGTTACTTGCCCAATATCATTCAGCTAGTAAGTAGTGAGGGTGGATTTGAACTCAAGTGTTCCTAACTAGAAACCTACCATTCTTTTCTCTGAACCAAATAACTAGAAGGGATGGGATAGAAGCTGAAGAAAGAGATTTGTTTTTGATATAATACCTAACAATCAGAGTTACTCCGAAGCAGTTGTCTCAGGACGTCTTGGGTTCTTTCCTTACTGAACATCATTGAGAGCCTACATGACTACTTGAAGATTTAACAGAATGAAATCTTGGTCATCTATAAATTTGAACATATGTATGAAATGCATCTTCATCTTCTAATTCTTTATCATTTTATTCCTTTCCTATAAACTTGATAGTCAACCTATTGCCCCAGTGTTTTTCCCAAAATGAATTATTTTTTTAATTAAAATATAAGGTGATAATAATGGATCTATTTTGTAGATATCCATGTAAAATTTACCATGTCTTCAATGTGTAACAGAGATTCTAAGATTCAGACTACCCAGAGGAAAAAAAATAGTTCCTGATTTCCAGATTGTTTGGGTTTTTTTTCCTCAGAATTAATGCTTATTATGGCTAAAATGGGATAGCAAACAGCTTATGCTAACACTGACCTTAGTAAGGAATGATCATGATATGTCAACAATTACAGTAACTCTTGGAGGCACAGAAAGATGTCATTTCAAGATATGTTGAGCCATGGGCAAGAGCACTGCTCTCATATAAAAAACTTGGCAGTTAGCTCTTTGCTGACACCTAACACCAATTTCAGTTAACTAAACAATGGTTACTATCTCTTTAGTCTGACATCAAGGTTACCAAAAACTGGCTCCATCTTACATTTTTAGTCTTATCTCTCACTATGCTTATGGTGGCATATTTTCTGAACTAAACAGGACATATGGCCAGACAATATTTATTCATAAGACTAAGATTTTTAAAGGGCTCTAGATATCTATCCCAGTTTCCTTGCCAAACAAGGAAATTGAAATCCAGAGGGGATAAAACAATTTTCTCAATGTCACACAGATAGCAAGGTACCTTCAAACTAGAATTCAAACCCAGAGCTGAACAGCTGTTCCAGGATTCCAATATACAGAAATAAATTCTCACACAGCTTATCTAATAACAAGGTTGAATGATGATATACAAATCAATTTAGTGGCGCTATTGAGGACATGTGTACCTTAACTACCACACAGCTACCTTACGTATCACGATTAGCTCTAGTTGCAAGATATGAAAAAATGAAAGAGGGCCAGACAGCTTTTCCTGCTCAGAACATTTCAGGTTAATTTAAGTAACCCCAGGGAGGTTAAGGACTATGAGGTTTTCTGAATGTTGACAAAGGGATCTGAAGCCCATCATATATAGATCCAGGTATTTTTGAATACAACAATTATGAGGAGTCCTGCTAAGGATAAACACAGTATTTGGGAAAATTCCATTGATGTTAGAGTTGGAGCTTAATGGACTCAGCAGTCCAGCTGTTTCCAAATACATGTCTATCTTCCTCCTTCTGAGCAGGGGGCTTAATATAATCAGACTCATCAGGTCTTCTGACTACAAATCCAGGGCCCTTTCTGCTATAATACAGTCTTGCCTTTTTCAAAGCTTAACTATAGTTTCTTTTCTAAAAATTAGAACTAACTTAGAACATCTTGCTATTCCCAATCAAGCTCATCCTTCTCTTCCCAGCCTCTCTCATACTATTTTCTCTTCCTTGAGTCCTTTCCTCTATACCCATTCAAATTCTTTTTGGAGATTTGGGATTGACACATGAACCATTGTCAGGTATTTATTAGAAGAACTGCTCCATCAAAGATAAATTATGTTTATTCTTCTTGGGGTCAAAGAACTAAAAAGGGAACAATAAGTTGAAGTTTCAGAGAGGCAAATTTAGGCTTCGTGTAAATACAATACTTCCTAATACTCTAAACTATCAAAAAGTATAATGGATTGTCTTACGAGGTAGGTAGTTCACCTTCATTAAAGAACATTTTCAGTAGATTTTATGAAGGAATTTTTTCAGCAATAATTTTGGCTAGATGTTCTTTACCAAATTTAATAATTCATTCTGTATGATAAGCTTCAGAGAATCAGCCTTTTTCTATTAGAATATGAACTCCTTGAAGACAGAGAGGCTGCCTTGTTTTCTTATATTTCTATCCCCAGCAGTGACAAGTATATAGTAAGTGCTTGAAAAATCCTTAATTTACCCAGTCTTTTCCTCCCCCAACTGCTTCCTCATCTAGAATGATTATCTTCCTCTTTTAAATTTCTAGAATAGTCATAAGACACTAAATACAAGCTACTTTATAGTGTAATTATTTATATGCTTGTCATTTCTTGGACCAAGGTCTATGATTATTTTATCTATGTTTTACAAATAGTAGATATTCAATAAATGTTTAGTAAATGAGTGAAATGAGTTTTGTATTTTTATCTATAAAAATGAACCTCCTTAAGTGCCAGTTTGACCATGTCATGTTTCTTCCTCCCCTTCATCTTCTCACCTACAACACTCAAACTTCAGTGGCTACCTATTATCTGTAAGATCAAATATAAAAGTTTGCCATTTGATGTTTATACTTCATCATAACCTAGCCCTCACCCTGAATTTCTAGTCTTCTTACAGTTTACGTCTCATTGCACTGTTATCCAGAGCTCTTAGACTCCTTGTTATTCTTCAAACAAAACACTCCATTTCCAAATTCCAAACATTTTCAGTGATTAGCATCCATTCCTGGAATGTTCTCTCTAGTTATTTCTATCTTCTGAATTATCTGGATTCTTTCAAGTCTCAGCTAAAATGGACTTTTCCTAGAGAAGCTTTCACTCCCCCTCACCCAAGTGCTTTATTCTGTTTATTATATCCAGTTTTTCCCACCTATACCTTATTTGCAGAAAGTTGTTGGCAAGTGGTCTCCATTGGATTGGGAGCTCCTCATCTGCTTTTGTATCCACCATGTTTAGCACAATATCTAGAACATGGCAAATATTTAATAAATGTTTATGGACTGACCTAAGGAAGACCAAAAGGATAGAACTGTGGTTCTAGTAGGTGCAAAAGTGAGAATATTATACATTAAGAATTTATTAAAAGTCTATTGTATGCCAAGAATTTTATTAACTAGCGATGATAAAAATTTTAAAAAGTAAAGTTTTTGCCTGTAAAAAACTTACAATCTAATAAGGGAAGACAACATATAAAAAGCAGCTAAAAATAGGAAGAAAGAGAGGTAGGTGAAGCATGATGATGGTGAAGTGAATTCCAAAGAATGTTGCTAATAGGAAATGAATCATTCACCAAACTTCTGAGCCTTCTTTATACATCATCCTAAAGGCTTTGGGAAAACGACAAGGTAGATTTTTTTTTTCTGTGCTAAGCAGAATGATCTTCAGAGTTGTATGTCTAGAAGAAAAATGATAAAATTGAGATCCAAAATAAATGAGATTTTCCTAGGGAAAAAGACCTTTATGCTCAATAAGTCATTAGGCTATAAAGAACTATTTCCCATGGAATACTAGAAGATTGATAGACACTATTGTGGAACTATTGTTTGGGATCTTAGAAAAATTAGCAAGAATGAGGAAATGTGCCAAAGAGGAAAAGATAGATAAATGTCCTACTTTTCAAAAAAAAAAAAAAATTGGGAAGAGGCAAATTTTATCAGCTATAGACTAGTGAGCCTTAATTCCTATAAAAATCTGTAATACATAATTAAAGTGATGATGAGTACTTAGGTAATCACAAAATTTAAGAACTGAAATTCTTATCAAGTTCAATACTCTAATTTTGCAGATAAAAATAGGGTCCTTGGAGGAGAAATATTTGCCCAAAGAAAGAAATGTGATGCTATTAGAAGTTTGTACCCTAATTTTTAAAGTTGTTGTTAATTGTAGCAATACAAAAATATTTATCTTCCAGAACCATAAATTCCTATAATAACTTCTCATGATTTAAGATTACAAGTTTATATAATTGACTATATCAATAACCAAATTAGCAAAAATCATATGAGCATCTCAATAGGTGCAGAAAAAGCATTTGATAAAATCCAACATCCATTCCTAATAAAAACACGTGAGAGTATAGGAATAAATGGACTTTTCCTTAAAATAGTCAGGAGCATATACTTAAAACCATCAGTAAGCATCATATGTAATGGGGATAAACTGGAACCTTTCCCAGTAAGATCAGGAGTGAAGCAAGGTTACCCATTATCACTATTATTATCCAATATTGTATTAGAAATGCTAACCTGGGCAATGAATCGAGAAAGAGATTAAAGGAATTAGAGTAGGTAATGAGGAAACCAAATTATCACTCTTTGCAGATGATATGATGATATACTTAGAGAACCCAAGAGATTCTACTAAAAAGCTATTAGAAATAATCCACAACTTTAGCAAAGTTTCAGGATACAAAATAAATCCACATAAATCCTCAGCATTTTTATACATCACCAACAAAATCCAACAGCAAGAGATACAAAGAGAAATTCCATCCAAAATAACTGTTGGTAGCATAAAATATTTGGGAATTTATCTACCTAAGGAAAGTCAGTAATTAGATGAGCAAAATTATAAAACACTTTCCACACAAATAAAGTCATATTTAAATAATTGGAAAAATATTAAGTGCTCTTGGATAGGCTGAACAAATATAATAAAGATGACAATACTCCCTAAACTAATGTATTTATTTAGTGCTATACCAATCAGACTCCCAAGAAACTATTTTAATGACCTAGAAAAAATAACAAAATTCATAAGGAAGAACAAAAGGTCGAGAATTTCAAGGGAATTAATGAAAAAAAATCAAATGAAGGTGGCCTAGCTGTACATGATCTAAAACTATATTATAAAGCAGCAGTCACCAAAACCATTTGGTATTGGCTAAGAAATAGACTAGTTGATCAGTGGAATAGGTTAGGTTCACAGCACAAAATAATCAATAACTATAGCAATCTAGTGTTTGACAAACCCAAAGATCCCAACTTTTTGGATAAGAATTCATCATTTGACAAAAATCACTGGGAACACTGGAAATTAATATGGCAGAAATTAAGCATGGACCCATACTTAACAACATATACCAATATAAGATCAAAATGGGTCCATGATTTAGGCATATAGAACGAGAATGTAAATAAATTAGAGGAACATAGGATAGTTTACCTCTCAGACTTGTGGAGGAAGGAGGAAGGAATTTGTGACCAAAGAAGAACTAGAGATTATTATTGATCACAAAATAGAAAATTTTGATTATATCAAATTGAAAAACTTTTGTACAGACAAAACTAATGCAGACACAATTAGAAGGGAAACAATAATCTGGGAAAACATTTTTACAGTAATAGGTTCTCTCCAAAATATTTCCAAAATATATAGAGAATTGACTCTAATTTATAAGTAATCAAGCCATTCTTTAACTGATAAATGGTCAAAGGATATGAACAGACAATTTTCAGATGATGAAATTGAAACTATTTCCACTCATATGAAAGAGTGTTCCAAATCACTACTGATCAGAGAAATGCAAATTAAGACAACTCTGAGATACCACTACACACCTGTCAGATTGGCTAATATGACAGGAAAAAATAATGATGAATGTTGGAGGGGATGCGTGAAAACTGGGACACTGATGCATTGTTGGTGGGGTTGTGAACGAATCCAACCATTCTGGAGAGAAATTTGGAATTATGCCCAAAAAGTTATCAAACTGTGCATACCCTTTGATCCAGCAGTGTTACTATTGGGCTTATATCCCAAAGAGATACTAAAGAAGGGAAAGGGACCTGCATGTGCCAAAATGTTTGTGGAGCCCTTTTTGTAATGGCTAGAAACTGGAAAATGAATGGATACCTATCAATTGGAGAATGGCTGAGTAAATTGTAGTATATGAATTTTATGGAATATTATTGTTCTGTAAGAAGTGACCAGCAGGATGAATACAGTGAGGCTTGGAAAACTTACATGAACTGATGCTGAGTGAAATGAGCAGAGCCAGGAGATCATTATACACTTCAACAACAATATTGTATGAGGATGTATTCTGATGGAAGTGGATATATTTGGCAAAGAGAAGATCTCATTCAGTTCCAACTGATCAATGATGGACAGAATCAGCTACACCCAGAGAAGGAACATTGGGAAATGAGTGTGAACTGGTTTTTCTTCGCAGGTTATTTTTACCTTCTGAATCCAATTCTTCCTGTGCAACAAGAGAACTGTTCAGTTCTGTACACATATATTGTATGTAGGTTATATTATAACATTTAATATACATAATACTGTCTTCTATCTAGGGGAGAGGGTAGAGGGAGGGAAAGGAAAAATTGGAACAGAAGTGAGTGCAAGGGATAATGCTGTAAAAAATTACCCTTGCATATGTACTATCAATAAAAAGTTATTTAAAAAAAGAGTACAAGTTTATGATCAACTAATTGGAGGTAGAGGAGGATGGAAGATAGTTTTCAAAGGAAGAAAGTTTTTACAAAATTCTTTCCTTTCTTTCAGAGGCTATTTCTATAATATATATTATAATGTTAATAAATCTATACCTGGAACCAATCCCAAAGTCAATTGTTTCCCTCAGAGACATTATTATAATTTCTGCATAGCTAAAAGATGGCTCCAATATATAGCATGTAAATGTCACTTTGTCACTGCCTGAATAACTTTCAGTCATAAAAAAACAGAGATGAAATATTTCTGTTCCAATATAGAAATAAGAAATTGCCAGGGGGAAAAAATAGACCATAGGGAAAAATTGGTGGGGAAATGGAAATGTGGGCAATATTTTTCAAATTCAACCTTTGGAAATCTAAAGTTACTTTGTAAGTTTGGAAATGTGAAAATATATCTTGTAAAATTTAGTTTATCCTTAATTTATGATATATGGAATATGCATTCTAAGGTCTCTCCTACTTTAAGAGCCAATGTTCTATGAAAATATTTTTTGATGATACAGGAAACAAATTGTGACTAGAGAGACTGTATTATAACAGCTACCAACATTAGCATATTCCTCCAAGATGTACATTAAACAAATGGATATGTTTAGAAGTATGTTAGATAACAAATACAACTTAGCTTATAAAACTTACAATCTAAAACTTTGTCACACCACACTTTTGGCGTTGTTGTGCCTAACAATACACAAGGAGGATCTGCAAACTTAGACAACAATCTTCTTCTTATAAAATTCTCCTTGGCTAGGAAATCAGCCATATCTCCATGATTCCCTATATTAAAAAGCTGGAAACATGTAATCTTGAGTCTATGAAGCAGTAGAAGTGAGGAGAGCACAAAAGTCAGATGTAAGTTACTTAGGAAAAAAAAAAAAAAAAAAAAAAGCTTGAAAAACAAAATAAAATGAAATAATCCAAGACACACTGGATTTAAAACTTCAGCTCCTAAGAACATAAACCAAGAGAGAAATATTCACAAAGACAGAATGAGCAATTCCAAGAGAGGCCATCAGATATGGAGTATTATGCTATGAAAGAAAATAAAATAGGTGATCAATATACTCAAGAACATAAATTACTCAGCAAAAGCTTACTGACAAAATGAAACAAACAAAAAAAAAACTCATCTAGGAAATATTTAGCAGCAGGAGAGGAGAAAAAAAATTAATTTAGCATCTTACAACCACAGACCATACTACATTTCAAATGGAAGTTTTTAATGCCTTTCAAAAGGAATTCCATTTTTAAGTTGAAAAAAATGGACAATTATGGCTAAATGGACACTTTTTAAATTTTCTTTTTTATTAATGCTTTTTATTTTCAAAACATATGCATAGATAATTTTCAACAGTCACCCTTGCAAAACCTTGTGTTCCAAAATTTTTCCCTCCCTTAGATGGCAAGTAATCCAATATATGTTAAACATATGCAATTCTTCTATACACATTTCCACAATTATCATGCTACAAAAGAAAAATCAAATCAAAAAAGAAAAATGAGAAAGAAAACTAAATGCAAGCAAACAACTTAAAAAGTGAAAATACTATGTTGTTAGCCACACTCAATCTTCAGGACCCTGTCCTCTTTCTGGGTGAAGATGGCTCTCTTCATCACAAGACCATTGGATTTGGCCTGAATCACCACACAATGGACACATTAAAAAAAAAAAAAACAAATACAGGATGTACATTACAAAAATTAAAAAAAAAAATAGATAATTGTATTACCTGAAATTGTAAGGCTTTTGAATGAATGGCATTATTGCATGTAAGATAAGAAGGAAAATTATCAATTGGGGAAGGGGTCTTTCTATTAGACATTTCTAAAGGATAATGTCTAAAATGTAGAGGAAATAAATATAAAAGTAGCAACATTTATTCTGTAAATGAACACATTTAAACTATCAACTATTAAAAGCCATAAAGAAGATTGCTCCAAATCACATATAAGGAAACAATTCTGAGGTTTCTCTTTATACCAGCAAATTGGAAAAGATAACAATATGTTAAAATAGTTAATTTTGGAAAACTAGCATTAAAATAGATTGTTATTGGAGTTGTTATTAGATCATCCAGTTAAAAAAATTTGGAATAAGATTAAATGACTAAATTATCCATAAATATGGACTTACAGATTCTACTGCTAGGCATCTACCACAAGAAAATCAAAGATAAAAAAGTTCAATACATACCAAAATATTCATAGCAGCACTTTTATGCATACAAAGCACAAATATGACTTTTAAATAATACTTTAAAATTCATCTAAGTTATGCAAAATTGGGAAGAATAAAAAATAGCCATCTAATTCATATTCTACCTGCTCCCCCAAAAAGTATATGTTCTATAACAAACCTGTTAATTATACTAATAAAATGGCCAAAATGAAAGATAATTAATGCTATCATTGTTTCACAATGCTATTTTCTATTTTTTTAATTAAAAAATTTAAGTTGTTTAGATGTCTCTTATTTTCCTTTCAGTTATTTCAATTTATATAGCCTTCTTTCTCTCCCCCCCCCCAGCTCTTTACACCCAATATATACCATCATTTATCTTTCCCTTATAACAAAGGGAAACAAGCAAAAACAGTCAGGACATTGATTGTGTCTGATCATATTTGTAAGTCTTTACACATAGTTCTCCACTTCTTTATCAAAGGAGGAAGGTACATTTCATTAGCTGTCATCTCAATGCAAGAATGGTCATTGAAAGTGTTTATTATTTGATTTCCATTTGCCATTATTTCTGCTTACATTATCATAATGTTTGAATATAATTTTCCTGGATTTCTTTCATTTATGTCATTTAAGGCAAGTCTTCCTTTGTTTCTCCAAATTCTTCATTTTTCATTTCTTACTACAAAAAAAGTTTCATTAAAAACATGTGCAATATTTTGTTCAGCCACTTCTCAGTAGATACATGGACATTTACTTTGTCTTTGGATTTCAAAATACAATGAAGCAGGGTCAGATACAACCCTTTTTTTAAAAAATCAATTTATAGAATTTAATTCTATATTTATTCTATTATTATGAAAACATTTATATCAGAATGTAATTTTAAAAAAATACCTCACAAGTATTTTTCAAATAGAAAACACTTTTTAAAGAACTTTGGTATTTAATTACATTTTCAAGCAAAGAATTTTGATTGGTATACATTATAATTCTGAATGTTTTGTCCTTGTTGGCTTTGTACTTTCCATTTGATAAAGCATCTCCATGAGTGATTTATTGCTATCTTGGCAGACCCTCTTCATATTTAGGCCAAACAATGAACCTAAATTTTAAAATAATCAGTGTTGTATTTCTACATAAGATTTAATCTTCTCTCTTTTCCAGATAGATAGTCAAGACCTTCTTCATTTTTATTGTCAAGCATAGGAAGACTTGAAATATTTAATTCAGCATTATTATTTTTGCTCACAAAGCCAAGAAGAGTTGTTTATATACCCCACTCTGACTCCTCGCCACACACACTCATTTTGGAATTTCTCTATTATTTTATTTTTCCATTGAAATTCAACTTCTTTGTCTCATGGTCCTACAGAGTGACCTGAGATATAGAAGATTAATCTAGCAGAGAATAGTTCTGGCAAGGCCTAAGCTGGAAATGCAATAAGTACAGAGATAGCTAGAGAGAGCTATGCTTGTCATTTGACAAATCAGCTTGATTGGTTTTGACCAGCCAACTAGTGAAGACTAGCAGACAATCTGTTTCCATGGTAAAAAGCACCCACATTGATGGATCTCTCAAAGCATTAAAGAAATACAGTTAGTATTTGTTTATCAGAATCAAATACATTTGACTTTTTAAACACAGGAATAGAATAAAATAACTGACAAAAATGAATAAACAGTTCCAGAAATAGCTTTGTTTCCTCTATATCTTTCCTAACTCATCTATTGTTGACCCAAGTTTTTAATTTTGTACCCTATCATCCTCAACAATTCCCTTATATCATCAGTTACTAGCCTTGATTTGAATTTCTCATCTCTTTAAACTGTCATTGCACCAAATCAGGACTCCATCATCTACAATGGATATATAAGCTCCTTGAAGACAGGGTCTATTTCATTTTTTTTTTAATCTTTCCATTCCTATCCATTGTATAATGCCAGGAATATTGGTGCTCAAGTTTTTGTTGGAATGAATTGTTTGGAGTATTACAATCACTTCCTAATTTCTCACCTTGCTACCAGTCTCTCCCTTTTCCAAATGATCCTCCATATTGCTGACAAGACAATGTTTTAGCCACAGATTTCCTCCCAAGAAATTAAGTGATGGGGCCTATTCATATTGCTCACATCCAAATGAGAGTATGGTTTTCCCCATCTAAATTATTTTCCATACAAATTAATCTTTTCATATCATAAATTTGACCATTGTCATTTTGCTTTGAAATATTTAAGGGCAGCCTATTGATTCTAGGATAAAGTATAAACTTCATAGCCCATCATTCAAAGATCTTCACAATTTTGCTTGCACTTACATTTCCAAACTTATTTAACAATACTTTCCCTAACAAAATATACATCACAGTCAAACTGGTCTATACCTATTGTCTGAACATAGCCTTTCATATTGTACTTCTGAATTTGCTCAGGCTTGGCCCAAAGCCCAGAATGTACCCTCCTAAATCTCTACCTCTAGGAATCTTCTTTTAACATTCAGTTCAGCTTCACCTTCCCTGAAGTTTTTCTGCATCCTCAGTGCCCATTATTATTTCCTTCACCAAATTATCATTCAAAGAAAAAAATATTTGAAGAGTGTTTTGCAAAACCAAGTGTTTCATAAACATTAACTCATTACATATATGGGTTGTGCCCCCCCCAAATGAATACAAGTTCTTAGGGAACAGAAATTATTTTCTTTTTTGTCTCTGTCTCCAAATCTAATCTCCAGAATAAGAGAGATAACTGGTGACAGGTGTAAATGATCTAAATCAATGATTGTAGCATGCTTACGTTTTGTTTTGTTTTTAAATTTGTTTTTGTTGTTGTTGTTGTTGTTAGGAACCACAACTGGAAAATAGCCTTATCTCTGCTACTAACCACATGACTTTGAATAATTATAACACTTTCACTCCTGAGTTTACTTTTTTTCCAGTGTCTAACTTGTAGAAGTCAGAGAAAATGGTTTCTGAAGTCACTTTAAGTTCTATGATTCCATGACTCCAGATAAAAAAAAAATCTTTAACAATGACCTGCCATATGGTATTAATTACTTCCAAATTTGATGTTCTAGATATAGTGCCGTAATACAGCTATGTTATAACTCTCTTCTTTTCCCTTCATCTATAGTCTTATTCCCCACCCTTAATGTTCTATTCCCTTTGCACCAGATTTTTTTTTTCCCCAGCACTATATTGAGCCCCATCTACTTCCCCCCAACAATTCCTAAATTTCCTCCAAATAGAGGAAATAAGTTGGGATCATACCTATGACCAGATGCAGAATTAATTCCAAATGAACTAAAGAGCTCATACTGTCAGTCAGCAGATTTCCCAGATCTTTTATTTATGATCAGTCTTTACTTAATGAAATCCTAAACCTTGTAGTATAAAGATTAGGATTTTATCCTATAGCTACAATTAGGCTGTGGCATTACTAGTCTAAGAATGTTTTCCCCAACCCAACTAATAGAAGAAACTAGGGTGAATTTTTTTCACTCCACAAGCAAGATGTCAAAGCCAAGAAAGTTGAACAATGCTGAGCTAGAAAAGTTACTAAGCTATTTCCCAAAGTTAAGTCTAAGCTAGTTTTCTATTCTACCCATATTTACTTTTTTTTCCCCTCCCTTCTTTCTAAAATATACGGGAAGGTAGCAGATTATTATAATCCTATGTAAAGTGTCCTACTCTTCTTTCACATAAAGAATAATCACGTGTTCAGATCTACTAAGAAAATACAAGGATTCAGTTTTTAGGAAGATAACAAAAGGTAATCAGCCTAGAAAACCCACTGAGGTATCAGTACACCTAAAAAAAATTAGTAGTCACATCTCTAGCTTAGGAGCCTGCCATTTCAATGTAGACAAAAGGATGTCTTCCAGTTCATCTCCTGAACCCCCAAAAGGAAACTTCCTCTCTCCAGGCACCCTTCTACATAACAGAAGAGCATTTTCTCCCCCCACCCCAAAAAATCTCCAAGTTCATCTCCAAAATGTTCCCCTAGAGCTCTTGCCTCTTTTTAAATGCCATTTTCTTTGAGAACCAGCTGTTCCTTCTAATGTTAGGGGGAGGAAATTTTCTGTTACACCCACCCTGCTCCCATCCAGCTGTTCTTACTTATGAAAAAGTGTTCTTTCATCAGTTAGGATAGATTAAACAAATCAAGTACACAAGACTTGTATTCATAAGACAGACATGCAATGCGAAGAAAGAATTTTGTATAAGGGGAGTAAAGGGTGAGTCACTTGTGAAGAAGATTAGATTATGAATCACAACATTATAACTAGAAGGGATCTTAGAGCTCATCTATTCAACTGGCTTACTTTATAGATACAGAAAACAAGGACCAATAAAGTAAAATGACATTCCCAAGGTCTTACAACTAATTCTGAGTGGAATATAAGCTATCCAACTTTGAGTCTCTGAATTAAATCCTGTTTTTCCAATAGCAAAAATGTGTTTAAAAAAAAAAAAAAAAAAAAAAACATTTGTTGAGCAACTACTATGTTCCAAGGTCCATATTAGATACATAAGTTTCAAAGATAAAAATGAAACAACAACTACTATCAAGGAACTCAGAATCTATTAAACTAATTAATTTATACATTGTAGATAGAATCATAGATACACAAATACAAAAAATATACATTATACATATTGTGTATATATACATATATAATGTGTGTATATGTAGCATATATATACAATGTATACCTATATATTTTATGTATATACATTATATAAATATATATCACATATAATAAAGTACACATATACATGAAAACAACAAAAAATATAATGAGGAAAGGAGATTTTACCAGATTAGGGGACAATGAGGAAAGGTTTTATATAGTAAATGGACCTTCAACAGCATTTTAAAGGAAACTCAAAAGCAGAGGTGAGAAAGTTTCCATTCCAGGTAATGGAGACAGCCTTTATAAAGAGAATGGAAAATATAGCAAGCACTGGGATATCTCCTGTTTTTATTTTTTGTTATTATTTTTATTGTTGTCTAATGGCTCAGCTACATAAGGCCAGAGTTACAATTTAGTTTGAAACATTGGAACAGATGTTTTAAAAAAAATAAAAAGAATGTCCATGGTTGAATCATGGATCCAAAGAAGTATTTAGTTTTTGTATGCATGTACTACACCCCCTCCACATTAGACAATAAGCTTCTTGAGGTCAGGCCCACTTATTTGTTAACTAGATACTATATAAAGACATGGGAAAAGAAAGGGACCTCAAAAAGTGAAAAAGTGTATACTGTATGCAATTGGGACAATCTCTTTCATCAGAACTGTTTAATGGATATAAGTTAATACTGCTCAAATGTCAAAGGAAAATAAAGACAAATTGAGAAGATGAATAATACAAAGAATACACCTTATGAGTAGTACCTATCATTTCTAGTCAGTTGATTTCTGTGAGTGTGCTTTTGTAATTTACCCTCATTATCTCCTTGTCTCTGTGTATCAGGGATCTGTGATTCCACCTTCAAGTAACACAGAGATCTAGAAAGCTTCAACTTTCTCTCTGTTGAATCCTTGGAGTACTTGTTGAGCTAATATAAGTTTTACAGAAAAAGTGCCAATTTCAGAATATTAATGGATTTTATTCTTTTGAGTACTTAAAGCTATAGGTATTTCCCACATTTGGTATTTTTAAACCATTTCAGTAATGTCTGACTCTTCATAAGACCATTTGGGGTTTTGACTGCAAAGAAGTGGCTAGCTATTTCCTTCTCTAGCTCATTTTATAGATAAGGAACTGGGGAAAAGTAGAGTAAAGTGACATGACCAGGATCTGCTGAGACCAAATTTGAATTCATGAAAATGAGTCTTCCTGATTCCAGATCCAGTCTGTATCCCTGTATCATGTAGTTATTTCCAAATTACATTTACTTAAATCAGTATTATATGTAAATGTAATTAATTCATTTGTACAATTAGGTTGAGAATAACAGTATCAATGATTTGCACTCACAGATTTGTTTTGTTCATATTCTTTATTCTTAAGGAATCATCACAATATCAGAGATTTAGAGATGGAAGGAATATAAAGTCAAAAATACCTTTTATTCAATATATGACAAAAACAGAAATAGAGGAGAGTTTTATGAGTGAAGGCCAGATTGTCCTATCTTCAGGTCTAGTGCCCCATTCACAATACTACAGTAGCATTCTTCCCAAAGATTCTTTAACAAGACAGTAAACCAAAGCCTATCTCATTAGGCATTGCTGTATATTTAATACATGTAACCAATCAAGAGAAAAGTTCTTATGCCCTCATACCCTGTCCCATAAAGACCAAAATCTTGCCAAATTATACAGGTAGACTCTAACCCATCCCCTGAAACATCCTTATCCCTGTACCTTTCCTATCTTAATGAGATTCTTTGGGACTGGGAATAGGCAAATGCCTAGTTCCAAATAATCCAAATTCATGTTTTCAGCTGTCGCTGAAGTCCTCAGAAGGGGGAGGTGGTGTCTAGAGAGACATTCTTATGAATTGTGAGAAATCTTGCCAGATTCAGTTTTTATGCTTACATCTGTGCTGCTGTATTCATTCTCTTCTGTTAAAAGTGGATTGCCAGATCTCAATAATAAGATTATAAGACATGGAGATTCTAAGCTTTGATGGGATGAGGTGAAGTAGGATGCAAACAATGCAGTCAGAAGATAAACCAGTTGTCTTTGTTCACCTGAGGCAGTGAGATGGCAAAGTAGAGAAAGTATTGAATGTGAAATCATGCAAATGTTTATTAGCTATGTAACACTTAAGTCACTTATTCTCTCTATACCTCAATTTCTTTCTCTGTAAAATGGGAATCACTAGACCCACCTCAAAAGGTTTTTGTGAGGATCAAAGGAAATAATGTACATAAAGCATTTTGAAACCTTAAAAGCATTATGTAAAAGACAGGTGTTATTTTTTTTATCTACAAAGAAGATTTAGAATATTCAGAATAGAAGTATATTTTACTGAACCCAAACTTTCCAATACTACTAAGCAGATGTGTCAATGTCATCTGTGCATGCCCATTTCTATTCTCTGATTCCAGACAAAGTCAGAACACTTCTAAATGCCAGACAACTCAAATAGAGGTCAATCTCTTATCTGTAAGAGTTTGTCAATTCATTTTATGCCATTTGATGACTGATATTAGTTATCTGACTTAGAAAATGGGATATTAATTGCTGGGGGTGGCCCAACATTTCTAAGATTTGAGTGACAAATCTAACTGGAGCCTTAGGAGTGACATGCACAGATGGACTGGCCCTCTGAAGAAAACACTCACCCTTTTTGGCTTCCTTTTCCTTCCTTGATGGATGTTGAGATCACTGCACCTGTCTCTGGAACCTAATTGGGAGGGCAAGCATGAAAAGAAGGGGTGGGAAGCATAATGGGAGAAAGAAATGTGCAAATTAGCAAGAAGAAACACATACACACACAATCTGGAAACAGATGTCATTAATGGAATTGTTGCTCTAAGATGCACATTTCTTCTGAGATGCAGAGTGGCCCCTTATATTCCACACTTAGTCAGGAATCATATTGGCTCAGTCCAAGGATCATTCTGTTGAAACCTAAATCTTGATGATGGCTCTCATTGGATTGGGCCTAGGAAAAGTATTTTTATTCTGGCAATAATATGAATACTAAAACTTAGGATGTTGACACTCCAAAGATCAAATGGAAAAGTAATTAATTTATTCACAATGCAAAAATTTGCTATATTTACAACAGAAACAGGTATGTGTCCCTAAATTGCATGATTTAGATGTTGTTTTCCTATGGGAAAAAGATGGGTGAGTGTTGTTTTTCATCAAAAATATTTTAGAACTTAAACTAAAGCACTCTCCTCTTTCCCTTCCCCTCTTAAAAGCTTTTTCCTCCAAAGATCTTTAGTTTTATTTTTTAAAAAGTTATCTTAATGCAAACTTCCTCTCCTCTAATGTTAATGGCCTTTACACCTCTCTAGCTCCTTCTACCTGAGACTGGGCTTGGATATTTGTGATTGCACTTCCATTAATCTCTCTTGTCCCTCTCATAAGTAAAATAGTCTCTGAGTCCACTTATGTCAATGTATCTCCTGGTTCCTGCATTACTTTGAGCTGTTTTTTGATGCCAGTTATTCTATCTCACATCTAGGCTGTATCTCATTAAAGCTGTGTTTCACTCTAGCATCCTTGTCATTACAACTGGCAGAGAGCTTAGCTTCTGGGAAACACAATTATAATGAGGGCAAAGTGTACAGCACAAAAACAGCTTCTAATAGCTCATTAGTAAAATTGACTAGTTAAGCAGTACTCTCATTCTTTTTCTTTGACTAAAGATCTAAAGACCTTCTCTCTTAAGCATGCTGTGGGAGGTTAGCCTCCTTCCTGTTTTTCCAATAAGAAACAATCCAGGAAGGGTGTGTGTGAGCTCAAATTTCATCATGGATAAGCTTAAACATTCCTTATCAGTCATGTGATTATGGAACCTTCAGCATGGTTGATTAAGCATTCATACAATAAGAAAGTTTGATTCTTTGGGGGTTAAATGGATATAGAACAAAATAAAGACGAAAGGACAGTGAGACTGCCAGTAGTGACAACTTCCAGCTGTCTTTAACTCAACTTCAGTGATAAGACCCATTATATTAGTAAAATCCCTATAAGCTCTGAAAGTCCCAACTTGGGACATGCTTTGGAAAATTTCATCCAATGACCTAAATGATATCCTAGATATTTGTCCAATCTTCTGATTAAAGAGAGTCAATCCTGGCCTTTGCGTGCATGCGTGCCTATGTGTGTGTC
This sequence comes from Sminthopsis crassicaudata, assembly GCF_048593235.1. Classification (NCBI taxonomy): domain Eukaryota; kingdom Metazoa; phylum Chordata; class Mammalia; order Dasyuromorphia; family Dasyuridae; genus Sminthopsis; species Sminthopsis crassicaudata. The sequence continues at coordinate 564,335,431 of NC_133618.1, forward strand.
CGTAAATCTTTTTGAATTTAAAAAAGTAACAAAAAGGCATGACATAGAAGGAGTCATGGGAGTATTTTGTTTTCAAATTGCAGTGACAAGGAAGCTTACTAGTACAGAGAATCTCCTAGGCATATGTTTAGTACAAAAAAGTCAATAACCCAAATAAAAATATAATTATTATGTTGATCAAACTTATAGATGATGCAAATGAAATGGATAAGTTACCATTTTGGATGAAACTTTGGGAATCAAGATATTTCAACATTCTAGAAAAGGGTGTCAAATAAAATGAAAATAAAATATTTAGGATGCATTTACAATTTAATGTAGGGATTTAGAAGATAAATGTCAAAAGCATAATACAGGGAAAACCTGTCTAGACAGCATTACCAAAAGAGAAAAATAAAGGAGGGATTTTGTAGTTTTAGTAAACTGAAGATTCAATATGAGGCAACATTTTGATATGGCAGCCAAGGGAGTTGATGTAACCATAACTTACATTTAGAGGCAAAGTATCAAGACTGAGGGAAATAATTGTCCTATTATTCTGCCCTGGTTAGGCCACATATGAAATGATATATTTATTCTAGGTATCTTAGACAAACTGGATTACTGAAGAGGAGGGTGACCAGGATGATCAGAGTTCTATGTAACATATCATCCAAAGAACTGCATGAATATCTTGAAGGATCCAAAGATGTTTATTCTATAGAAAGGAAGATTTGTTTTAAGAAGAGGAGGAAAGATAATAGTCTTCAAGAAATGAAAGGCTGTTATGCGATAAATCAGTTAGAATTTGTTAGGGTGCCAAGAAAAAGAGTAGAACTTGGAAGAGAAACAGGCTTGGGTTCTTCAGGAAAAAAAAAAAAAAAAAAAAAAAAAAAAACTTCCTAACAATTAGAGCTATCATAAAGAAAACTAAGTCTAACTCAGAAGATAGTATGTTCCTTATCATAAGTGGTGTAAAAGTAGAGTTTGTATGAGAAATATTATAAAGGACATTCTTATTTGATTCAGGCTTAAATTAAATGGACTTTAAAATTACTTCCAATTCTTAGATACTGTGAAATTTATGCCCAGAGAAGTAAAGGGACTTTCTTAAGATCTCTAAGGAAGTAAGTAGCAAAACCAGGAGTTAGAACCAGTGATCTGATATACTAATCAAACATTCTTATATTGTTTTTAAAGTAGCACCAATGGCTATTGACACTATCCTTTATAATGATATTTATAAACAAAAAAATATTTAAGAAATTATTCCCTCCTTGACAACATTAACATACTATTTATATTTTATTTAGGTATTAAATAATCTTCCCTAAGCACATGAATGACCAGGTTATTTCCCTCCTCAAGCATTTCAGTGGCTCCCTTTTTGAGTATAGGATAAAATGTAGATTCTTATGAAGCCCTGCAGAATGTGATTCTGCTCCACCTATCCAGATGTACCTTACATTACTTGTCTCTAAATTTGAATACTCTTTTTATATGTGTACAAGTCCAGATAGCATTCTCCCTGAGAAAGTTTCTTTTCCCACATACTCTTTTCTAACCTATACATCCGTCTGTTGAATTTTTATGTTAGCTATTGATTTTAGAATTAATTTGGTAATTATGCATAGCCTCATTACATCTCATTACATATATTCTATTGCCATTTTAGATTCCAATTTAAATGTTTTACTCTTTTTTATGTTTATCTTCTTTGTCTTATTAAATTATTCATTAAGGGTAAGAACCAAGTCCTTTTGTATGTTTTCTCAATCCCATGCCAGCTTCTCCTATGTCCAAATACAATGTGGTGTAATTTGATTTTCCAAACAAAGGTGGGCAAATAGCAAGATGCACTTAAGAGGAAATAGAGAATGATGACAGAAACTTGAGGATGAATGAAAGCTTTAACACAATTTAATCCATCTATGAGATAATCCACCATTATGTTATGCATCCCTTAGTAGGAAGCTAGCAAAGAAAGAAAATTAGGGAAATTATGGAATCTTGGAGTTGGAAGAAACATTAGACTATGTCATCTATTCCATCTATAGATTCACTTTAGCTATTCCCTTGGAGTTTATGATATGAAAATCATCTTATCTATAAAACTGATGTGGGTTATGTTCCCTTTAAGAAACTAGTCCTTTCTGATTGATTTATAGCCCCTCCTAGCTTACATATCATTATCAATTCAAGAAGCTAGGACCTTTGATTCACAAATCCTGGTCAAAAGCACCCTTTTGAATTCCAATAGGAGATATCCAGACTCTCATAACCCCCATGGATCTGAGCCAACTTGGGCTGTCCCAGCCCCCATTCTAATGATCTGCTCAGGTTTCCCAACCCCTACCAAGCAAATTCTAGCCTTCACTGAAACCATGGAGGAGCCAATTTAGGACTCTACTCACAGGCCCCTTTGGCTAAATCTCTCATTATAAAAGAGCCAAGCTGGAGTCTTCTCTTTGCAGAGATCCCAAACATGGCAGCCTTATGCCTGGCATGCCAAGGATTTCTGCCCACTGGAACACTGTTTCTGGTGCCCTTTTATCTCTACCTTCAACTTCTACTAACTAGACTTTAACTTTACTTCCAAACCCCATAATAAACCTCTTTTATCAATCTAGGTTTTGAGGTCTATAAATTCCTTTACAAGAGACTCTAGCACTACCACTAGACCTCATTTAACTCTGTATCCCTGAGTCGAATCCAAAGGGGTTGCAGGAGAGCTCCATTTGACTCCCTGTACCCCGAACCTGCCACTAGACCTCAATTAAACCCTAATGTCATTTAGGTACCCCCAATTCTAGACCTCATCAAAACTACCTTCAGAAGAATTTTAACATACATAGTGGAAAACAGAACTTGGAGTTTATGACCCTGGGTTCAAATCTCAGCTCTAATACTATTTTTGGACACTCTCAAGCAAGTCATACAACCTCTACAGAGCTTATTTTCCTTGTCTGTAAAATGAGAGCATTAGAATAGATCATCATAACAATGAATCTATAGATCCTTTCATTGTTGTTTTTGTTTGTTCCTCACTCTCAAAGAAGAACAGTGGCATCAGGAATATTTTACAAATAAATTGTATTTAAGCCTGAGCTGTGCAGAATCATCAGCCTCACTCTCTCATCCAAAATCTCTGAGTCCTATGACAAGACATAGATCAAGATGATTAACTGGCTACAGGAAGCAGTGAAAGATTTTGACCTTTTTAAGGTAAGGCCTTTCTCAGGTCTCAGTTTGTCTGAAGCAACATTCATTCAGTAATTAATGCTAGATAAGAATGGAGACAAAAGATGATCTAATTTGTCTTCATAAAAGAATTAATCTGGGAGGGAAAGACTCTTGGTTTATTCAACCATCTCAGAATTAAAGGTAAATGTGCCTTTTAAATACTATTTTATGTACAATAAACTATTATAGATGAGTTTTGCTTAATCCAAGACCAGCATTCCATCAATGATACCATTTAGCTGTCCCTGTTTTATATTATATTTGGCTTTAAATTAAAAATAAATAAATAATAAAAATGCTGTTAAACAGAATTTATAAAGAAGGGAAAACAAGAGTTACCAGATAAAAGAACAGTTTAAATAATGGGGTAAAATAAAACCAAAGATATAATTTATGAATCTTCACAGTTGTGATTCTTCTATATGTAAGGTAGCCAGATATCAAAGATTCACTTTCATGTTCCAGATGGCTAATTTATTTCATTTTCAGCTGGAGAGTAGGTCTTCTGACTCTTGTTAAAAGTCAAAATAACTTCAAGAAAGAAAGTCCTGCTTCCATCTCATTACCCAACACTCTGAAAAAAGAAGAGCTTAATTGGAGGATGGGAAGAAAGGTAAAAATAACATACACTTCCGGAACTGGAAGGGACATTAGAAGTAATCTATCCAATATAACATTAAATTAACTAACTTTATAAGAATCCATGTCAGAGCATGAGGTTATGTTGAGTTCACCAACTAAAAACTATAGATCTTTTTCATATGACCTGCTATCTTGTCATATCTTTCCTGAATTGGTGCATCTGATTTTTTTGAACCACAGTACTCTATTTAACATTAATCCAAATCTATTTATTTCTTTCAAGCCAATATTCAAGCCTATCAAAATCTTGGTTTAAACCAACCACTACTTTAATATAATAATTTCCTTAAAGAAGTAGGCATCACATTCAAACCAAATTAAACATTTCTATTTGGGTAATCATTTTTTTTTCTTATTAAAATTCCTTAGAATTATTCTTAATGAAAAGATCATTATGTCTGTTTTTATAGACTTTTTTTCTCTCCAAATTGAAAGGAACTAAATAGTAGAAATTTCAAGATAAGATTTTTTGGAACTTAAAAAAAAAATCTACTTGTTAATATTTAACAATGTTTTTTCTTAGTATTTTGGCAATTTTATTTGGTTTGTGTTGTTATTTTGAAGGTAGGTGAGATCATTAGCTTTCTATCCCAAGGGTTTTCCAAACAATAATAATTAATATTTTTCGTTAGGTAACTTAAGAAGTTTTGTTCTCTTGGCTTTTCTGTCCATCTAATTCATAACAATGTCTCATTTGAAGCTTTTTTTTTTTTTTTTTGGTATTCTTAGTTTGACCACCCTGAAGGAAAAAACTGGTGGGGTACCTATCATCCTGTAAGTATAGCATTATTTAAAAGTAATTTTCTTTCTCTTTTCTATAAGAATGAAAATAAAATTTAGGGTTCTATCTGTCTCTTAGAATTGATTTCTAAACATCTGTACTCACACAATAAATGTTACTATCATAAAAAGTTTCAAAGTCCCTTGAAACACTCCATTTGCCTAAAAGACTTATTTAGTCTAATAAAAAGCTACCTTGTGATGCAAGAATAATGAAACTAATAATGTCATAAATTTCATTTATGACTATAAATATTAGACTTCATCCAAGTAGCTTCCATTTTGCAGAGGATCTGCTTAGGTTGAAATTGAGATGACAATATGGTGCTGTAGAATGAACTTTATGTTTTGAGAGTTCATCAAAATTCATTGATGTCCTTTTCAGATTTGAAGCAGGTGTTAGGTGGGGGAGCAGAAGAGAAAACATTGTGATTTGTCTGGTTTTGAAGTCTGGATAGTCTGTAACTAAGAGTAGCTCCAAGCTATTCAATCGATTTCCCAGCATGGAAATAACTAGGTGTCATCTTTGTCAATATCTCCTCTTTTTCCAAATGTTTTCCTCCTCAGATATCTTCACATTCCCCACCCCTCAACTACACTTATTTTGGACCTCTTTTGACAGCTCTACCTAGTCTCCCTCTTTTCAGCTTTCTTTTGAATTTTGCTTTACCTTTTTGATTGAGGGCAGAAACTATCTTTCTCCCCATGTTACCTTTGCACAGTACCTGATACATAGCAGGTGATTAATAAATGTTTATTGACTTGGGGCTCCTTCCAGTTTGTATCAGTCTAGCTGATAAAGAATGCAAACTTGGACTAATCCAGCATTTTACACAACCACTTCCTCTAGCTTATTTCAGGGAGTAATAGGCCCAGCCCTCATTTTTTTTTTTCCTATTACAATCTTTTCTTCTTTCTTTTGCTTTTAACCACTCCATCTTGCCCTACCCATTGCCCATTTTTGTTGGTGTACCTAGTCCTTTTCTCTGCAATAAGAACAATCAGCATGGGAAAATGGGATATTATTGGGGGAGTATGAAAAAAAAATTGATTACAAATAGGCTATTTATAACTTGTCCTTAATAGCACTTATCTACTTCATGATGACTCATGTATTGTCCCTTTACTCCTGTCTTGCAAATGCACTGTTTGCTCTATAGCCATCTCTGTTGCTATCCCCTTGCTTGTTTCTCAACTACAATATACTTGATTATAACAATAAGAATTTCCTTGAAGAGTTCTGAAGTATTTTTCCATCTCTGTCACCTCTTCTCAATGCACACATGCTGCTCTCTCTAAATATTTTGTAAATAAGTGGATAGATCCACTCAATATAACTCTAATGATTTATGTTATGGAGTAAATCTAAAACCAATAAAAATGGAGATCACAAACGTGAGTCTATTTAAAGTAAACTGATTATTTTTTAACAGTTTCTTCTTACTCTTCACACCCAGTTATGCTGTTCAGTCATAATCAAAAACTTCAGTGTTGTGGAAAAAACAAGCCTTCATAGTTTACTGTCATGTTCACACTTCTCCTTGCCTCCTCTCAAACCCATCCCCCAAACCTCCACCATCCCCACCCTATTACAGTGACAGATGACAGAGAATTTTTAGCATAGGAAAAAAAAAAAAAAAAAAAAAAAAAAGAAAGGAAAAAGCTACTGTATTCTCATTTCCTTCTCACCATACTTGAGTTCCTCTCTCCGCCCTGGGAAATCCCCAACTTGTGAATAGGACCACTCCCCCTCACCAGCTTGAGTTTAAACTCTTTGATGAAAAGAGTTGCATCTTATTATCTTCTATATGTGCTTCAGCACATAGCAGGAACCCAATACATGCTTGTTGAATGAATGTTGAATGACAGGGTGACCTTAGGCAAAATTCTAATCAGAAAACATGTCTTCTTAATCCTATACCTTACATTCTTTGTTTGATTTTGGATTATGATCCCAAAGAGATATCTTCATGCTGTCACCTTGGTTGAGTAATTCTGTCACTTTTGAGCAGTGTCATGCATTCTCTCCCCCTCAATCTAAAATTAATTGTCCTATGTTCTGTACTCTTAGTTTACAGGGGCAGCTAAGTAGCACACCTGGCCTAGAGTGAAGAAAAACTGAATTCAAATCTGATCTCAGACACTTATTAGATGTGAGACCCTGGGCAAATCACTTAACCCTATTTGCCCCAGTTTCTTCTGTAAAATTAGTTGAAGAAAGGAAAGGCAAAGCAGTCTAGTGTCTGTCAAAAAACAAAGAAGGGAGGGATGTCACAAACAGTCAGAAATTACTGAAAACAACTAAATGACAATAAAAGTTTATGAAATGTTTTAACTTATTGCTTCCCCAATTATTTTATTATTATTATTTTTTTTTACAAAATAGATGAGGACTTTCTAAGAGTAAAAAATTTTGTGAATCCTTAGGTTATAATAGAGTATCTACTAGTTGAAAATACATGATAACAAAAAACCCTACTATTAATTTAGGCATCTCTCTAAGACCATTGTTACAAAAGATAGTGATCATCATTGATTGAGGGAATTTCTGCACAGGATTTCTTCATAAATTATAAAATCTCAGCTCTAAAATGAAACCCATCTGTAAAAAAAAAAAGAGAGAGGAAGGAGGGGAAAGAAAGGAAGGAACAGGAAAAGTGAAGAAAGAAGGAGAGAAAAAGAGAGGACAAGATTATATATGGATTATTCAAACTATGTTTACATATACAGTTATTTAATGAAATGACTAATTCACATATGGATTTGAAAACCCTTTGGATCCTTCGAGGGCCCATAGCTCAGAGGTTGGAAACTATTTCTACAAGCAAATATGATGATGGATATGAATGGGTCAGTGTGCAAGACATCTGCATTTTAACAGCTGATTTCCAGGAATAATGCCTTAACTCAAAGGAATGACATTACCACCAGGAATTTCTAGCAACGCTTTAGGCCAATAAAGGAAGTATTTAGGATCAGGTGGGGTATTGATACCTTCCAAATCATCCTATAGATAGATAGCAGTTTAACTATCATTTTTACCTATGGTAGATGGGTTTGTTTTGACTCAAATGAGGTAATTTGGGGTATAGTGCAAAGAAGTGAGACCTAAGTTGTAGTGGCAGTTGTACTCATAATTCACTATGTGAACTTGGGCAGTTCACTTCCTTTCTCTTAGTTTCAATTTCCTCATGTGTAAAATGAAATACTTGGATAAAATGATCTATAAAAGCCTTTGCAGACACTAATCTATAGTCAAGATGTTTTTCATTTGATTCTTCTGAATCCTGTATTTCTTTTTAAATTGGGAAGTATTGATCATCAGTAGATATCAGTAGATATCCCTTGAATACCTGCAGGACCTGATTTTTCTTTACTTTTATAGGAGATAATATAACTAAAAATAGCCTAGGTCTTAATTCTCATTTTCATGATCTATGTCTCCCTCACCTTCTAGTACAATGCATTGGATATAGTAATATTTGTAGAAAGAATGAATGAATGGTGGCCCCTAAGCTTTTTCAAATAGGTTTATAAGAAAATTAGTATTACATAAAACCTAGTGCTTTAACCCAAGGAATGAATAATTATTTCATATCAAGCCACAAAGGAATACTCTCTTAATAGTCAATGCAAAAATAAGAAAGCAGAATAGCTGTCCCTATGCATAGGAACAGAATGTGCTTGTTTGAGTACCTCTATCAAGCTGAATGCTTATTTATATTCTATCCATATAGTCTAGGGAACCTTCTGCCTAGTGTAACAGAAATAGTAATAAACTCCACCATTTTATTAAGTTTATCAAGGGCTGGAATATCTTGTCTGTTGTCCAGAATTTTTCTTAATCTCTCCCAGTACATTTTGTAGCAGCTGTTTTTCCTTAACACATTTGGGTTCATTCTTATAATACAATTTTAATCCAATTATGAGCTCAGATTTGAGTACTAACTGTTGATATGCAGTCTTGTTAACATTGTTATACTGGCTGGTATCCACAGAAGCCAAGGCAATAGATACTTCAGTTAGATACTAGCCACCAGACAGCACCTGCAACTAACATTAAGTGAACTTTTTCTCAATAACAATAAATCACCCATTATATATAAGGTGAACACCATAGCTCTACTATTAGTAGGGCATGTGCTTCAATTTATTTCCCTGGAGGTTAAGGTTTTTAAATCCTAAGGTTGATCAAGTCCCAGACTCCAGAAGGAATGGTTCAGAAACAATGTGAACAGCCTATCCTTGCAAATCTAATGCATGACATTGACTTCTGTACCATATTTCATCAAACTGAGGTGACCAGTCACAAATGTTGCTCAATATAGCAAGTATAAAGGATTTAGCCAAAATACAGGTCAACATAACAAACTCTCTGAAGCTGCTTCCTGAACTCCCACACCACTGGTGGACTAAATTCCCAGAAGACTATTATTTATTTTACAAGGTTCTAAGAGTAATCTTGAGGGTCAGAGTTTCTAGCAATGATATATATGAGATCTTACCATGTGCTTCTTGTTAACAAATCAGTCGATAGACTTACTTGGCTTAGGTCAATTGGTACAAAATATTCCCTTACAAATCTAAGGTAAAATTACCCACAAATACCTAGAAAGTGCATGGGGAAAGTTGGTACATATTTAAAGTACCAAGGTGTAGAACCTATGTGTCAAAGAGTATTGGTACTGTACTGGAAGTCAGGCCCATTCTTCCATAAATACACTGTCCAGAGAAAGAATGTGTTAAAGTACAAAGGCAGTAATGCACAGAGATAGAGAGCACATACCAAAAAAAAAAAAAAAAAAAAAAAAAAAAATTACATATATATATATATATATATATATATATATATACATATAAAACCTTCTGTTTCTGAAAGTTTTAAAATATTTTCTTACTAAATTCTTTAAGTTCTCTTTAGGTGTAGCTCTGCCATGTGCTAAGCATTGATGTATTTATAAGATCTGTTACTGACCCTTTTCTCACCTATTGCTCTAGTCTCTCCAGTGACTTTTTCAATTGTAAGGGACAGGATAGGGAGAGGGGGAGGAGAAAAGAAGAGAGAGAAATAGAGACAGAGAGAAACAGAGACAGAGAGACAGAGACAGACAGAGACAAAGTCAGACAGATAGACAGAGGGAAAGAGAGGGAGGGAGGAAAGGAGAAAGAGAAAGAGAGAGAAAGGGGGGGGCAGGAGAGAGAGAGAGGAAAGGAGAGAGGGAGGGATAGGGAGACAGAGAAACAGAGACAGAGACACACACAAAGCGAGAGAGACACAGACAGAGAGACAGAAAGAGAGAGAAACTTCACCTGTTGTCAACTCTTCAATTGAAGGGATTCTTCTTCCTCCAAAAAGAAAACAAAAACAACTTGGTTCAGGGGTTTGGCTTCTCTAAACTGAAACTCTTCCTCTATTGTAATAGTCTACCAATTGACCAATTCATTACTTTAAAAAATGCTGCATCCAGTAGCATATCGAATTCATTCAATCAACCAGAATACTTTTCTTTATCATGTGCCTTCATCCAATGCTCACATTGGTAGCTTATTTTGATTTGTTGAATCAAATTATCTGAGCCTTTTGTGTTATAAAAAATTGGGATAGTATGCAATTATACACACACAAAATCACACATATAATACCTATATGTGTACATACATACAAATTTACAATCATATTTTGGCACGTTTTTATATGCAAATTGCTGTTCTAAGTGAAGTTTCAACTAAATGTCCTCTGATGTTCTTCCTTAGTTAGTTTATTGATCTTTGTATTAATGTTTAAAATAAAATTTTAAATTTGTATAGCAGCTAATGATTATTGAAGTATTTTGACATGACATGTGTATATATATATACCTCTATGTGTATATATATATAGTGCACATATATGTATATACAAATATACATAAATATATTCTCACATATGTATTTGTATATTGTATATGTAATGTATATATATATATATATGTGCATGTGTCTATGCATATAGATTAGATGGATAAATAGAGATAGAGTTATTGCAAGTGTCATATAATATGGATATCTTGTTACATTTGTTGATGTACTAAGATCATGGATTTAACACTGGAGATATTTTAAAGGGCATTAAGTCCAAAATATTTTACAGATGAAGAAGCTGTGGCTCATAGAGATTGAGTAATTTTTTTTTTTTTTTTTTTACTTAGGAATAGGTTAGGAATCACATCCAAGATCTTTGACTCAAACATACTTTCCACTGAGCCATTTTTGAAACTTTCAGAACTGGTTAATCATTCCACCTAGAACTACCACAACAAATCTTCCAAATAATCCTCCAAATAATCCTCCAAATGCCTTACTCTCTGCATAAATTAGATACCACCATGCTTCAGTGTACTATTTCCCTTTGTCTCTCCCTAATTACAAGAATATTGCCCTACACAGAATAGATGCATAATGATATTCATTGATTTTAATTGAATTAACTGAACTGATCTGTTAACAAATGTTATAAAGAAGCATGTCCTCAGCACAAACTCTATGCTCTTTTTGGAGACTGGCTCCTAAAGGCAATAAATTCTGAAGGGCACTGTGGTCTATATTGTAAAAGATGAGACATACAGGTTGAAGAAGACAAATGGTAAGCAGAAAGAGAGATATTATCTATGCTCTGATGGTAGTCTAGTTCCCTTACTAAGAAAAAAACAACCATCACTTCTATATAAAATACCTCATTTATACAATATGGGTGAGACAGAAGTTTCTTGGGTTCATTGATTAATATTTACAAAAGAGTTCTTTATTTATTTATTTTTAGTACCATCATAGAAAGAGTGCTACTTTGGAGTGAGGAGATCTAGACTCAAATCAGACCTCTGATGCTCAGAACTTATATATCCTCAAACCAAGCCACTTAATCTCTTTGGACATCAGTTTCTTCATCTGTAAAACAAGGAATCTGGATTAGATGACAATAATATCGTTTGCAATTTTATATCTAAAATCATTTCTCATAATTGGCATTTATTAATAAATATTTTAATTTAAAATTTAATTTAAATTTTGTTTAAATACTTATCCTTCATTTTAGATTTGAGAAGGATTTTCTTCAAAATGGTCTACTTCTGATGTATGTGATTTATTGTTCAGCTAGCTTCATTGTCAATTCAAAATATGTGACTATTACATAGGAATACCTCACTTGTCTATGAACTGTCATTTCATTTTTTAATTGTATGGATTAGAAATAACTGCATTCTACTCTTATTCACTTCTACCTCCACTCAGTTTGCTTGTCTCAGCAGTGTTGGCCTGGTAGGTAACTAACTTCTATCAGCCAAAACACTTTGAGCAGTTATAGCTCGTTGGTTTTTGATTCTCTTTAAATTTCCTGTGGTTCCAGATCATCAGCTACTGTTGCTCAATTCACTTTATTATTTTTATGGTATTATTATTATTCATACCTTCTTGTCTACACCTCTGTCAATGTCATTCTGTCCTGATCTACAACCTTAAAGAAAGGCCAGCATTGTCCAATATACTAGTTATTAATTGAAGCAGTCTTTGGGAAATTGATCATGCAGCAATATACACGGCTAGATACCATTCTATCACAATATCAGTTGGGGCTGATTGACTTAATACATACAGACTTCACAGAAGGTCAGATGAGCAGCATCAACCATCCATTTCAGATACATAAGCAATTGTCCTACATACTTTCTTTTACATTTTTAATGTTGTATTTCTCTCCATTCCTCTTTATCTAGTTGTTCTATCTCTCTAGTCTTTAGCTCAGCTTATCAATATGATATTCACCCATTCTCCCTCTATAATCTTGAATCATGAATTAAAATGTATTACCCCTAATTTTCTCTGCCCTGTCATCTTGAACAATATCCCTCCTCAGAGGACTTCTTTCAAATGTTCTTTGCTTGGTTGATATTTTACCTCTCACCACCTGGGACCACATTTCCCAAGCACCTTTGGAAGAGAGACTTCATGAGATGCAGTTTCAGTTGAAAATCATCTTGTCTTGGTGATCAGTGAGGGAATTAGCATGTGTGTGGCACCATAAAATTTTTGAAAAAGGAGTATAAAGCTAAAAATTCCAGTCTTGCCTTTGATACATATTAAAAGAGTGACCCTGGGCAAATCATATAATACCTCAACACTCTAGGCAAATGGCTAAGATTGTAAATTACAAAGAATAATGCATTGACAAAGGGGTATTTTTTTTCTTGGATTTTTCTCTACAAAAGAAATCATTGTTACTCCTCATGAAGTAGTTCATTCTGTGTTATTGAAAGTATTCAAAGAATAGATTATCAACTCAAGAATTCTAAAGTGGATATTTCTGAATATTCAGTGGGGTTAAACTAGATTAATTCTTTTTTTAATTATTATTATAGCTTTTTATTTACAAGATATATGCATGGGTAATTTTACAGCACTGACAATTGCCAAGCCTTTTGTTCCAATTTTTCCCTTCCTTCCCCCCTACCCCCAGATGGCAGGTTGACCAATACACGTTACATATGTTAAGGTATAAATTAAATACAATATATGTATACATGTCCAAACAGTTGTTTTGCTGTACAAAAAGAATCAGACTTTGAAATAGTGTACGATTAGCCTGTGAAGGAAATAAAAAATGCAGGTGGACAAATACTGGGAATTCTATGTAGTGATTCATAGTTATTTCCCAGAATTCTTTCAGTGGGTGTAGCTGGTTCAGTTCATTACTGCTCTGTTGGAACTGATTTGGTTCATCTCATTGTTGAAGATGGCCACATCCATCAGAATTGATCATCATATAGTATTGTTGTTCAAGTATATAATGATCTCCTGATCCTGCTCATTTCACTCAGCATCAGTTCATGTAAGTCTCTCCAGGCTTTTCTAAAATCATTCTGCTGGTCATTTCTTACAAAACAATAATATCCCATAATATTCATATACCACAATTTATTCAGCCATTCTCCAATTGATGGGCACCCACTCAGTTTCCAGTTTCTGGCCACTACAAAGAGGGCTGCCACAAACATTCTGGCACATACAGGTCCCTTTCCCTTCTTTGAGATCTCTTTGGGATATAAGTCCAGTAGTTACACTGCTAGGTCAAAAGGGTATGCACATATTGATAACTTTTTGAGCATAGTTCCAAATCATTTTCCAGAATGGCTGGATGATTCACAATTCTACCAACAACGTATCAGTGTCCCTGTTTTCCCACATCCCTGCCTCCAACATTCTGCATTATCTTTCTCTGTCATTCTAGCCAATCTGACAGTGTGTAGTGGTATCGCAGAGTTGTCTTAATTAGCATTTCTCTGATTAATAATGACTTGGAGCATCTTTTCATATGGCTAGAAATAGTTTCAATTTCTTCATCTGAGAATTGTCTGTTCATATCCTTTGACCATTTATTAATTGGAGAATGGCTTGATTTCTTATATATTAGATTCAGTTCTCTATATATTTTGGAAATGAGGCCTTTATCAGAACTCTTGACTGTAAAAAGTTTTTCCTAGTTTATTGCTTCCCTTCTAATTTTATTTGCAATAGTTTTGCTTGTACAAAAACTTTTCAATTTGATATAATCAAAAGTTCCTATTTTGTGATCAATAATGACCTCTAGTTCTTCTTTGGTCATAAATTCCTTCTTCTTCCACAGGTCTGAGAGGTAAACTATCCCATGTCCCTCTAATTTATTCACAATCTCATTCTTTATGCCTAGATCATGAACCCATTTTGACCTTATCTTGGTGTACGGTATTAAGTGTGGGTCAATGCCTAGTTTCTGCCATACTAATTTCCAATTTTCCAAGCAATTTTTGTCAAATATTGAGTTCTTATCCCAAAAGCTTGGTAGACTAGATTATTTCTAAGAGCTCTTCCAACTCTAAGCTTTTATATGTCTTTGGTAGTGCTATAGGATGACACTAGCAGTCTATGATTCTACTTCCCAAAGTATAGTCAAATAACCAATAGTTATTTTTGTTCTTAATTTTACAATTAACTTTTATTCTATCCGCTATTCCATGTACAAGAGTAACTGTTACTCCTACTAAGATCAAATAATAGAATTATACAAACTTGGAGTTGTAAATAATCCCAAAGTATGCCCAGATAACATCCTATTTAATTAAGGAACATATCCTACTGCCTTAGATAGAAGGATGTATAATCTTAGCTTGAATATCTCCAATAGAAAACTTACCACCAAAATTTCCTGATATTTCTATCAGAATATCTATACCTCTTCAACTCTCTTTCCCCTATATCCCAAACTCAACTGTAAGTACAGTGCTCACTGCCTATTTTTCCATTTTGATATATCATTGCTCAAAATAATGAGAGTATAGTTTTATGAAACAATAAAAGTTTCCTCATTTTTTCCCATCTGTTTCTTTCTCATTGTTTTCCATCTCTCTCTAAACAACTAGACAATTATTTATCACTAATTGTTTGGCCTTTTTAGATAGTCATTTGTAGTCTAATGGTAGACAGTTTTAAAGTCTTTTCACTCTGAATGATCCAACCATTCTGAAGATCAATTTGGAACTATGCCCAAAGGTCTATAAGACTGTGCATATCCTGTGATCCAGGACTGACACTATTAGGTCTATATTCCAAAGGGATCATTAAAAAAAAGGAAAGGACTCAAATGTGCAAACAATGTTGGTAGTAGATCTTTTTGTGGTGTAAAGGAATTAGAAATTGAGGGGATAAAAACAAAGAAATTGAGGGGATGTCCATCAATTGAGGAATGGCTGAATAAACTGTGATATATTAATGTATTGTAATACTATAGTTCTATAAGAAATAAGTAGATAGATTTCAGAAAACCCTTAGAAGACTTACGTGTACTGCTGCTGAGTGAAGTAAGCAGAACCAGGAGTACAGAGTAACAGAAACATTGTGTGATTATCAACTAGACTTAGCTCTTCTCAGCAATACAATGATGCAAGACAATTCCAATAGACTTGTAATGGAAAGCACTATCCACATCCATAAAAAGAAGTATGGAAACTGAATGCAAATCCAAATGTACTATTTTCACATCTTTTTGATGTTTAATAAGGAAATATGTTTTAAATGATTATAAATGCTAACCTAATCAGATTGCTTGTTGTCTTGGGAAAGAGGAAAGAAAGGAGGGAAAAAAAAAACTTTGGAACTCAAAATCTTACAAAAATGAATATTGAAAATTATCTAAACATGTAATTGTAAAAAAAAAATTCTTTTAAGTAATTTTTTAAAGTCTTCTGGTTCTTCTACATTCTCCATTCTTTGTTGTTTAAATAACCAAAGTTTTATAATGGGATGCTTTGTTATTGTTCTTCAGTTGTAATTTTTTTCAATCAGGTCCTAATCTTTGTGACCCCATTTGGGATTTTCTTGTCAAAGATACAGGAATGATTTTCCTTTTCTTTCTCCCACTCATTTTGAAGATGAGGAAACTAAGGGAAACAGGGCTAGTCACACAATTATTAAATGTCCAAGCCAGATTTCAACACAGAAAGATGAATCTTCCTACACCCAGTCCTGGCATTTTATCAACTACACCACCTAGATATCCTGTAATGGAATGAACTGTCTACTATATCTCATACCATTGATTTAGGATTGAACTTTTCATTTGTCATATAATTTCATTGTTTTTTTCCCATTATTCTGACTACCAATGATAAATATGTCATGCATAATAAAAGTGCCAACTAACAAAAGCCAGCTGCATTATACTTAGTTAAAACCTTCCAGGGTCACCTATTTATCTAATTTCAATACAGTTTTCAATGCAGCAGATACTCTAAATCATGTTCTCTATTCCTTTTGTTTTTCTTTAAGTTCCATACCTACACAGAACTGGAAAAGAAGCTTAATAGAAAGTAGAAATGAATCTAATTCAGTAATAGATCCACTCTATGTTTTTATAGGAACTATCCTGAAAAAAGGAGGAAACAATCTAACAAATTTGTAGTCAATATTCAATATTCTTATTGCAGGCTTTGGACATAGAGCTTTTACTGTTATCATCTTCTGAGACTGTGTTTTGATTTTCCTTGTCACCATAATAACTCCATAATAACTTTTAATGGTCAGAATTTTTTTTAATTTTCTGCTCATTTTCCTAGCCTATTACTCTGTTTTTACTTTGTTTGTCTTTGACTTGATTAAAGTAGGGGTCTGTTTCCAGGGTGGAGGGTGTACTGTCACAAGCTTCAGGAGTTTTGTGCAATTGTTTTCAGAGGTCCTTCTAGCAATCTGACCACAAGCACTTCTTTCTGCCCTGAAGCTGTTAGATCCAGTTAGATCCCCACAGTAGCTGTAAGATCCAGTGTGCTGGCCAGGGCTGGGTCTCCAGTGACTGGGGTTCCACTGGGGCTCCACACCAGAGTCCCACTCCATTGCCACAGCTCTACTCTGCTGACCTTGCGAGTCTTCCCTGGTGTTTCTGAGTTGAGAGATCTAGAAACCTATGGTGTTGCTGCTGATACAGAGGTCCCACCTCATTAACCCTGGAGTTTGGCTGGAGAATTGCACTGGGATTGCACACTTGGGCTCCCACTCTAGTTTCACAGACTTTTCTGCTGATCTTCAGATCATCTTCAGTGTCTCTAGACTGAGAGGTCTGGAAGCCTCCAGTACTGTGCTGATTCAAAGGTCAGTCCTGGGCCAAGGCTGGGGCTGGATCCAGGTCCAGAGCTGCACTGTACTGGGATTGCACACTGGACTCCCACCATGGTATCACAGACCTTTTCTGCTGAGCTTCTAAATTGTCTTAAACTGGAAAAGTTCTTTTTGGTTGTTCTGATGCTCTAAAATTTGTTTAGAGTCATTATTTTTTTTTTAAACTTGGAGAAGTTTCAGGGAGAGATTGGGCAATTCTTGCCATTTTGGCTCCTCCTCCAGATCAATTGAGGTAGCTAGGTAGCAAAGTTGATAAGAGTGCCAGACCTAAAGTCAGGAATTCATCTTTCTGAATAAGGTTCTGGCCTCAGACACTTACTATGTGACCCTGGACAAGTCCCTTAACCCTGACATGACTGAAACAACTGAACAACAATTACATATTCAATATACTATGCTGAGTACATGAAGAGATACAAATAGGAGTGATACATAACATTGCCCTAGGGCTTTCAATGTAATGTGAAATATGAGACATGTATAAAGATTAAATAAAATACAAATTAAAATATGTTAAGTAAGAAAAAGAGTACAAGGTGCTATAAAGTGAGCATTTTTTTTTTCAGCTAAGTGAAATTATTTTCAGCTAAGATGATCAGGAAAGACATTGAGGAATAGGTAGAATTTGAATTTGGCATTTAATTATTAGTTGTAATAATGACCAATTACATTTATGTAGTGTTGAACTTTACAATCTTCCTTGCAACAGCCAAGTGAAGCAGGTATTGAAGATATTAATTTCCCCATTTTACAGGTTAGAAAATTAATGATTATTTTCACCACTAGTTCAGGTACTATATGTTGGAGGAAGAATATAAGCCAAATATCCTTGACTCCACATCCTTCATATTTTACTATTTGTTTTCAATGATCAATTGAAGAGACAGGCCATTACTATTTTCACCAGAAACTGAAATCATACTTAGATTGTTTTCTATGACCTAGTTGCTCTGTGGATTACTATTCAGTTTGGTTTTTATAGTACCAGACTTTGTGGTATAACATGTCTCAGTGTTATTATAGTAGAAACAGAATAAATTTGGATTAAAACAAACAGAAATGCTGAATCTCCATGGGATCACAAGTCATTTCCATTTAAGTAAAACAAAATATTTTTAAACTAAAACAACTAAACAGATCATAATCAATCATTCAACCAACAAATACTTTTTGAGTTCTACTTACTAAATATTGTACTAGAGGCTGGGCTGTAAAGACAATGATGAGACAGTCTCCATTATTGAAAAGCCTTCAGTCAAGCCAAGGAATATATCCACCTACCAACATACAATCAACCACTGACCACACATACAAAAACAGACACACACGTATTAGAGAATTGTTACTAGAATATATATCTGTTTTTTTTTCTACTACAATGAACATTCAGTTTCTCACTTTTACCCTGCCCCTAATAAAGATCTATGCTTGTGATTTCATTGACATATGAAATTCCCAATATGAAAACTTCATCCATTGATTTATATCAACTGCTTTTGAGTAATTTCAGAGTTTCAGAGAAATACCAAGGAACACTGAAGCTAAATAACAAATTGGTGCCATATAATTGGAATATGTCAAAGACAGGTTTCTGAGATTCTAAGACCAGACACCTACTATATCACACTGATCCTAGCCAATTTTGCCTCTAATTAAATCTGCCCTTCAATTAATATTTCTTTTTTTTTAAAGAAAACCATAGCTTTTTATTTTCAAAAAACATGCAAAGACAATTCTTAATATTCACCTTTGCAAAATGTTGTGTTCCAAATATTTTCTTTCACTTTCCTCATTCCCCTCCCCAAGACAGCAAATAATCCAATATAAATTAAACATATGCAATTGTTCTCTATATACTTACACACTTACACTGCACAAGAATAATCAAATCAAAACAGAAAAAATGAGAAAGGAAAAAAAGCCAACAACAATCAAGATGAAAATAACATGTTGTGATCCATATTGACTCTCCATAATCTTCTCTCTAGATTCAGGTGGCTTTCTCAATCAAAAGTGTATTGGAAGTGGCCTGGATCATCTCCTTGCTGAAAAGAGCTAAAGTCCACCAGAGTTGATCATCACCTAATCTTGTTTTTGCCTTGTATAATGTTCTCTTGGTGATACTCACTTCACTTAGCATCAGTTCTTGTAAGTCTCTCCAGGTCTCTCTGAAATCATCCTGCTGATTGTTTGTTATAGAACAATAGCGTTCCATAACATTCAGATGCTATAACTTATTAAGCCATTCCCCAGATTATGGGCATTCACTCAGTTTCCAGTTTCTTGCCACTACAAAAAAACTGCCACAAACATTTTTGTACATGTGGGTCCTTTTCTCTCATTTAAGATCTCTTTGGGATACAGACCCAGTAGAAACATTGCTGAGTCAAAGGGTATGCACAGTTTGATAGCTCTTTGGGCATAGTTCTAAATTGTTCTCTGCACTGTGCTTCCTAGAGCCTCTACTCTGAGGTGCCAAAATATACCATCCAGCCTAGCTTTCTGTAGGATCTCAGGACTAGCCTGAGTCCTTGGTCTTAGGGGGACAAGTGATGAGGCAGGGACTCACATGGATGATCAAATATGGAGTCCGTTTACTTCAAGTTCTCTCAGCCTTAAATACCTTAGTACAATTACATTACCACAGCACACTGCATATGTGCTAATCATAAGCACCCTGCTATTATTATGTAAATGCCTCTTTTACTGCAAGTATCTCTCTATCAAGTAGAATTCAGGCTGTCACCCCCACCCCCACCCCCACCAACTTCTCTGGAAGGCTGAGAGCCAAACCAGACCTTGTCAGCAGGTTCCCTCTGGGCTGAAAGAGCTTATACCTCACCAAGATTCCCCCACTGTCTGTGGTTCTCTACAGCTCTCCAACATGGTTGGATCAGTTCACAACTCCACCAACAATGTATTAGTTTTCCTACATCCCCTCCAAAATTCATCATTATCTTTTCCTGTCATCTTAGCCAATCTGAGATGTGGGCAGTAATATTGCATAGTTGTCTTAATTTGCATTTCTCTAAAAGTGATTTAGAACATTTTTTCATATGATTAGAAATAGCTTTAATTTCTTCATCTAAAAATTGTCTGTTCATATACTTTGACCATTTAACAATTGGAGAATAGCTTGTATTCATATAAATTTCAGTCAATTCTCATTGTATTTTAGAAATGAGGCCTTTATCAAAACTCTTGGATGTAAAATTCTTTTCTCCAGTTTTCTGCTTCCCTTCTGATTTTGTTTGCATTAGTTTTATTTCTACAAAACTTTTTTTAAAAATTTAATATAATTAAAATTATCCAGTTTGTATTTCATAATGTACTCTACTTCTTCTTTGGCCATAAATTCCTTCCTTCTCCACACATCTGAGAGGTAGTCTATCCCTTATTCTTATAATTTTCTTATAGTGTCATCCTTTTTATCTAAATAATGAAATCATTTGGATCTTATCTTGGTATAGGGTGCTAGGTATTAGTCACTACCTAGTTTCTACCATAAACATTTCCAATTTTCCCAGCATTTTTTGTAAAATAATGAGCTATAATCCCAGAAGCTAGAATCTTTAGATTTATCAAACACTAGATTACAACAATCATTGACTATTGTGTCTTGTGAACCTAACTTATTCCACTGATCAACTACCCTATTTCTGAACCAGTACCAAATGCTTTATAATATAGTTTTAAATCTGGTACAGCTTCATTTGAATATTTTTTTCATTAATTCCCTTGAAATTCTTGACCTTTTGTTCTTCCAGATGATTTTTTTTCCCCTAGGACTATAAAGTAACTTCTTGCCAGTTTGATTGGTATGGCACTGAAGGGATAAGTAGATTAATTTAGGAAAAAAAATATCCTAGAACTCTCTTAACTAAAAATTAATCTACTTGCCAAAATCATGCAGTCAGCATATATCAATATTAGTTTCCTGGCTAAACAGCCATTTCTCCTTCCACTATACCTTAACTTTCTAGCATATACATGTGCACATGCATACATGTGCACGCACATATTAATGGAGATATTCTAAACATAGTTCATGTCATTGAATAACATCATCTGAATAATAGATTAATAATCAATATTCAGCATATATATTTATCTTTCCTACATCAGTAGTTAGGCCAAAATTCTTTGAATGAGTATGGATATCCTACAGAAGGCTATGCCATTTTCTGGGTCTTCATGCAATCAGCACAATGAAATCTACAAATGCATCAAAATTTCATTAGCCACAGAAAATTCTTCTTCCATTACATCTCTTCTATAGAATTATATACCACCTTCTTGAGATCTCTTTGGTAGTGATGTAGGGAAGGTAGTAGATATTTGGAAAGCAATACATACTATCAGTACCCTTTTTATGTTATATCCCAGAATACCATAGAAACTTTGCTAGCAGAATCAGTGCCACTAGTTTATTATTCTGTCTTCCCTTTCAAGTGAACAACTTATTTATTCATATTTACTAGGTGCTATAATCAGATACTGACTTAATTCATTGGTTTTATTTATGCTCTGTAATCACCATCTAAATTACTCTAATATATATATGGTTATAATCAAACCTAACCTAAAAAATTGATAAATGGAATCATAAAATGAGACAAATGAAATTTTAGAGACAGAGATGAAACTAGAGTGGGGAAACTGGAGGGCTAAATTTAGAGAAAAGTAAAACCAGTTGATATCCTTCAGAAAGTATAAAGAACTGTGCATCTGGCAATCTGATAGATGGTTTGATTCTTTTCCCAACTCCTGGCTCAAGTTAGCTATACCCAAGATTAGCTCCTCCCTGGCCTAGCCCAGCCCTGTGTCCCTTCCAAGTACAGTATTCTCCAAGAGAAAACATAATATTCTGCTTTTTTTCTAATTCTTCCTATTCCTCCATCATATACTAGCATCCTACTGCTCCTCCCCCATTTTGAATTTTAAGAAATTTGAGAATAGACCCAGGGACAAAATTTTTATTTGGGTCTTTGCTTAGAGATTATCAAATCCAATCCCTTTTATTTTTACCCAAGCTTATAAAGATGGTAAGTAAAAGTATTTAGAATTCAATGTAGGCCTTTTGATTCTTGTTCTATTCCTTTCCACTATAACTTGCAAGTTTGATCTATTTAATAAACTATTTAAATGTTGGTTTTTGTGACTTGTGAATTGATCCAACCATTCTGGAGATCAATTTGGAACATTGCCCAAAGGACTTTAAACTGTCTGACCCAACAATGCCAGTATTAGGGCTACATCCAAAATAGACTTTTTTTTTTTTTTTTTTTTTTTTAAGGGAAAGGGCTTATACGTACAAAAATATTTATAGCAACTCTTTTGGTGGTTGTGAAGAATT
Source organism: Sminthopsis crassicaudata (assembly GCF_048593235.1). NCBI lineage: Eukaryota > Metazoa > Chordata > Mammalia > Dasyuromorphia > Dasyuridae > Sminthopsis > Sminthopsis crassicaudata. The sequence goes on from NC_133618.1 coordinate 564,358,109, forward strand.
GGGAATTGAGAGGATGTTCAATAATTGAAGAATGGTCAAAAAAGTAATATATGACTGTAATGGAATACCATTTTTCTATAAGAAATGAAAAACAATGATTTCAGAAAAATCTTGAAAAAGAAACTGGATGCAAAGTGAAATAAGAGGAAATAAGAGAACACTGTACACAGTAAAAACAGCATTATACAATGATCAACACTGTGAATGATTTATCTGTTGTTAGCACTACAATGATCCAAGACAATTCTGAAGGACTTACAAAGAAAAAGTCTATCTACCTCCAGAGAAAGCACTGATGCAGTCTGAATGCAGATTGAAGCATACTTCTCACCTCCCCAATGTTATTTATCTGTGTGTGTGTGTGTGTGTGTGTGTGTGTGTGTGTGTGTGTGTGTGTGTGTGTGTTGGGGGGGGGGAGTCTTTTCTTTTGAAAAGTGGTTAATAGGAAATATATTTTGCATGACTGTATATATACATATATATATATATATATATATATATGTATAGTCTAATTCAAATTATTTGCTTTCTTGGAGATAGTAAAGGGAGGAAAGGTGGGGGAAAATTCAGAACTCAAATTTTCTTTAAAAATGAATGTTAAACTACTTGCCATCTAAGGGAGGGCATGGGGGAAGGGAGAGGGAAATTGGAACACAGGGTTTTACAAGAGCTAATGTTGAAGAATTGTCTATGCATATATTTTAAAAAATAAAAAGTTTTAATAAAAAAATTAAAATCTCATTTCTAAAACAAAAAATGAATGTTAAAAATTATCTTTGTGTATATTGGAAAAATAAAATGGAATAAAAATGTCATTTGGCTGAAATTGCTAGTTAATTCAGTCAACATAATTAATTTAGCCATAATATATACTCAAGTCGGGAAATGTGATCTCATCAATGTTGCTATTCCTTCCAATGAGGTAAAGGAAATAACATTTATTCCCTTTTTTACTACGTGATTCTTGCCCAGGCATTGCCATTAATTCATCACAGGGAACTCACCCGATATTCCAAGAGATATTTTTTTTTGCTTTTTCTTCATATCATGAGGATCCTAATGGAGAATTTTGAAAACACCTATTATTCCTCATTCTTGTCCTGGGACCAGTCCATTTTTTTTCTTATTTTTACATTTATTTGGTAACATTTTTTACACTACCCTTTCTTATTAGTAATGAATACAGCTTACTCATACTCATTATACAATTCTCCATTCAACACTTTGTGTAAATCTTTTCCAGTTCTTTATAAACTTTAGAGTTTTTTTTTTGTTTGTTTGTTTGATTGTTTTTTTTTTATTCAGAACCAAAGAATACCAGTAAAATATTGATCATGAAACTATGGGACTTAGCACTGGGAAATTTGGGAATTCTTAAAAGAACTAACATGGACCTTCTCTTCTCCTATCAATGCTGTATCCAATTTCTTCTCCATTTATAATTCCCGAGAAAGAGGTAGAGTCTATACCTATGATTGTAATGTTCTTAAATTGTGAAGGTCTGTTCATCTCTCAGCTGTAATCCTTCTCTGGGAGGAGGTTTCTTTTCTGTATAATCTTTTCCTCTATGAGCAGGTTTCTTGGGAGACTTCTGGAGCCCCAGCCAGCCTCTTCTTCTTCCTGAATCTTGGCTCTGAATCTCCTCCAGCTCTTGTCCTTTCCCAATCCAGACTGCTTGTCCAGGCCCAATGTTGCCTCTTTTATCCTCCCAGAGTATGGGCGTGGGATCATACAAGGGCTTCTGGGAAGAACCACTTCAACCAATGAGCTTGCTCCTCCTAGAATTCCTAAGGTGTAAACTCCCTTAAAAGGCCCAAACCAAAGGTCTGAGCCAGAGAACTGTCAAGTCAACCTGAGTTCTCACCTTGTCACTGTCCAGACAACCTGAGTTCTCACCTGGTAATCCTAACATATGATTACTTTGACATAAGGAATTCCTAGTAGGAAATTCAATTTACCAATGGAAATCAGCACTTTTTCTATAACCTATAGTCTTGAGAGTTACCTAGATCTTGAGAAGTTATTTGCCAGGATCATATAGCTGGAATGCACAGTGGCAAGACTAGAACTGCAAGACCAGTATTCTGTTCCCACCATACTGCTTCTTAATAATCCATATCTTTACATATCACAGTCTGAACAATGGACCAAAAATATGCATTCCTCATCTACTTTGTGTTTCTTACATAGTTAGACAATAATCTTTTAAATTAAAAGGGAAACCCTCTTTTACTTATGTTTCATTTATATTATTATAAATATTCTTGACAATGAAAATAAGATATTGAGGAAAATTTCTTCAAAAAGAATCTTAAGAAATCATCTTAACATTTCTGGCCAGATATGGGATCACTCCTCTTCAGAAAGAAGGAGCCCAAAGTATAGAAGCAAGAGAAGCTTTATACTTATTAGCTTGGTACAGCCCCTCCCTTCAGAATCTTTTCAATATCCCACTGTGTTTCTCCCTAAATATGTTTAAGCATGTTCCCCCTCCTTCGTCACATATCCCATATTCAAAAATGGTAGAAAACTCCTCCTACAAGGTGTGTATTTAATATTCAATTAGCCTATTAAACAGAAACAGGTCATTGACCCCAAATAATTTGATCTGGATGGCTATTATATTAAGCTTATGATTTTCTCAAAACCACAAGACTCTTTCTGATTGGCTTTGTCTACCTGTGCTTTCCTAGCTTCCCAATTTTTTTATTTATTCGAGGCTTCTTAGAGATTGAAACTTAATTTTTCTGTGGAATCTAAATCTTCCTTAACCTCTCACATTCTGAAAACCTGTTGGTCAGTGATATCCACTATCCTAAACTATCTTGAAGCTTGAAACATTGTATAAACCCAAGTTTTCAATATTTTTCACAACTTATGTGCAAAAATAGATCCCCTATTCAATGTGGTATATTTCTTCTCCCAATGAACTCTTCCCTGTTCTGTGCTACTTCCAAACAACCTTACTGTATTACTATACCACCCCATCATTTGAGTCTTTCAGACTCACAACCTTGACATCCTCAGCTCCTCACTTGCAATATGAGTTGTTTGAGCTTAGAATCTGCCCCAACAAGGTTTTTGTAAAGATCAATCAATCAAAAACCACTTATTAAGTGTCTAATATGTACTGGCACTGTAATAAGTGAATACAAAAAGAGGCAAAAGACAATCCTTATTATTTAAGAGGAGAAACTATATTCAAACAAATATATACAAAAGCAAGGATAAGTAAGAAATAATTAATAAAAAGGGATTTAACACATATTTCTACCATGTTTAACATATATAGATGATCATTAAGGCACTGAGGGAAGACACTAAAATTAAGAGGGATTGGGAAAGGTTTTCTGTAAAAGACAATATTTTATTTGCGACTTAAAGGAAGCCAAATAAAGTGACACAGAAAACACTTTTAAATTCTTAAAACCTTACATAAAACCTAGATATTATGATTAATTTTTCCATTTCTAACTCCACAACATTTCTCCTATCTGATACCTCTATTCATTCAATCACCATCCTAGTTTAGTCTTTTCCCAAACGTTTCTCCTCTTATAATCCATATTACATACAACTGCCAAAGTGATTTTTCTTTAAATATAGATCTCACTATATCATTCTACTAGCTTCCTTTATCTCTAGAATAAACTAAAAAGACTTTCTTTAGCTTTAAAAATCTTCACCATCTGACCTCAATTGGTCCTTTAAGTCTTATTGGACATTATCCTCCTCTTTCTTATGTGATCCCAGCCAAACTGACCTTCTCTTTGTTCCTCATATGATACTTCATTTCCTATCTCAATGCTTTTGCCTTAGCCTTCCCTCCTGCCTGTAATCTGCTGTAATCCTACACTCTCTTTTTACTTCAAAGAATCCTTCCCTTCCTTCAAGAGACAGCTCAGGCACCACACAAAGCTTTGGAATTGCTCAAAGGATCTCTCCCCATCCATACTGTATTTATTTGTATTCTCTTTATACAAGGTGTCTGACAAAAAAGTCTGTACTTTTAAACTATTAAAACCTAAAATAGAAAAAAAAAGATTCTTTGGAACACTATATCGAGATAGATATACACACACATAAACACATACACATCTACTTCTATAAGTATAGCTATTTCTTTTTCTTTTTTCTTTTTTTTCCTTTATTAAAGTTTTTTTTTTTTTTTTTCCAAAACATATGCATGGACAATTCTGCAACATTAGCCCTTGTAAAATCTTGTGTTCCAATTATCACCCCCTTTCCCCATGCCCTACCCTAGATGGCAAGTAGTCCGATATATGTTAACCATGATAGAAATATATGTTAAATCCAATATATGCTCACATATTTATACAATTATTGTGCCACACGAGAAAAATCAAATCAAACCAAGAGAGAGAGAGAGAGAGAGAGAGAGAGAGAGAGAGAGAGAGAGAGAGAGAGAGAGAGAGAGAGAAGCAAAATAAAATGCAAACAACAACAAAAAGAGTGAAAATGCTATGTTATGAACCTCACTCAATTTCCATAGTCCTCTCTCTAGGTGTAGATGCTCTCTTCATCACAAGATCATTGGAATTAGTCTGAATCATCTCATTGTTGAAGAGAGGTATGGCTATTTCTTTATATGTAGAGCTATTCATTTGTTATTTGTCCTTTGTTCTTGAAAAGGACCAATGATATCAGGAAGGTGATTTCTTGCTTGCAAGTGAATTAGATTCAAGTGAGTCAGGGTTAGAGACAGATATACATCTTTATCCATAACTAAAGTGATATCAATACAGATCTACAGATAGATATATGTGTCTAGATATACATATACATACAAGTGTCTATATATGTATGCATTTGTCTCTCCTCTATTTGAATATAAGGTCCTCTATAGTGTAGAGACTGTTTCTTTGCAGTGCTATTTCTACTGCCTAGTACAGCATTTGGCACATAGTAGTAGATACCTAATAATTCTTGATTTATTTTCAGTTGAGGACATACATGCAAAAGATCAATACTTTAGCTATTTCTGCAGCAAAGGTACCTTAGATTTGGAGAATATAAATACCAGATTGAATATTAGCTAGGTGATTATAGAAATATTATTGGTATAAGAAAGTAAAACAGTATAATATGCTATATTTTTCTGTGAATAATCAACCCTATTCTCAATAGTGACTGGGGAATCTGAAGAGGGGAAACGGAGGCTGGAGACCCTAAAAAAAAATAATTTCCATGTTATCCTGACCTAGAAACCAGCCCAACCCCAGCTCTGTTAAGTACCACTAATTTACCTTTCTATAGAGTTCAACTGACACTACCCAAGTTTTCTATAGAGCTAAACTAAAGCTAAGTACCCCTACTTAACTTCCAATAGAACTGAATTCACGTTAAGTACCTCCACTTAAGCTCTATACAATTTGAACTATCACTAATCAAACTTAGAAAGTTTTAGAAAGTTAGCCTTACAGAAGCCTATTCAAACCCAATAGCTCTGTATTATCTCAAATCATATATAGAAGGGTGGGAAGAATGGGCAGATGGGCAGATGAGCAGAATGGACAGAACTCTAATTCCATCTAAGAGTTTTGCTCCATTGAGATCTCTTGATGATTTATAATAAACCTTTACTTCTACTTTTACTTATAATTTAGTAAATTCTTTTACTTCACCCGCGCCTTGTCTCATCAAAAGCCTGCACATCCCCAACAAATAGCTTCTCTCTAATGCAAGGTTTGATTTCCCCTCACATGATTTAAATAGAAAGAGCAAAGTACTTTGAACTTCTAGGAAAAGAAATTCAAAAATAAGTATTGGGAAAAATCATGCCAGTGTCAAATGATCATCTAGTCCTGCTACTAACTAACCAAATGATATTAGGCAAGTCACTCTCTAAGCCTTATTTCTTCATGCGTACAACTGAAGTAATCATCCCTTCTCTGCTTTTCTCACAGAGAAGTCATAAAGATTTAATGGGATAATGGATATGAAAGTGTTTTTGGAATAGCACATGGTTTATAAATATTAAAATATAATAGGAGTAACAACATCACCATTGCATAAATTACCATTACTTTTTTTTTTTTTCTACCAGTTCCTCCCAAATTTCTTATATCATTTCCTTTAAGGCCATGTTGCTATTTTACAAGGTTAACCTATTTTCCTTTTTTCACCAAAATATTATAATTCATTTATGAAAAGACAATAAATGTTAAAATAGGAACATAAATTCCTAATAAGCATTATTTGACTTTAGCAACATTTACATATTTAGCAACATTTCCTAACATTGGCCTAGTGTCTGCTCATGGACAATATGGCATAGTATTCAACAAGTCAGCTCTACCATTTTTTATTATCCTTGATCATTTCTAGATGTTCCAGTTAATCATGTTCTCTCCTTCCAGATTTGAGTGAGTAATATCTTATTTATAAAGGTCCATGGATGAAAGCAGGGCAAGAGGAAATGGAGATTTTACCAAGGTTAAATAATAATTGTAAGAAATTGTTTTGACATTATGGTAATATCTGTCAGCATATTATCTGCAAATTAATGTTAATCACCAAAATTACCATTGCTATTCAAAAAAAAAACAATGAAATAAGATTTGTTGAGATATGCATAATATGGAAATGGAAACAATGAACTGATGGAGAAATAAAACATTTGAATTAACTCTTTTGGGGCTTATAGTGAATGGCCATGTGTATGCATTACTTAGAGTGCTTTCTAGAAAGGGACCTGAGGAAAACAAAAGGAAAAATAAATATCTGGACCAAACTGGAAACAAAGACTTACAATGACAAGCTATGTCAACTTGATTGCAAATGTTTAATAAAATGGGTATTGTAAGACATTCTTAGCTATGTATTAATTATCTATGTTATGTTTTGAGTCTCCAAAATGAGATGAGTTGATAAATTCATTTCCTTTTCAGCTATGACATCCAGCTTTATTACCTAGTAAAAATCTCCTGACTGGTCTTCTTCCTTAAGTCTTTTCTTACTGGATGGTGGCTGCCAGATTAAACTTTTTAAATGATTCTTTTTTTTTTTTTTTTTCAAAAATTGTACTAAGTGAACAAAATTCATATGGAAGAATAAAAGGTCGAGAATTGCAAGGGAACTAATGAAAAAAAACTCAGAGGAAGGTGGTCTAAGTGTACCTGATCTAAAGCTATATTATATAGCAGCAGTCACCAAAACCATTTGGTATTGGCTAAGAAATAGACCGGTAGATCAGTGGAACAGATTAGATACAAAGGACAAAAAAGGGTACATCTATAGCAATCTAATCTTTGACAAACCCAAAGATTCCAACATTAGGGATAAAAATTCATTATTCGGAAAAAACTGTTGGGAAAACTGGAAATTAGTATGGCAGAAATTAGATATGGATCCACACTTAACACCATATACCAAGATAAGATCAAAATGGATCCATGATTTAGGCATAAAGAAGGAGATAATAAATAGATTAGAGGAACAGAGGATAGTCTACCTCTCAGACTTGTGGAGGAGGAAGGAATTTATGACCAGAGGAGAACTAGAGATCATTATTGATCACAAAATAGAAGATTTTGATTACATCAAACTAAAAAGTTTCTGTACAAATAATACTAATGCAAACAAGATTAGAAGGGAAGTAAACAAATTGGGAAAATATTTTTAAAAACAAAGGTTCTGACAAAGGTCTCATTTCCAAAATATATAGAGAACTGACCCTAATTTATAAGAAACCGAACCATTCTCCAATTGATAAATGGTCAAAGGATATGAACAGACAATTCTCAGAGGAAGAAATTGAAACTATATCCACTCACATGAAAGAGTGTTCCAAATCACTACTGATCAGAGAAATGCAAATTAAGACCACTCTGAGATACCACTACACACCTGTCAGATTGGCTAAGATGACAGGAACAAATAATGATAAATGTTGGAGGGGATGTGGGGAAATTGGGACACTAATACATTGCTGGTGGAGTTGCCAAAGAATCCAGCCATTCTGGAGAGCAATCTGGAATTATGCCCAAAAAGTTATCAAACTGTGCATACCCTTTGACCCAGCAGCGCTACTACTGGGATTATATCCCAAAGAAATACTAAAGAGCGGAAAGAGACATATATGTGCCAAAATGTTTGTGGCAGCTCTTTTTGTTGTAGCTAGAAACTGGAAGATGAATGGATGTCCATCAGTTGGAGAATGGTTGGGTAAATTGTGGTATATGAAGGTTATGGAATATTATTGCTCTGTAAGAAATGACCAGCAGGAGGAGAGGCTTGGAGAGACTTAAATCAACTGCTGCTGAGTGAAATGAGCAGAACCAGAAGATCACTGTACACTTCAACAACAGTACTGTATGAGGATGTATTCTGATGGAAGTGGAAATCTTCAACATAAAGAAGATCCAACTCACTTCCAGTTGATCAATGATGGACAGAGGTAGCTACACCCAGAGAAGAAACACTGGGAAGTGAATGTAAATTGTTAGCACTAATATCTGTCTGCCCAGGTTGCATGTACCTTCGGATTCTAATGTTTATTGTGCAACAAGAAAATGATATTCACACACATGTATTGTACCTAGACTATATTGTAACACATGTAAAATGTATGGAATTGCCTGTCATCGGGGGGAGGGAATAGAGGGAGGGGGGGGTAATTTGGAAAAATGAATACAAGGGATAATATTATAAAAATATATATATATAATAATAAAAAATTTAAAAAAAATTAAATTGTACTTAAAAACAAAACAAAAAAAAAATTGTACTAAGTGGCAAGCCATTTAACTTCTTAGTCTGACACTGAAAACTCTACAATCTAGCTCCAACTTAACTTTCCAAACATATCACTTATCTATTCAAACTCTCTAGACAAGCTACAAGTAGATCCATTTATTGTTTCCCAAACACACTCTTCTATCTCTGCCTTTGATTATACTATATCCCTGCCTAGAATAATAATAGTTGACATTTAAATAGTGCTTTAAGATTTACAAAGCACTTGACAAATGTTTGATTCTCACAACAGCCCAGAGAGATATTTACTATAGGTATTAGCTTTATTTTAAAGTTAAGGAAAATGGTGTGTAGAAAATCTAAATGTCCTGCCCAAGGTCAGGCAGCTATTTAGTGTCAGAGGCAGAATTCAAATTCAGTTCTTTTCTAACTCCTTTGCCAGCATGTTCCTGAGACTGTCTTATCCATTATCTCAATTCTGTTGTGTCCTGACTAACTCTTTGGAGGATCCCCGAGTCCTTGGTATTAGAAGAGAAGTGAAGAGGCAGGACTCACTTAGGTGGTCGAACATGGAGTCTATTTATTCCAAATTCTCTCAGCCTTATATACCCTAATACCCTTATATAACCATATTACACTACATACACTAAGTATATACTTCACATGTGGGACCACATAAAGAATTTGCTATTGTATGTAGATGACTCTCTGCCACCTGCTATCACTATGCTTTAATTACAAAACAGGTTGTCACCATCCCCTGACTTCTGAGGAAGGCCAACAGTCTTCAGGGGAGATGGGAAGCTGAACCAGACATTGTTAGCAGGTTCTCTCTGGGATGAAGGATCTTGTACCTTACCCAGAGTTTCCCCATTGTCTGTGGCCCTAAAGCCCAATTCTAACCCCATTTAAATGAAGCTTATCTGAACTATTCAAGGTAATTCAGTTTAGATTGATATCTTGATCCTCAGAAAGTCCTGAATATATGTTATATTCATCACTCACCATTTTTCCCATGCTGCCTTGTTATCTTGGTGTGTATATAAGTACTGTTTACCCATTTCAATTATAAACTCTTTCAGGTCAAGGACCTTCTCTTATATCTTTACAATTCCCAAAGTACTTAGGATCTGACTTGTATATACTAGACACTCACTTAATGTTCAGTTAATTGACTGATGATTGATAACAGCCTAATGCCCTCCTTTTGACACTATTGAAAGAAATCACTCAAAGACCCTCTCAAAGTTCATAGCTCATGAGAGAGCTCATGGAGAGCAAAATGCTCTCTATATAGGGGATAGTATCATAAAATCATAGAAATTGAGCTGAAAGGAACCTCATAGGTACTAGATTCAATCATTTCATTTTACAGATAAGGAAATTTACGTCCAAAAAATTTAGTGATTTAATTAAGTTTACACAGGATAGTGGCATCAGAGGAAAGACTACTAGTAATTTCTTTTTCATCACACTACTAAAAGAGCTTTTTTTTTCCTTCCCCCCAATGTCAGCCTGTTAATTATGAGTTAGCCACATATCTAGTGAACTTTATCAATTATGATAAAACATATATTTATTAAGAATATACTTGAGTCAGGTAAAGTATATTTGTAATGGCTCTTCAATATTTGGCCTTATTATGCCCAGAAACATTGTATGATGATTTTTTTCCCAAAAAATATTGCTTTAGAAGATTATCTTTAATAATCCTATGAAATAGCTATTACTGGTGTTATTATTTTCATTTTAAAGAAAAGAAAAGACTTGGTGATAAGGACATGGGAACAAATAATCAAATGACAACTTCAAATCATAAAATTAATTGTTGGAGGCAAGTTTTTCATTCCTAGATATCTATTCCTCACTTCCTCATATCACAATCCCTTGCTTTTCTTAAGGAGAGGTAAAGACATGCTAACCTTTAAGATCTTTAGGGAGAGCAACTTCAAAGTAAGCATACCAATTCAGTTTCCCTAATTTTCACTTCTGTGGATTCTTTATTCTTTCCTAATTAAACAAGGATGAGGACTCCTTTTTCTTGTGATAAGAATTCAGCCTCAAGATCCCTGTTAAAATAGAGGTACTTTCTGCATTTGAGGCTGTTCAGGAGACAGGATAAATAGGGACACCCAGATGGCCTTTGTGGTACTCTTCATTACTTCATTTGCCTCTATCTGATCTCTCAACAGTCTTTCCCTTTCCATAATGTACAACTCTAATCTTTTCATTCTCTCTCTGAGCAGAATTGGCCCTCTTGGCTCCTGCTTCCACTTCTTTCCCTGATTCTTCTAATCAGCTCCACTGCCCTTCTCTGTCCCTTTACCCTTTCATTTATATGCTGGTTGTGATAAGGCACTGGAACTTGACTGTGGTATTCAAAGTGAGGATGTTCCATTGATTTATGTAATGACAAGATAATATTTCCCCTTCTTATTCTTAGTCCCCTTCTCACAGCCTCATGCCTTATCAGCTGCTCTGACTGCCACTGGGTGAAGAGGAAATGTCTTCATTGAGTTGCCTATAATGACATCTACTGCAGATGTCTCTCTTTTCCTTCATCCTTTTCTTTTTCAGAGACACCGAGCTAATTCAGAGCCAGTTAATGTGTGCACGGAGTCTAAATCATTCTTTTGAGTGAGCATTACCTTCCCTTGCCATACAATTCAGATAATTGTCTGTCATACAATCACCTTATATGAAACTGTTCCTTATAGCAGTTGGACACCCCAGTTAAAGGATAACTGCTAGAAACTAGAGGTGGCCCCCCACTCTATCCCTTCTTGTATTTCCAATATAATCAGAAATGCTCCAAGATAAACTGGTATCAATGTGTTTAGTGCAATGAACAATAAAGACTTGTATATGAGTAAACTCACTATTCTCTCTCAAGGATGGAATTGATATCACTGAGAACAGATCAAATTGATGCTAACATTTTATCCTCTATGAATACTTGTTTCTCTAAGTCTGCAGCTAGGTGACAGTTGGTAGAAGACTAAACTTGGAGTCAAAAGACCTGAGACCAAACCTAACCTCAGATATTCACTAACTTTGTATCTCTGGACAAGTCACTTAATCTCTATTTACCTCAGTTTCATCATCAATAAAAACATGAATGATAATAGTATTTGCAATCGAGGATGTTATGAGCACAAAAGTTACCATATTTATATGAAAAAAAAAAAACTTGCTATATAAATACTGGTTGTTAGTCCTCTGACACTATATCAGCTTTGTCTGGTGATAAAAATTTAGAGTTTGTTTGTTTGTTTTTTTCAATGTCAGGGAAATGAGGCTCTAGATATAGGAATATCACTACTGAATTATGACTCCAAGTAAGAACCCTTTTAAATATACAGAGCCCCTTATTTTCTACCCTGACACTAGCATCTGGGTCATATGCCTGCCTGATTGTGTTCTCTCAGGGAAAGTCTTAGTAAGATTCCAGGGTTTTCAACCTCTACAATTACCCTAGAATACATTGACTGATTTTCTTATGCCCTGGCACACAATCCCCAGAACAACCCATCAGTTCACTTTCTAAAAACACAAATCTTTCACTCTCAACATGACTTTAACATGAACTCAAAGCCAATATTGCCACTATCTCCATATAGTCTTTTCACATTCTCTTAAATCATCATTCCTATTCAATATTTTAATCTCCATTAGGGAGTCTTAATTAATTTTGTGTATGTGTAGTCTAGTGAAACCTATGAACTCCTCAAAATGATGTGTTTAAATACACAAAATAAAATAGGATTATAGAAGAAAAGAATTATATTCAAATATTAAGTATATTAATATTTATAGTAAACAGACTAAGAACCCCTACAAGAGCCTAAATAGACAAGTAATCACATTTAAGACCTCTTTCTGCTACTACTAAATAGTCTCATGGCAAGTAAGTATTTCTAATACACAAATACACACACACACACACACACACACACACACATATTTCTAACTTTAACCCTTTATCTTCAGTTTCCCAAGCTCCTGATAATGTGCAATATTTTTTATCTGAAGAATTAAAGATATTTCTATTTAACAAAAAGAAAAAAAAAATGAATAACAGTGAGGAGATGGGTCTTCAAATGGTCAAGAATTCTCTTTAAGTCTCCCTACAATTGCTTTCTTTATTGAAGGCTCTTCATATCACACTATGAGAGTGTTAAAGGTGAGAAGTAAGGATAGTGATGAAGTGCAGCCCTTAGGAATGATATGGTAATGACCCCAAGGCTACTAGGACTTAGACATGATGTAATGAGGAACAATATATTTCTTCCATTAGGCTATCTTTCCTTAGTTTATCTTGTATGGCTAGAATGCTAAATCCAAAAGGTTGCTGACTATCAGATAACAGCCTACTGACCACTATTAACAGGATGCTTGGAGCTAATGGGCATTAATAATGAGATGCCTAAAGTTAACACAAGCACAGTGCAAAATTTCAGGACTCACTTCCAAAAGGTTCCCAGATAAGCTCTGACCAGAGAACTAAGTGTAGGTCACCTATAAACAAGGTAAAAACTTTACCACTCCTCAACTCCACTTATATGCCATAAAATTAGCATATCAATAACATGAAGCACTTGGTTTCTCTCACTTTTCCCTCTAAATTTACCTCCTTCCCACTAGCTCTTTGCTATCTTCTTCTTTTGGAATTTAGCCCACTTTAATTAGAGATATAATTATAATAAGCCCTGCCCCTTGATTTGGAGATTAGTCTGAGCCTGCAAATTCTTTTGAGACATCTCATAATACTGATCTGGAACTCCAAAAATTTTAAGTTCCCCCTTGAACCCCAACAATAGCTCTAAAACAAAGGAAGCTTTCAATTAACATTTTAAATGCCTATTTTACCCCATTAGAATTTATTAAACTGAACTTGAATGAATATCAATGCAACTTCCCAAAAAGCCTAAAGAGACTTCGCCATTATCACACATAGGAATAATTTTTAGTCAAAATATCAAATTGACCATCTAATTAAGTTGGGAAGTCAATTTAAAAAAAAAAAAGTTTGACTAAGTAGACATAGTTGTAGTCAGTTGGCTGGGCTATTAAGCCTTTCTTATCTCCCAGTTTATGTTTCCAGATAAAATTGCCCCCATCTATGGCCTCTCACAATCTATGGAGTTATACTGGCTCCCAAAAACAATTTAGAGATATTCTTCACTCAGTCAAAAATGGAATATGTTGAATCACATGTGAGTTGCAGATATAAGGACTTAAAAATTACTTTCCTGTTTTGTTTGTGAATAATTTTTCATTTTATGAAAAAAAAAAAAAAAACCAAATATCCTAGTAGGTAAAATCAATAGCAGCCACCAGAACAGATGGAAAATTCTCCAGGCTTAATGTGCCTCACGCATGGCTGCCACAACTGAATATCTAAAAAGAACCAAAGAACAGCTTATTCTTCCTGTAAATGTGACATTAAGGTTCTTTTGTGAAAATAAACCTTTTATTTCCAATGATGATAGGCAAGTCATTTTTTTTTTTTTTTTTTTTTTTTTTTTTTTTTTTTTTTAGCCATTTGAACCACAGCAGGTTTCAAAATCCTTTACAGAGAACAAGAGTAAAATGTAATTTCTTTGGCTGTTTAAGGAAACCTAAGTAACACACGAGACAAAAATGGTCTTTGTGGATTATGGATTTCCATAACCTCCTCATCTGATCTTGTAAATAATAATAGTGATAATAATAATTACATTTTATAGTGCTTTAAGGTAGGCAAACATTTTTATATATGAAATCATTTGATCCTCATACATGCCTCAAAGACAACACACTTCCCCCCCCCCCCCCAGAGCTATTGTAGAACTTACTTTCTGTCCCAAGAAAACTTATAAAACAAAGGTAGAACAAGCATGTAGGTGAAGATATAGCTATGGTTGTGAGATTCTACTAGTGCCCAAGGGATATTCTGTCTGATTCAAAAGGAAGAGTGATAGAGGGAACAAAACAACTCTAGCAAAGAGCTAAACAGGAACAAAGGAAAAACAAAGAGGGAGAAGTGTTAGGGAGATTAGTTTGAGAGTAAATAAACAGAAACAAAATAATAGGCTGCTTTGATGAGTGATTTGGAATATTCTGAAATAGGAGCAATTGAGAGGAAAATCTAGTAATCATTGTGATGGATTCAAAGATTATGAGAATCAGCCCCTGACCTCTGGATACTGTCCCAGCTCTTAAAATCTTCCATAACAACTTGGGATGCATGTATTAATACTAAGTCCTTATTCCAATTCATCAAAGTTTGTAGGGCAGAGGTTCTAAACATGAGCTTTTTTAAGAAAAAAATTTTGATCCTAGAATCTCAATTGGTTTTCATTCTAAGGCTAGTTATTTTGTTTTAGGCAATTAAAAACCTCATTCTGAGACAGGATCCATAAACCTCACTTGGCTGCCAAAGGGATCTATGACACATACATAGAAATGTTAAGAATCCTTCGACTATAATATTTAAGTGGTGACTAGGATTATTCCTTCACAGATAATATTTGACATTTATAGGAAGACATAGGAACTTGTATACATGTGTAGGAAGGAATGATGCTTTCAGTCCAATTCTTGATAGTCTCCTCAAAATCAAGAATTCTTTCTCTGAATGCCCTTCCTGTTACCAGTTCCATTACCATAATATAGATGTTTGCCACACTCAAAGTCCCCAGTACTTCTTCAATTGTATTCAGGCCACCATTTTCTTCATGAATAAGTCAGTCTACACACATTTAATAAATACCTGCTCTGTGAGGAGCTCATAGAGAGTTTATATAGACAGTGGATAGAGCAATGGACCCAAATCAGGAATAGAGATCAATATGGGCTCACACATTTAGTAGCTGTGCAAGCCTGAGAAAGTCACAACCTCTGTTTGCATCCTTAGCTTCAATTTCCTCATCTATAATGGCACTTATCTCCCATGATTGTTATAAGGTTCAAACGACATATTTGCAAAATACTTTGTAAGCTTTAGAGCCATATATAAGTATTAGCTATCAAGTAGGCACACCAACACTTTGACTAGTTAACTTTTATTTCTAGGTTCTCCTGAAGGTGTCTAAAGATTGTCAAATCAGTTCAATGGAACTGTCATTTGCTCTGACGTCAACATCTTTCCAGACAACGCTGTATAATTTCCTAGGAGCACACAGATTGAGGTCCACTGCTTCATCCCTGGATGGATTATATCTGAAAATCAGGATTCAAAACAATAGGCTTACAGTAGGAAGTAATTCCAAGCATAGGAAAAAAAAAAAAAAAAAAAAAAAAAAAGGAACCCTGCTTCCCTGCTTTCAAAAGCTAGTTTTCAAAAAAATGACTTGCAGTTCTATTGAGTTATACTACAGTTCAAATCACATCAGTAGAGTTTTCTTCTCCCTCTCCCTTTCCCTTTTACTCCCTCTTACTCTTTCCCTCTCTGTCTCTCCCTTTCCCTTTTACTCTCTCTCTCTCTCTCTCTCTCTCTCTCTCTCTCTCTCTCTCTCTCTCTCTCTCTCTCTTTCTCTCTTTCTCTTTCTCTCTCTCTCTCTCTTTGTGTCTCTGTCTCTGTCTCTCTCTGCCTCTTTCTCTCTAATTCTCTCTCTCTCTGTCTATCTCTGCCTCAATTTCTCTGTCTTTGTGTCTCTGTCTCCCTCTCTGTCTTTGTGTCTCTCTGGTTCTTTCTCTCTCTGTGTCTCTGTCTCTGACTCTGGCTCTGGCTCTCTGGCTCTATCTCTGTATTTCTCTCCACAAGTACGCACACATGCACACACACACGCCCACACTTACAGAAAGAACCTTGAACTGTAGTTTCAAACCAATAGGTTTCTATTCTGTTTCAATGGAGAACTACAGAATACTCATGCCAAGAGGCAAGCAAAGCAATCAAGAAAAATTCAAGCATACCAACAGAGAAAATGGGATGGATTTAAGATAATAGTGAATGCTTAAGACACTAGTTATGAACACAAGAAGTCCAAAGGCACACAGATGAAACATTTTTGTTGCTATTCTGTAGCAGTTCTCCACAAGAAGTCCAAATGCACACAGATGAAACATTTTTGTTGCTATTCTGTAGCAGTTCTCCACAAGAAGTCCAAATGCACACAGATGAAACATTTTTGTTGCTATTCTGTAGTAGTTCTCTATGTCTCCTCTTTTTGACTTAGATTATGCAACATGCTGGTCACTCTCCTTCAATCAGTCATTGCATTTATTAAGCACTGATAATATTCTAAGTAATGTTTTTGACTGGCTGTAAATGTAAAAGTGAGACAATCTCAACTTTCAAGAGACATTTTCACTATGGTCTAAATGAAGGTTAGAGAGCAAAGAAGGTAGAAAAGAAGAGAGAACATATGTCTCCTCCACTGCCCCAAAGCAGGAGACTATAGGACCTTTTTTCTTTATCAT
Organism: Sminthopsis crassicaudata; assembly: GCF_048593235.1. Classification (NCBI taxonomy): domain Eukaryota; kingdom Metazoa; phylum Chordata; class Mammalia; order Dasyuromorphia; family Dasyuridae; genus Sminthopsis; species Sminthopsis crassicaudata. The sequence goes on from NC_133618.1 coordinate 564,375,233, forward strand.
TTCATATTATTACCACTGTGTAGTTTTGATTCATAACATAAGTATGTATACTTTTTTTTGAATATCAGTCTGTCCAATGGTACCAGAGGCAATGTGGTATAAATGACATGCTAACAAGAGAGATTATAAGTGCTTCCAGGGTGTACACACACACACACACACACACACACACACACACACACACACCATCTTGAGTATATGCCCTGAGGTGAGCAATGACGCATCAGCTGTATTTTCAGAACAGCAGACTGTTGTTGTGCTTCTAGAACTATGAAGTTTATCCATCCCTCTTTTCCATCTCAATATGTCTCTGTGTTTACCTCGACAGACAGAATGGGCTGATACAATGCTAACTACAGAAAATTGATTTAGTCAATTCCAATAAATAAGCAATTAATTCCAGTTCATTTTTTTTAAAGATAGAATAATAGCTACTACTTCATCTATATCCCAAAGAGATTTCAAAAAAAAGAAAAGAAAAGGACCTATACATATGAAAATATTTATAACAGCTCTTTTGAGGTGGCAATGACTTGGAAATTGATGTTTATCAGTTGGGGAATGGCAGAACAAGGCTTGGAATATGACTTTGATGGAACACTATTGTGTTAATAGGAGATTTTCAAAAACCTGGAAAAACTTACATGAAGTGATACAAAGTGAAGTCAGAAGACCAGGAGAAAATTGTACACAATAACAACAATATTATATGATGATCAACTGTGAATGATTTGGCTTTTCTCAGCAAAGCATTGATCCAAGGTGAAAAATGTAATCCACTACCAGAGAAAGAACTGATGAAGTCTGAATGCAGATCAAAGCATACTTAAAAAAAAACACTTTATTTTTCTAAGTCTTTTTGTGCTCTATGTTTTTTCTCACAACATGACTAATATGGAAGTATGTTTTACATGACTGCACATGCATAGTCTAGTTCAAATTGGTTGCCTTCTCAGGGATGGGGAAGGGAAAAAGACAGTTTGGAATCCATTTTTTTAAGTGAATGTTAAAAATTGTTTTTACATGTAACTAGAAAAATATTTAGGGCAATAAATAAATAAGGATGACTAATTTATTATTTATTTAACTAAATTCGCTGCTTAATTCCATCAAAAAGGTCATTATTCACTCCAAGTAAACACATTCTCATTATAAGGAGTTCATCTGAATTGCACAAAAGCATAGAAAATATCTAATTCAACTTCATTTCAAAGAATGGTCTAAGAAAGATTAGTTCTTTATCAAATGTCATTATGGACAGATGTGTATTTTAGAGCTAATATTTCTAGATTTCTATTTGAATTCTATTTCCTCTACAATAGAGAAGTCAAATAAAATAGGTTTCTATTTATCAAAATATAATTGGGAAATGTTTAATAAAATAAATTAAAATACACTAATGCACAGATAATGTTAATATGTGGTTTTCAAAATCAATATGTACCCACAGAGACATTTATATATTTAGTTTTATGGTCCCATTTCTATTTGAGTTGGACACCATGCTTTATAAACACACTTTACAATGAATATGTCTGAAAGTTTATTGTAGTAACATTCAAAATAATATTGTGGTTTGTAAATTGGTATTGGTAAATGACCTTAAGAATCAACATTTCTCACATTAATAATAACCTTTCAAAGAAAGGCTCTCTAAATGTTTGCTCATGGTTATAAAGAAGGTGAAGGAGAATTATGGGAAACAAATTTACCATTTTCCATCTATTAAATTCTTACTGGCTTATCAAATGAGTATCTCAAATTCAGTTACTGAAGAAAAGAAAGAGGAATAATCACAAAATTCCTATTTCCTGGATTAGGTCAAATTTAGGCCAGTCCAGTGATTCTGGCTTGGGATTAGAATTCGTTGAGATATAACAAAAGGCTAATAGGGGTTGTGGAAAGATAGATACAGGTGGAGATATGAATTACTATAACCATTCATATGAATTACTATAACCATTCTAGAAAGCAATGTGGAGCTGAAAAAAATTGACCAAATACCCATACCATGCTCTTTGAACTGTATATTCCACTGCTAAACCAAGGTGAAACCCTACAGAAGTTGCTGAAAAAAAAAAAAAAAAAAAAAAAATATATATATATATATATATATATATATATACCAAATATTTTAAACAGTCAAGTTTATAGTAGCAAAGAACTAGAAACATAGTAGATGATGTTCAATAGAAGGGATGGTCAGAAGAGATAAATAAATAAATTTTAGTAGAAGAATGAATTTGAATATTATTGTGCTATAATAGCTAATAATAGTTAATATTTATATTGTGCATACTACATGGCAGGCACTGTGCTAAGTTCTATACAATTATTATCTCATTTGATCCTCACAAGCACCTTGGGAACTAAGTATTATTATTATTTGCATTCTCCAGATGAGGAAACTGAAGCCACAAAGGTAAAGTGACTTGTCTGAGTAATACAGTTAATAATTGTTTGAGAGTGGATTTGAACTCAGGATTTCCTGACTCCAGGCCTAGAATGAACCACTGAGCTGTCTATAAGAAATTTTAAATATAATAAATACAGTGAAGCAAGGAAAAATTTACATGAATTGATAAAAAAAAAAATTAAGCAGAATCAGGAAAACCATACATACCATGTCTAGAACAATATGAATGGATAAAACAACAATATAATAAAAACTGAAATTATGTAAAACAGGCAACACCCAAAGAAAAGAGATGAAAAGACAGTTACCACACTTTTTTTTTTTCTTTTTTGTAACTGGAGATTATAATTGAAGAGATTTTTTTCAACACTTTTTTTTTTTCCCTAACAGTTGTTGATTTTTGTTTGTTAGTTCATTTCTTCATGATAATGGATAGTTGTCTGGGGAAAGAGAGAGGAAGAAGACATGGGGAAACTTAGGTAATATAAAAACAAAATATATCAATGCAATATTTTAATTCTTTTTAAAAATACAATAAGGCTCTCATGAAGTATAAAATAAAATGAAAATAACTTTACTAAAGATGAATTTAGATAACATGCTATTCTTTTCCATCTCCACATTCAGCACAGTAACTAATCATACTATCAGAAACTTGTGCCTATGGAAAAATGGCAATCACAGTAAAACTTTTGACTCTAAATTGCCATATATTGAACCTTTATGCCTAGGCAATAAAAGTTCAAAATGACAATTCTGAGAATGACCTCTCTTGTCTATTAATATAATACCTGGCCAATATATTAAAAACAAATTAATTAAAAATAAAAACAGATATTGTTAGTAACATAGCACCCCTTTGAAAAGGTCTCTATCTCAAAGAAATATTATTAGAGCATTAATATTGCTTTGTTATTTTATAAAGCTTTTTTTTCCCCCAGTGGATCAAAACAATTTATATCAATGATTATATTTACCCTCACAACATGTCTGTGAAGCAGAGAGAAAAGATTTTTATCCCTATTTTACAAATCAAAAACTGAGCTTAATAATAAAAGAAAATTATCCAATCTTCTAAAAATAACAATTTTTACTATAAGGATACTATCAGAGGCAATTCAAAGCATATATCCTAAGGTTAAAAAAGAACCATAATTAATAATCAGGAGCAAAATTAGGAACAAAAGGTCCACACAATAAGTAGTTGCTTCCAATACTGTCACCAACTACAGGTCTAAGCCATCAGGAGCAAAGTCACTAATTGAACCTTTTGTATGGAATTTGTCTCAAGATTTAATTGATATCAGGATTTATTTCAAATGATTGCCATTTCAGTTATCACACTGAACTAGGAAAATTCTCCTCTTTCTTTAGACTCCCATTAGGATACTTATAACAACTGTTGACAGATTTCAACATTTTTTGTAAGGAGTATCCCTTCTTCTATTGGAGTTGAATAAATAAAGACTTTCCTTCAGTGTTATCAAATAATTTAACATTGTCACTAAGTCTACTGAAGAATTTCCCTTTTTGCAGATGAAGTCCTGCTTATGATGATTATAAAGATAGTTTCACTTCCCTTATATAATTAAAAGTATTACTTTATTTAGTAAACCACACATACCTAAAACTTTATGGGTACAGCTGTAAGTTTAACTTATCAAGCATGAGGCAATTTAAAAGCAGTTATGTAATACTTTTAAAAAGCTAGACTAAGGTCATTCTCTCTTATCAATTATTCCATTTAGTCCCCTAAACTTTTTGAGGGAGAAGTTATCTGAACTATCTTGGGAGAAAGTAAAATTACCAATTAGGGGAGAATCTAATCCATTTCCTTAGATTATATAAAGATTTCTAAGAGTATGAAAGCTCAAAGCCTAGTTGAATCCACATAAAAGATGAAATAAGGAAAGACTAATGAGATTTACCTAGGGATATGTCTAAAGAAGTGAATCCTCACCAATGAGTCTTCCTAAAAATTGGCTACAAAAAGCTGCTAGACCAGTGAGCCTATCCCACCCTTTCTTAGGTTAATGTAGATTTATCAAAGATTGATTCTTTGAGACTCAATTCAAATAATCAGGCGTGTAATGATAAATCTGCTGTTTTAAAAGTCGATTCCTGTAGACAATGATAGCAGCTACCGAAGATAAAAGAGAAGATTGAAAATGGAGTGCATATGAAGGTGATGTGCTCAATGTCAGACTTGCTTTATAGTAAAATGGTGACCCTGATCAGAGACAATGATACAGGAGGGACCAAAGGGAACAGGGATAGATTTTGTCAAGGCTTTGAGAGTGGGTAGAACCAAAGCAAACTTAAAAAGTATTGCAGTGTCATAGTTTGAATAAATTTAAACAAAAGTAAGGGCACACTTTTGTCCTGAGATAAGGAAAGAAGGTCAATGTAATAAATTTGTTCAAGAATTGCTTGAGATCTTGCCATATTACATTTTGAAAGACAAAAGCACTAATTGGCAAGAGGAGCCTCACTGAACGAACTAAGTTCTAAGACCGATTATGAGCATATGGTCAAAGTATAACCCTTCCTTTTGAATTTGAATAAATTATGCTTATTTTCCTCATTAATTGTCTACTACATCCTTCTGGACATGGGGAGAATGGGGCACCATTTTAATGAATGAAACAGAGGTATAAAGTAATGACCATCTCTATCAATTGCTTGGTGATTAAATGGAGAAGATGATGAATGCTAAGCAATGCACTCTAATTAATGATATATTTATGTAAATTGTTGTGTAATAATCATTGTACTTAAATCCAAAGGAAATGCCTATGTGATTTACCATGTTAAACCCAAATTATGATGTCTTTATGCCATAATTATATGGTAGCACTATATGATGACAGAAAGACAGAAATTTGGGAGGTGAAAAACAATAATGATGCTAATGTAAGTTTGCTTTTCATATAAGACCTTCTTTTCTAATGGGTCAAAATAGTTTATATCAATGATTGTACCATTTAGCCTTACAATATACCTGTGAAGCAGAGAGAAAAAAATACTTTTTATTCCCATTTTACATATCAGAAAACTGAGCTCTTAGAACATCATTCAGATCATCACATCATACCTTATTCAAGAGCACAGTAAAATAGCATCTTCAGACTATTCTTTCTTTCTATTTTCTTATTAATGATGACCCCTCTCCTGGGAAAAAGCTATTCTGCTCCCCAAAGACTTCTGGGAAGAAACTATCCAAGCTTTAAAAATCACTTCATGCTCTCTTTTTATTACTTCATTAATAAGTAATTCACAGTGAAAACTCTTTGGATACAAATGTGGGCTCAACACATCAACTATGGGGCAATTTAAAACCAGAGCATATCCCAACTTGAGGAATGATGGAATAAGGCTATTCTCTTTCCTGACAGCTAATTTAGTAACATAGCCTAATGCAAAAATACTAGATTACTCACAGGTGAAAAAGAAGGAGGAAATTCTGGCCTAAGCTCTCTAAATTCCTATATGATAGCCCTCCATATCCCAATATGGTAGCAATTACAATCAATACTCTGAAAGCAAACAATTTCCATTACATACCATTGTATTTATAGGGAAGATTTCCTGTACTTCAAGAAATTTCAGTGATCATAGAATTATATAATAGCAGAAGCGAAAGAAATTTTAGAGATCAGCTAGTCCAACCATTTCATTTTTCACTAGGGTAAATTCAAGTTCCAAGAGTTTGAAATGACTTCCTCATAAGATAGAGAAAATGACATTGCTCATCCAGTATTGTTTAGACTGGATCTATAACTGTGACTTATTTTTCCAGCAGTGCACATGAATTTATTCTATCATTCTCTTCTTTTCCTCTTTCTTCTTCTCTCTCAGCCTTTGGTCTCATTCTCTCTCTTGCAATCAATGCCATACATCTTAAAGATGGCTACTAGTGTTAAAAATATTAGAGGTATCACATTAGACTGTGAAGATTGAGGTGATGGAAAAGAAGGGATGAAGAGCACCTAAGATTTAAAAGACTTCCTTCTACCATAATCCCATAATCTATAGTTAATTTCTGCTACTATTAAAAATAAAAATATAGAATACTATATTCCTTTAATAGTTCTTGACCTTCTAAGATATAGAATGGGAAAGAATTAAGGGGCAAGAGACATATGGCTCTATCTTAGTTGTAAACAATACATATGGTTAGAGTAGACTCTGGAATAAAGGCAACCAAGGAAAACAAAGTCAAGTAACTTCTTAAGGAGGTTGCCTATTACAAATCCTCTCATGCTACAGAACACAGAAAGAGAAACTTAATTTTGCTTCCTTGAACATCTATTTAACTGTGGAGTCTTTGAAAGTGAGAAGGGGTAAAAAAAAAAAAAAAAAAAAAAAAAAAAAAAAAAAAAAAAAGGAAATTCATATGAAAAATATTCCCACGTGTCACTATTCAATTTAATGCAAGATATATTTAGCAAGCACATATTATGTGCAATGCATTGTGTTCAAGATTGCAATAACAAAGAAAAAAATAAAATAAAAAAAAACCCTCTGCCCTCAAAGAGGTTTATATTTTATTGGTAGATTAACTTGGTTTTAAAAATGCATCTATATCTTTAAAAATCAATTTAATTAATTTTTAAAGATTAAAATGTAAATGGATGCTTATCTGAATCCCTTTTCAAAATGTTTTAAAAGCATAAAATTAAAGACATAGGAGTATAAAAGGAAAGGAAACCAATTATGTTGAAATTCAGTTGTCAAAATAAAATTTTTAAAATGTAAGTTCATAACTCCCAAGTACATTTAAACACTCACATGAATATTATCCTAAAAATCCATACTATGGTATTACCTTTTAAGGATAAACTCCTTTTATATCACTGAGAACTCCTGAACCAAATCTCTTTAGGTAGAATGGACTATCAACACACCATTGTTTAATTTCATCCTAAGACAAATAGGTGATAAGAAAGTTTTCATTTAAGATCAATTTTTGCTTATTATTTGCAATTAATTTAACAAAAATCTTGGGAAAGGAATAGAGTACTTGCAAAGTGTTCTAGGAAAAAAATATATTTTATTTATTAAATAATTAAAGGATGCAATAAAACATATAAATAAAATATTTAATTTATCAACATTAAAATCATAATAGTGGCCTGCATTGTGCCCCTAGGTGAGTTTCTGTGACGTGAAGAACAAATTCCCTGGTCTTGGTTCTAGGCAAGAAATTGGACTTATGTAATCTTTCACTTCCTAGATATGAGTTCTAATCAAATAATCACTTTTCTGAGCATTAATTTCCTCAAATAAAATAGGGATGATAATATGTACACTACTTCCTCTATAATGTAGCTGTGAATTTCAAATGAGATACTTTATATAAAATATTTTGTAAAAGAATAATGCTATGAGAGTATGAGCTCCTATTAAATATAGCCTGATCCAATTCTTGTCTCCTTTTTCAGACCATTGTGGGGTACTTCGCCAAGAGAAGGAAGTTTATTTTAAACACTTCAGACTGTCTCCTTTTTCAGCATTATGAAAATTGGCCAAATTTGTAATTTTGAAAATGACTCTTTGGCCGTCCATCATCTCCCCTTGTCACAGCCAAGGGACACACCACACATTTTCTGAAACTTAATAGACCAAGATGTAGAAGAATAGATAGGTTTTCCATCTGGGCTCAGGGTTGGGTGTGAGCCATAGAAGGCGTTGGGATAATCATCAGAAGGGTGATGAATTCATCAGGGAGTGGGGGCCATCCCAAGGTCAGCCTGGCTACACATAGCCTCTTTGGATGGCCCAGGAGCCTCCCTTGGCTGGGCTCCTTCCACATTAGGAAGGGTCCAGAAAGCAGGGAAAAGATGCTGAAATCTGGGCAATGGAGAGGTAGTTCTTTCTCTGGGTGACTTCCTGTGTCCCCCTGGCCCTATAAACTTGAAAGAGGCTTTTTTCCTCTATCTCATTTAGATTTCTGTTACTCTGGGTGAGGCAAAGGAGAAAAAGAGCCTGGCACAGCCTAACCAACATCTCTAGTCAGAGCACCATTATATCTCCTCAGAGGCCTATAGGAAATCAATCCAGTATCTGCAAATAACTTCTGGGGCCCAGAGATACTCAGTACAGGAGCTGAGAGTGTACTTGGGATTTTCCATGTGCTCCCCCCCATTCCCTACCCCAACCTCTCATTTCTTTCTGTCTCTTATTTATATCTACATAATTTACATATTTTATATATGTTAATATAATTTATATATTTGCATGAAATGTATATTTATGTGTTATATATAATTTATTTTATATATTTTCTATCTTAGATATAGATATTATATAATATACATATTTTAAGAGATTTTACCAAAAGTCCTCCATAAATATACACACAAATATACTGTACATATGCAAAAATTTGAGGTCCCCTGTCACTCTCCTTTTATTGTGTTCCTCAAGCACATACCTCCATGGCCTTTCCCTGTCATAATACTTTTGCATGTTCTATGTGTATATTCTATATAGATATAAATATTTTATTTCCCTCATTAGAATATAAATTCTTCGAATACATAGACAATATTTTGCTTTTTTCTAGTTTTTGTCCTTCTTTGTAACCCCTTATCTTAGCACAATGAATGCTATATAATATAATAGAAGCACTTAAAAATGCTTGTTGCCTCACTGTTTCAAAAATTTGAAAGTGATTTCACAAGTTACTTACTCATACTGCAGTATTTAAAAAAACATTCCCAGGAAGTGGCCATCTAGACTCCACTTGAAGATTTCCTCAACTGAAGAATCATTCCACTTTAGAAAGTTCTAATTATCAATAAGGTATTTTTCCTTACATTGAATCAAATACAGTGCATAATCTAATCCATGCATTGTAAGCAGAGGTTTATGTTTTGCCTTTCTTTAAATCCCTGATGCTTAACACATTGTTTGGTACATAGTAGAAGCTTAATAAAACTTACTGACTTAACTTGATTCTGCAATTTTAAACCAATCCATGCAATAAAATGATAAAGTTCTATACCAAATAAAATAAATTGATTTTTCTTCCACACAACTTAAAATCAGACATGAGTATCTTCCTGAGTCTTCCTTTCTCCTAACCAATTATCATCTGTTCCTTTAACCAGTCTTGACCTTCTATTACTTCTTCATTATCATCACCTTCTTCTAGACCATAATAGTCTTACTTTGCCTCTTTTAAAATGCAGTACCCAGGACTGAAAAAAATACTCAGTATTTGATCTGTATTAGGATACAGCAGAATTCTCACTAGCAAGATTTAATATTGTATTTAGACATTTTGCTTCTTCATTGTTTGAAACTAAGTGAATGAAGTCAAACAGAGTGACACAAACCTAACAATCTGACCTGCTAGAGAAAATGAATCTAGTTTATTGATTGATCTTGGGAGTTCTGAGTTTCAATAGTCTAAAACAATCAGATATCTGCACTAAGTCTATCACCTCTTTTTTCTTGTTATTGTCTTTCATTCTCCAAGAGAACTAATGACATCAGGGGGGATGTCTTGACTTACTAGTAAAATAGATTTAAGAGAGACAGGGCTGTACAAAGTCATCAGCTTCACTCTCTCCTCCAGTCATTCAGAGTCCATTGGCAAGACATAGGTCAGCACTACTGAGGATGGTCCTGGAGGGGAAAGAAGAAAGGGATAAAAACTACTAATTGAGCTCAGGGTTATTAAGTGTGTATCTATTCACAAATTTGAAAAAGAAAATTAAATTCAGGGAAGTACAGGAAGTCTTAAGGAAGACACAAAGTCACTGTATGGAAACATATAGAACCAAATATTTTGTCCTTTGCATATGATCAACCAACTAGATCTTTTGTTCTAACTAGTCTTTTTTGTTTTTTGTTTTTCTCTGTGATAGTATGATTTTTTAAAAAAAGTCTCCTGAAGGTTAGAGTTTCTTTGGGAACTCCATTTACTGGGCAGAATTTTTTCATTCCAAGGATCACTGCTTAGTTAGCTTGAATCATGAGTGTTAGGATATGTGATGATATGATCAAAACTTAGATTTTTGAGATAGAGAGTGATAATAAGTCAAATGAAGAGTCAGAGAGGAGAAATCTTATAATTAGTTTATTCTTCCAATCTTATTAAGAGAAAGATCACTAAAAATCTCAAAGGAAGATAGACAAACAAACACACACACACACACAGAATAGGAAATGCTATCATTTTAAGGAAGAAAAAAATTACCTTTAGGATTTAATAAAGAAATCTTAAGACTGAGAAGGCACGAAAATATAAACAAAGAAAAAGAAGTTGGTTGAAGTAAAAGTCTTATTCATATTAGAGTCAGTTCTAATTTCCTTATAAGTTTCTTCCTTCCTAATAAGTTTCCTTATTTCTGGGCCATATTAAATTGTAAAAGGATGAAATTAATACTACCCAAGAAATCTTTGTAAAATCCAGAAGATGTTTTGAAAAATAAACAGAATTAGATACCCTTTAACACTACTGTCACTTACCTCTTCCCCCTTCTACTCCTCTCTTCTCTTTAAAGTGTTTTTTAATAAGTTCCAGCTGATCTGTGATTGATGGTCCCCATTGGCCTAAGACAAAGCACCCACTGGATGCTGCATTGATCAGCCTTTGAATCCTAGAGATCATTACCCCTTCAAGTGGGATTCTTAAAATAAAGACAATGCTATACTCAATCTCAGCAGAAAGCAATTTCAGAAGAAATATCTCTGTCCCATACCCTAAATGATTCTGGGTACCATAGTTTGAGGGGGTAAATAATGAGGTCCTGCATGGTTAGATGGGTTATGACCTAGAGAGCCTGAATTACTATAAACAATCTAAAAGCCTAGCTACTCCTTGAGGCAATCAGAGAGGAGCACTGATGGGATTATAAATGGACTGTTTGAATTTGATGAGTCTTTTTATTTAAGTAGACTTTTATTACCACACCAAGTGGAGGTCTCTGATAAAATTCTTAGCTGAATTCTTTGCATTGACCAAAAAAGAAAAAAAATCTCCATAGTTAAAAGATCTAACCAAGGTATGACATCAAACTTCAGAGGTAATATTTCCCCTATAAAAGACCTCCTCTATTGTAATCCTTTTGCTCTTTTTAGGATGCTAAATCCCTTTTAGGGTTGACCACTTAGTCAGTGGAGTAATCTCCCCCCAGCTCCTTTTTAGGGTTTTAGGTTTTAGGCCACTTGTTAAACTCACAATAGCTAACAGCTATTAGCATCCTAATTCCTTTTATGGTTAGCTTCCTAATTCCTCACTTGCCATGCCTGAAAGGTGTCTCTGCTAGGGAATTTGTTAATTGCTAAAGCCCCCTTACCTCAAAAAAAAATCTTTATGGATTTCATCTACTTTTAGCAGTTTAACAAAATCTTTACCCCTTGGGGGGAAAAAAGAAAGTGAGCAGAATTTATCCAGGTCACTAGTTTGAAGTGCTAGATTCTTCATTATCAATCAATTGTTCACATATGGCTATCATCTCTAATCAAATAGTGGCATTATCCAATTTCTTGTTTTGAAATGTTATTTTATTTCCAAATGGGAGTTGCTGAAAAAACTAGGTGGTTCAAAGGATAGAGATGCAGTCCTAGAGTCAGGAGGACTTGAGTTCAAATTCAGTCTCAGAAACTTAATACTTACTAGCTGTGTAACCCTGGCCAAATCACTTAACCCCACTTGCCTCTCAAAAAAAAAAAAAAAAAAAAAAAAAAAGAGCAAATGGGAGTTGCTGGTGTAATTTACATAAGATTGTTGGTTTGATGTACATATAGTAGTTTCTCAAGTCTGCATTTGTCTATGCAATGGGGCAATATTATATTTTTTCAATGAAAAGCAATTCACTTCAGTCTGGGTCTGCAAAGCTATTCAAATTTATTCCCTGGGATTTTCTCCTGACTAGCCATACAAAAACGGAAATGGCAAAATAGTAAAGCCTCTGAGAGGTTTCCACTTTGCAAGCAAGAAAAATAAAATGAACAAGTTTTCTTCTATCTATATTCAGAATCCATCAGTATTCTCTCTAGAGGTGAATAGCATTTTTCAACATGGTTCCTTTGGAACTGTTTTGGATCATTATCTTGATCTGAGTAACTAAGTCTTTCATAGCAGACTATTTTTTTTGAAAACTGCTGTTCATATACTTTAACCATTTATTAATCGGGAAATGACTCATATTTTTATAAATTTGACTCACTTCCCTATACCTTTGAGAAATAGGACCTTTATCATAGAATCTTGCTTAACTTTTCCCCCAATTTTGTTTCCCTTCTAATTTTGACTGCATTAGTTTTATTTGTGCAAAAACTTTTTTAATTTCATGTAATCAAAATTGATTACATGATACATGATTTTTGTCTCCTATATCTTGTGTGGTCATAATTTTTTCCTTATTCATAGATCTAAAAGTTATAATTTTAATATTGCCCTAATTTACTTGTAATTATCCTTAATCTCTAAATAATTTATTCATTTTGACTTTTTCTTGACAGCTTGAGATGTCATCTATGACTAATTTCTTCCAAACTTCTAAGTTTTCTCAGAATTTTTTTCTCAAATAAGTTCTTAGACCCAAAGCTTGATTCTTTGAGTTTAGTAAACTAGATTACTATGATCTTTTACTAATATATTTAACTTATCATTTCACCCTATTTTTTAGCCACCACCTGATTATTTTCATGATTATCACTTTGTAAAGTAATTTGAAATTTGGTACTTCTAGGCTGCCTTCTTCTTTTATACTTATCCTTTGATTCCATTGATATTTTTGCCTTTTGTTCTTCCTGATGAATTGTTATTTTTTTCAAGTTTTATGAACTAATCTTTGGTTGCTTGATTGATATGCATGAATAAATAAATTATTTTAGGTAGTATTATCATGTTATATATTGGCTCTACCTATCCATAAACAATTAGTATTTCTCCTATATTTGATCAATTAGATATTTAAGGTGTATTTTCATCTTTGGTGAGTAAAATCTGAAATGCCTGAGGGAAAAATGGTTTAAGCTTCCAAATATATTGTTGTTAAGCAATGCTTGCCAATTGCAAAAGAAATCAGTTCTAGGACCTTAAGATTTGGCACTAAACCTGAAATATAGGGAAAAACAGATTTTTGCACATTGAAAACAATTAAATAAGACCAATTAATTAAAGAAAACAACCAGGATGTGAAATTAAGTTATATCTTTTCTAGTTGGAAGGAAGATTAGGGGCTTTTCAAGTTGAGAGGGAGTAAAAAGGTATGTGTGGTACGGAAATGGTGAGGGGTCACCATTTAATAAAAAAAGCTGGAGAGATCGCTAGAGTAAAGCAAAGCTTATTGTACATTCTCGAGAGAAGGGCTTCCCACCCTCCGAGCAGAGAGGAAGCGCCTCCTGTGGGCAGGACAGCACCTTTAATCCCTAATGCAAAACACCCCCTCCCACCACTGACCCTCATCCTCATTGGCTGAGAGTCTTACATTCTAAACTCGAGATCTGCCCATGAAATTGAACTTGACCAATAAGTACATAGTTGCCCATATTTAGCTGAAATAGGGAGAAGGTATCATGAGAAGGGAATGCAATTATGCCCTTGACTCGATGTTCACAGTCCTTCAGGCCTACTCAAACACTGAAGTAGATGAAGCTTTACTCGATTTTCACAACTCTTTTGAAAGATCTCACCTCATCTCATTCAGGTATAATATCCTAAAATCAGAAAAAAGGGTTGTTCCACTTCCCCCAAGTTATTGTATTCAATCAAAAATACATGGAAATAATAACTGATTAATTAGTATCTGGCCACCTAAACTTGGGTTTCTAGTGATCCAGACACATAATGATGATTTTCTTTAAATTGATTTTGAAAAGTATTTAAATAAACTAATTATCCATAAGGAAAGATATCCTCATTTGAATTTGGGATGTTCTTCCTGCACACTAGCATGTTATGTGAACATAGCTTGGTGGGGTCAAACTTCACAAGTCATTTCTGGAATCTAACAAACTGAGTTCTGTTTGCACCAAATAGTAGGATTTGATTTCACAGCATAAAGTAGGGGGAAAAAAATTGAGAATGGGGTAAATGAGCCAATGATAAAACAATTTTCTCCCTACCTTTTAGTAATTTAAAGGAAAGGCAAACATAGCACTCAAATCCAAGAAAAAGATGAGAGAATTGCAGTTTATGTGAGCATTCTGATTTTCAGGGATCTATTTACTAAAGAGAATAAATAACATGAAATATGCCCTGTGCATGCAATTTTGTGAGCAAATAGAAGAGACAGAAAAATGCCAAGAGCTAAGTGCCGCACCAATGGTGCTGTTTTCAACTATCCTAAAGGCACTACAACTGAATGTACCATATACAATTTAGAGACTTAGAAAAGTTGAGTTGTCTACTGAAAAGAAGAAATAACAAGTAACTTGGGGTACTGAGACTCAGGTTTGACTGCATCCCTTATTAGTTAAATATCCTTTGGCTGGCCTCTTAACTTATCAATGCATTCATTAGTATCCTCAGCTGTCAAAATATTTGATCTCCTATCTTGAGGAGTAATATGGCATAGTGGAGTAGTGTTGAGGGCCACAGATAGTGGGGAACCCTGGACGAGGTATAAGAGCCTTTTGTCCAGAAAGGATCCCTGCTGCGTGTCTGCTTTGGCTCCCCATCCCCCCAAGGGTGACAGCCTCCCTGAGAAGTCAGGGAGTATAACCACCTGTGCTGCACTTGAAGCAGAGTTATGCTGGGTGCAAAGAAGCATCTGTACCCAATAGCAAGCTGTTTATGTGGTGCAGTATCCAAAGTCCTCCCAGGAACAGATTCAGACACTACAGGAACTTGGGTTTAGATTCCACTTCTGACATATAGTGGCTATGTCATGCATGACAAGTCATTTAACATTTCAGTGTGTTGTATATCTTTCTAAGATTCTAAATTAAGGAGTAGGTAGTTATAAGCTATTGTAAAGGGAGTTTCCTCATTTGGGAGTTCCCCAAGCCAATTAAATGAGGTGTCCAGATCCTTTCCCTATCTCTATGTAACAATTTGGTGTTAAAGCAAAGGGGTTAGACATGAATCTATTGTTTCTGGCTGTTATCCCAGAATTATGAAACTGATACAATTCCAGAATTGCCCACCATTCTCTCCTTTTCCACTTTCCACAGTGACAAGAGTTGAATTGGCAGAAAAGAACAGAAGTCATATGGTTCTTAGATTGTCTATAAACATTAATTCAGTAGTCTCTACTTGGAATGCACAATCTTTATCCAATGAGTGATAAGTAGAACCTCTGCTAAAAGAACTGGACCACATTGATACTGTAACTGAAATATTCATATTGTAAATGAAACAAAGAGCTCATGAAAACTGGTGGAAAAGATAACCAAATGTTTTCAGCATGTTTACAATTTTGTTTTTATTCTTTTTTAATTTAGGATTTTATTTTTCCTGATTACATGTATTTTTTTCTTTTTTATATTTATTTAAACTAAATACAAAATAAGAAAAGAAAAACAAAAGAAAAAAGAACAGAAGAAAAGAAAAGAAAAATAAAAACATTGACATGTGCCCAACAGAACATCAGGAAGGATTCAAAATATGTAACAATAAAATTTCCATTTCATGAAAGCATATATGATAATAGAAGAGACTGTATTTATGACTGTCTATCTTTTCTTTGCTTCCTTGGAAGTTATTCTTTTATTTTTTACTGTGCATATTTATTTTATTCTTTTTCCCCATTTCATCTCCCCGTACTTCCCCTAGCAGGTTACAGTTAAGCAAGGAGATATATATATATATACATTTTTTTCCATACCTAGTAAAAACAATTTTTAACAATTTTTTAAAACTTTGAGTTCTAATTTCTCCCTTCCACCCTTACCACTATCACCCTCAACCTGGCATTGAGAAGGCAAGCAATTCAATATAGGTTATACATGTGTAGTCATGAAAAACATTTCTACAAAAGTCATGTTGTGAAAAAAAAAACACAGACACCTCCGCCCCCAACAACAACCACCAAAAAAAAAAAAATACCTCAAGAAAAATAATGTTTCAAAAAGCATGCTTTGGAAGCAGCTAGATGGTGTAGTGCATAGAGCACCAGCCCTGAAGTCAGGAGGATCTGAGTTCACATATGGTCCCAGACACTTAACACTTCCTAGCTGTGTGACCCTGGCAAGTCACTTAAGCCCCAATTGCCTCAGGAAATTTAAAAAAAAAAAAAAGGCATGCTTCAATCTGTATTCAGTTACCATCAGTTCTTTCTCTAGGTATAAATAGCATTTTTCATTCTAAGTACTTCAGAGTTGTCTTGGATAATTACACTCCTGAAAATAGCTGTCATGTTACTTTGTACATAGTATATTTTACTTTGCATCAGTTCATTGAAATCTTTGCAGATTTTTTTCTGCAAAAAGGTATGTATTAAATAAAATGGAGATAAGTAAATCAAGTAGTAAGAGTCAATAATAAAAACTGGCTATTGCTACTACCTCTCCCCTGATACCCAGGGGTCTAAGGAAAGATCAGATTTTAGAGTCAGATTCAAAAGGAAATTAGTTATTGGACCCAAACCTCAAAGGTAGAAATGAGCTCATATTAGAAAACCAAGCAGGTTATATGAGATATAAGGCAACAAATGGTTATTGTTTAACTATTATAGTGAGTATTGTATTTTTCTCTTCCTTCTAATATACATAGTTGCATAATTTCTATTTTTTAATCTTGAATCTTATTCCAAAGCCAATTTTCTCATTAATTACCTGATCTTCAAGTAAGACTGACATTAAAGATCCTCTAAAATTTGACTCTAACCTATCCTGACTCCCTTTATATATACCTTTTGTATTCTGGCCAATTCTTGAATCCTATATCTTATCTATTGCCTTTGTGCATTTACACAATTTACCCCCATGACTGGAAGGCATCCTCACTATTAGAATTTTTATCTTCCTCTAAGTATTAGTCCAGTGTCTAACTCCTCTTTAATATCTTCCTTTATCTTCAAGTTGTTTTTCTTCCCTCCTCATATTACCAATCTTTTTTTATATCACCTTACCTTAAACCCACTAAAATATAAGTTCTTTGAGAGCAGGGATCATTTCTTTCTTGCTTTTGTATTTCTAACAGCTTGTACCCAATGCACTGTACATAGAAATTTCTTTTTTTTTTTTTTTCCCTGAGGCTGGGGTTAAGTGACTTGCCCAGGGTCACACAGTTAGGAAGTGTTAAGTGTCTAAGACCAGATTTGAACTCGAGTCCTCCTGAATTCAGGGCTGGTGCTCTATCCACTGCACCATTTAGCTGCCCCCACATAGAAATTTCTTAATAAATATCTATTGAATGGTCAGTTTGTGTGTGTGTGTTTTGTTCCCACCTCTTCACATAGCCTTATACCTACCCTTGTATTGATGTGAGAATGAAAATATCTAAAAAAAACCCTGTTCTATAAAAAAGCATAGTATTCATATAAATTGCCACCAAATTATAGAGATAGGAGAAAAAATCTATAGATTGAATTCATTATAATCCAGACAGAGATGTTTAGCCTCTTGAAATATCTAATGAAGGAAACTTCATGTCCTTCCCCAAAATAACCATTCTAGGAGCATTAGCAGTGGCCTTTCCAGAAGTTTTGGATGTTTAGTTTTATGATCCTTACATTTCTTTTTAGAAACCATATAACACACTGTATTTGGTGCTTTCACATCCTTGGAAACAAGGACTCACTTCATAATACAATCTGGGGTCTGTCCAGTACTTTCCTCTGAGACTCATGGAGCACTTTCCAGTTCTGACTATGGTAACACGTTTGTCCTATGAGGTTCAATTTACAAGTCAAACCACCAAGACTGTGTCTTCACTACCGCCAAACATCTGCATGACATACAAAAAAAAAATGCAGTAAAAAATCCAGGAGTTGTGTTCATAAGACACCAAACTTCCAGATGTTCAGAAATTCCAGTTAAGTTGCCTAGATGTTTCTTTTTTGTCCCTCAATATTTGACAGATTTTGGTTGTTATGTAGGCACAGTCTAAGTGACCAAATAGTTGGAGTGACTGAGTTCTGACACACATCAAGATGTTATGACCCAGATTCAAAACTCCCCTTAGCATCCCAAGAGTGTGTCCTAACCTATTACACTTGACCAAGGCTAAGTTTGACCATGCCATTGTTTTTGACAGGTCACGTGGAATAGACTGTGATTTCAAGTCTTGTTTATGTCATTTATCAGCTCTGTAACTCTGAATTCTCTATTTCTTTATGGACAAAGGGAGGGGGCCGGATTAGATCATCTCTAAGGCCATTTCTTGCTGTAGCCTTTAATATTTTTCAAAGTGCTACCAGTGCACAAAACAAAACAAAGTTTGGAAAGTATTTTCCTTCTTACAAGCTAGTCCAAATATGGTAAAATAGAATTGATTTTCCTGGAGCTTTCCAAAAGAGCTCGTGTTCTGCCATGCACACTCAACTACAGTGCCAAAGTAAAGCACAAAGTTGGGAGTGAATGAGGAGGCTGTTTTGGAAGTCAGAG
This sequence comes from Sminthopsis crassicaudata, assembly GCF_048593235.1. Taxonomy (NCBI): domain Eukaryota; kingdom Metazoa; phylum Chordata; class Mammalia; order Dasyuromorphia; family Dasyuridae; genus Sminthopsis; species Sminthopsis crassicaudata. The sequence continues at coordinate 564,394,161 of NC_133618.1, forward strand.
TCTTAAGTATAATAGAATATCTGTGGTGCATTTGGACCAGAGCCCTCTGGCTGAATATGCCCACTGAATAACAAGCTGATGCAGTGACAGGAGGAAAGGGTCCGAATACAGCTTGCAAGAAAGATATGGTTGGCAAGAAATGAAGCGTGGGGGCGGGGAGTCTCTCATGACTGATTCTAGGTAAATGGGTTAAGGAGAATGAAAAGAGCATTCTCCCACTTTATGGGGAAATGAATGAATGAATGAATAACTTAGAGAAACCAAGTACCCCCCCCCTCCAACTTCCACCCCCTGCTATTAAAGGAGGGGGCAGAAAATGAATGAAGGATCAAAAATAGCTGAGATAGGGATCTCATTTTCTAAATCTGTCTTTAATGAGAACAAATAAAGAGAAGAAATTGGGGCAATTAGAAAGTAATGAAAACCCTACTAAAATAGCTATTGACAAAAGGCAGATAAGGGAGAGTTTGGAAAATATGAATATATACAAATCAGTTGGTTTTGATGACATGGCTCCCAGAGTATTAAGGAAATTGGCTAACATACTGAGCCACTTACAGTGATCAGCGTTACAAATTATTATTTTTTTAATGGAGAATTGGGAAATTAGCCAGAGGGGATGGGGGATTAAAGTGGTACCAGTCTCTTGAAATGTTAAAGTGAATGATCCCAAAAATAGCTCCCCAGAAGTTCTTGTTTCCACATTTCTGCTTTATTCCATCCTTTTACTAAGAGAGAAACTCAGTCTAAAGTATATAGGAAAATGAAATCTTAGTCAGGAGTATCAGGGGGCTTATGAAGGATTAATCATAAGAGACTAGCTTTATAGCCTTTTATGTATATTTTTGTGGATAGGTCAGTGAAACATTGATGGCAACATTCAACCAATCAGATGTAAGGTTCTTTTGCAGATAAAGCCTCAGGAAATGGAAGATCTCTTAAGAAGAAACATTATGAAGAAGGAATGGAAAACATAGCCTCTTGGGAGCTTAACATTGCTGAGCTAATCTATAGAGAATGATGGGCTCAGATTCAAGGACCCTTACTTCCAGAATAATATAGATTGTATTCTATATAACTAAAAGAAAGCAGAACATATAGAAGAAGTGCCTAATACATGGCTATGGTATGGTATAATGTAGTTTGTGTGAGTGTGAGAAAGACAGAGACAAAGGAGAAATGGGGGGAGAGGAGAGAAGAAGAGAGACAGAGAGAGTATGATGGAAAAAGAAAGAGAGTGAGAGCCAGAGCCAGAGAGAGAGACACACATACACACAGAGAGACAGAGATATACAGAGAGACACAGAGAGAGAGAGACAGAGACAGAGGGAAATTTATAACACCAAATTACAAAGGGAATTTAGTTCTATCTAATCTCCCAAAGCATGAAAATAACCTCCACTTATGATAATCATGCTGTGACTAAATTTTTCCATTTCATCATGGTTTGAGGAAATCGTGGACCTCTCAAAATATAAATATGGATATTCCCTCCATCTATTTAGATCACAAACCCCATATTTTATTGTAAATTTCACATAATTCATCCAATTCACCAAAGGCCTTCCTCTGGCCCTTTAAATAGCTTGGATCAATTGGGTCCTGGGCTGGCCATAGGAAATCTTTCTTCCTTGTTGTCTATATAACCACCCTACTCCCTTTTCTTCAATGAAGTATTTTTATGCCACTCCTTATTTACAAATCATCACTGGGAATATACTATTACCTACTTAAAACCAACATGTGCCTCTCCATTATTTTTTGGTTTCTTAGATTTTTTTTTTTTATTTTTCTGACATCATAGTGTTCTATGATTCACAGCTATATAACCTCAGTGGGAAAATAGTATTATGAAAAAGATTGGATATTGTAACAGTAAGCAGTGTGGGATTATTGAAATCACTGTGCAATTTCCCAAATATGATCTAATCCAATCTTTTCCTCCTACTCAATTCTAAACTGAGGTCACAGTCCATCAATAAATATAATTTGGAAAGGAGTTCAGATGGACAAATTCAATAGCTGCCTGTCCAGCTGCATGTAGTCTTAACTATATGTGTTTTTCATCTACTTTGTTTTTCTAATGTGGATGGTTATACAGATCTCTTTCACTTTGCTATGAATTTCCCTAAGGAAGCTCTCTAGTGTTTCAGAGCTCAATTGGCACATCATCATCTATGAAAAGGAGTGCATAGAGTATCTTATTATCAATGCAAAAAGATTCTTTATAGAATATCTCTCAACATGCTGGCAAAAACCTTAGGTTAGCTTATCTCCTTATTTTAATATTCCTCTAGTTCAATAATCAGAAGGTCATTGAATGAAGTTCTCAACAGTCATCTTCTTCTTAGAATCTCGTAATCTTATATATTTTTAACAAATCCATGAAGAACATTTTGTTTTCAGTGCTGCATTTTATTCTAATAAGTCAAATGTTTTTCTAAAGTCAATAAACAAGAGACACAGCAGAGACTTACATTCACTACACTAATACATCAGTTGTGTAAAAAAGAGATGTGAGGTGTTGAAGAAAATGATCTACAAAATCCTTCCCGCTTCTCTCATTTTTTTCATCAAGAATCTTTTCCATACATAAAAGATTTTACAAAGATGAGAAAATAGGTATGTAGGTCATAGTTGTTTAAATCTTCTCAGTTTTTTTTTTTTTTTGGCATAAGCATCACATATTTATAGATGTAAGCATAAAAAATTAAATACAAAAAATGAAATAATATATTTATATCATGGGATGAGAGATGATCTGTTTTCTATTAAAAATCGAAGCAAATATATTAGGGACAAGACAGATGTGCTTAAGATGTTAAAATGTGAAAGTATAAACAAAATAGAATTAAAAACAAAATTGAAGTTATGGGGAAAATATGATTAATGTCAAAAGTTAAAAAAAAACACAACTCATTATCCAAAATATCTTAAGAACTAAAAAAAGACATCCTAGTTCAAAACAGATAAATGATCAAAAGATATGAACAAATAATTTTAAAAATATTATTAAACACTTGAACAGATGTCCAACCTCACAAATAATCAAAGATCTTTAAATTAGAACAACATTGAGGTTCTACTTCACACTTGTTAAATTAACAAAAACAATTAAAAACTGGAAATTCATTACTGGTGGTACCATAAAGAAACAGATATATAATCATTTATTGCTGAAAGAAAAGGAAATAATATACTTTGTAAAGAAATTTGGCAATATACAATAAATTATTTAAAAAATAAAATAAACCAACAATTTCAATGTTGAGAATATAACCTGAAATTATTGTCAAAAGTGGAGCAAAAGCATACAAAATAGCTCTTTGCTCAAAGAAATTCATTTCATTATTTGTAGTTGCAGAAAAATGACTCAAAGGAGCCTAAAGAGAGGTAAATGATTGAATAAATTATAATATATTAATGTAATAGAATACCATAATGCAATTAAAGATTATCAAATAGGGACAATAAAAAATAAAGGGAAAATAAAAATTAAATCTGGAAAGACCTTGATGAAATAATGCAAGGAAGAAAAAAAGTAGCAGAAGTTGAGAAAGAAAATATTCTAAATATGATCAAGTGATACTTTAAATTTAGGAGAGTGAGTGGACAAAGAATCCTAATGCAAGGGTAGCTAGGTGGCACAATGGATAGAGAACCAGGTCTGAATTCAGGAGGACCAAAGTTCAAATCTAGCCTCAGACACTTAACACTTCCTAGCTGTGTGACCCTGGGCAAGTCACTTAACCCTAATTGCCTTAACAACAAAAAAAGATGTAGAGAAATAACTTTAAAGGTTTTCTTTCTTTGTTTTTAAATGACCTTTTATGGTTTGGATTATATTTAAATGTAAATTGTTGCAATGCATGTTTAATTAGTTTTGTTCATGTTTAATGTAGCAACATGGAATAGTGAATAAAGTGTTGGTTTTTAAAGTCAGGATGACCTGATTTCAAATGCAGCTTCTGGTACTTATTTATTTGGTGAGTGAAGAAAATAATTTAATCTCTTTGAGTATCTGACAACCTCTAAGTTATAAAGTGGTTGAAATATTTTTTATACTGAGGAAATCACTTATCTCAGAAAAAAATATTTCAAATTGTTTTACAATTTTATCAGTCAATGAATAGTTTTATTAAGTATTTATAAATAAGTTAAAACATAGTACTTGTCCTTTAATTGCTTACTATCTAGGAAACCTGACTAATCCACAGGAAAAATTTAGGGAGGAAATGTAAAAGGACATGGGGAGTAAAGTCAAGGTCTTGTTCTTTAGCTTGCCAACTCTGTGTTTTTTGAGCAAGTCAGTCTACCTCTTTGATCCTCAAAATCTCAACTCTCAAATTTAAATGAAAATACTTGCCTGCATACCTCACCAGGTTATTGAGAGACACAAATGAGACAAGGCATGCTAAATTCTTTCTAGGGGTTGTACAAAAGTATGATGAATAAGTGCAAAAGCATGTGAGACAGATTCCTTATTCATACAGCTGTCTGTATGTGTTGACCCTAAACATTACATTGATGATCTTTTGTGCATTTCCTAATGAAAAGCTCATTTTTGTTACAAAGGCAATAGGGTCCCACATGCAATTGGAGGGGTCAAGATATGACTCAAGGACTGGCCCAGAAAAAATCTAATTGGAAAGGAAATAGAAAGAGATAAGTTTCTGCAAAAGGCTCATGACTAAGCAAGAATAGCTATGAATGATTTGTTCACAGAAATTTTTTTTTTTGTTTGTTTGTTTGTTTGTTTTTTACCAAAACAACAAGTTTCAGGTAAAACTCAACTAATACATAAATCCAAATCCTCCTCATTCCCTAATCTAATATTTTCTGAACTTCAACTCAGTTAACCACAAATTAGTTTAGGATTAAAAATTTTGGCAGAATATGCAAATACTTATAGGAAGTGGGGAGCTAGGGCACAAAGGAGGTTCAAGTCACTGAGTGAGGAGGTATAGATCAAGGAGATAGAATACCTTTGAGGCAAAAAAAAAAAAATTGGAGAAGGAGAAGACTTAAAGCAAAATGTTCTGCCAAAAAATGTCCTTCCTATAGTATTTTTACTTTATATTTTAAAATTTTAAAGGAAATTTTTCACTTGCATCAAAATTGTGTCATGGAGTCTATAGTCACATAATATGGAACACATTTGGAAAGATTCTACCCTACTAGTCATCAAAAATCCATAAAGGAAAGTAGTCTTAGTTTCATAAAGAGTGAAATAAATGGTAAAAAGCATTAACTAAAGGTTTACTATGTGCCTAACTCTATGCTAAGGATAGGAATACCAACATAAACAAGCAAGATAGTTCTTGTCCTCAAGACAATTACCTTCTAATAAAGGAAGACAACAAACCCAACAAACACAAATGGAGCTGAAAAAAGCGTGTGGAATAGAGTTGTATGTGATAGTGTGGGAACAGAGGTCATAGAGAAGTATATGGTGCATTGATTTTAGGTAAGATGAGGCAAAGGTTCAGTTACATGAGAATGAAAAGAATTCTCTTCAACTGCAAGATCTGAGGGATTTTTCATGGGCCTAGTCAAGGTTCAAAAGTGCTAAATATGGAAAGGATCAGTTGCAATAGGTATATAATATGTATAGAGTTTGATAGAACAAATAATAGTCCCCTAAAGTTAAAGACTAGAACATGTGTTGATTATTGGGTAGCCTGAATTTTGAAGTTGAAGCAAGCTTGAGGTATTGATCCAATAATTTTATGAGAATTGACAATTCAGTTCAGTCAAAATATTGTTTTGACTATGTTTTCCACTAATTGATTGCTTCTTTGACTGCATTGATCAGACTAACCAGTTGTACTCTCACATAGAGCCTTTGTCAGCCCAGTTGTTGGCAGATTGTCACACAGAAGTACACCCTTAGGCTTGAGAAGCTATCTGGTCAACTCCCTTGGTTTTTGGATGAGGAAATAGAGGCTGCGAAATGTAAAGTGACTTACCTAGAGTAACATAAGAAAAATATACCAAAGCTTGAATTTGAACACGTCTCTTACTCAAATCTACTATTATTTTCATTATACCACATTACTTTCCCATCCTTTACAATCTTCTTTCTCATTGATTTTTTAATTCTATAACTGTTATTAAGCACCTTTTCCCAAAGGTACTTAACAAATCTAGAATCCAACTGTGAGTTATAAGAAATGTGCCCAAATAAACATGGTAAAAATTTTAAGAGGAATAAAAAGAGGTTCAGCAAGAAATAAAAATGAGAGAACAGTAGTTTCCAGTCGAAGTGATTAGGGAATTTCAAACTGGGATTTTAAAAATAGGCAGATTTTCAAAAATAAAAGATTGGAGTGGGAGAAAAGAAAGGCAAATTCTTGATTTAAGGAAGAAAGTGAAGAAAGATGGTTGTGAAAATATGAAAACTTCATTTTTATTTTGTTTTATAATTGGTCTCTCTGTTAAAGACTCACTAAAAGCATTAAAATATGTTGCCTCACTATCAGGAAACACACCCACCTTTTTGTCTTTTCTGAATATTTCCATACTTCATAGTTGCATTTTCCATTTAAATCTGGATCTCTTAGATCTTTTCTACAACAGTTTCTGTTTTCCTCACATTTTTCTTGGACTTGAGTAACCAAGCCAAAACATCTGAGTGAAAACCTATTCCCTCCATATAGTGCCCTTCACTTCTTCTTTGAACTTTCTTAGAGTGGAGATGAAATCCAGGCATCCCACATATTAACTAGGATGAACAACAGTCTCTCCAGTGGAACACTGTTAACCCCTATCTCTCTTCCTGAATAAGACTAACTGAAGGGCTAGCCTCTCCCAGCATTAAAATCTTTACCCTATCCCTCTCTTCTTATTAACTTTCCATGTACCTCCTACTGGTATTTCATTTTAGGTATCATCATATGTTTTAAAATATATACTATAACAAAGACATATTGTTTTATATATCACTAGCTTTTAAAATTATTCTTAAGTAAAATTATTCCTCAGTCCCCAAAATGTTGTTATAAATAAAACAGTGGAAAAACCTGGAGCATATTTGAGGAATGGAGATGTCTAATATGATCAAAAAAGAGGTTCCTGTTTTGTTTTTTTTTTTTAAAGTCATGAACCTTTTAGCATTTTGGTGAAATTTATGGATCATTTCTCAAAATAATGGGCTTAAATGTGAAAAATAAATACATACAATTACATGATAAACTAACTATATTCAAATAAAGTTGTAAAAAAAATTAAGTCTAGACTAGTCCTCAAATTAAACAATCCTTTAATCCTTTATTTAGGCATTTTATTTAAAGTACCTACAAAAGGACAGATATGAGAAAGATTGGAACACAGGTTCTAGAGAGATTATACAGAACTTTCAATGTCCATTTATATGCCCTTAGTACCTCTCCCAGTCCCTTTAAGACTTCTGGTACTGTTGTGCTCTTTTTCTTCCTTTCTGTCAAACATTAGACATATTAGCCATCTATCAATACTTAATCTAAGTAAATTATCTTCATTTTCTTCTTATTGAGGCACCTTTCTTGAATTAAGGGAAAGAAAAGAGTTGCAGAGAGACAAAAGAGTCAGTTTTGGTTTGCCAAAGTGTCTATATGTGTGTTGGATCTTCTCATAAGCAAGCCATATTGAACTTACCTGGTATTGTATCATTAGGGGAACTGGGTTCAGGAGGTGGAAAGAGGAAAAAGAAACAGAAAGACATGAAGATAAAGAAACATAGAGACAAATAGAGACACACACAAAAATGAAGAGACAGAAAGATAAAAAAGAAAAGAAAAAAATACTGGTAACAGGAGAACCTACAATTGCAATGAGGAATTTAAATGCAAATCCAACCCTTTGTTCCATTTGATTATGTCCAGCAATGAAATCATTGAGGGACTTGCATATATCCTCTCCAGGAAGAAAAGGAGAATGATGAGGAGACAGCTCCCCTTATTAGATCATCTAGTCTGCTTTTGAGAGTTTGACCAGGATGCTTCCTTATGAGTTGTTTCAATTACTTAATCCAACTTGGTTTTTCATGGTGGGGAGTGGAGGGATGTTTTTATGACCCAGAAAAAGGCCCATATTGCCCCCTTACAAACTTTTCCTATTTACTTCCCAAATAGTTTCCCCCTTGTAGAGGGTATGAACTTAATAGAAAAGCACTCAAGCCTGCAGGGAACATAAAAAGTAGAGGGGACACCTTGGTGGAATGCCATTTGAGTGAATATTAATTAGCACAGCAGCTAGTTCTGGACAATTGATTCCAAACTCCAGATGTTCCTATTCCAACTAAGTGCCTTAGGAAAAAAAAAAAAAAAAACTAATTGGTTAGTATCTTTGGTGTCATGTAGTGATATAATCCAGGACTGCTGAGCTGATGGGATTTTATTTTATTTTTTTCTTGACTCTCAATAATATTGTAAAGTAATTGCTCATTGCTTCCTTCCTCTGTTTGTGAGGTTGGGAGTATGTTATTTTCCCCTTGTGTCCTTCAGATGCAAATATATATTCTTTTAACACATTGCATTTTTTCAAAAAGGAAGGGCAGATAAATTGGTGGTGAGAACACCATGACTGAAAGTGAAATATATATATATATTGCTATTGTACTCTTGATTTGACCTTGTCAGGAGTCAGAAGATTTGAGTTTTAGCTCTGGTTCTACTAGTGATTGGGAAAGTCATTTTGCCCCTTTGTAAAAAAAGAAAACTGGACTGGATAACTTCTAAGGTTTCTTTTAGTTTTTATAATTTATGATTCAATCTTTATCTGAGTATGTATTTTATCTCTCCTATAAGAACATAAGTTCCATGTTAGTAAGGACTTTATATCAGGATCATAGAATAAAGACTGATAGATGGAAGAGAGCTTAAAAAGCCATCAAGTTCAACCTCTTCATTTTACAGATTAAGGAACTGAGGTACAAAAAAGTTTAGTGACTTGCTTCAGATCAGTTGTCCCAATGAAAGAACCCTACCTCTGTCTCAATGTGTGTATCTTCAAGTTCAGATCCTGTGACTCCAAGTTTAGCACTCTTTCCATTATACCTCTTTTTATATTGTATCCCATTGGTCTCATCCTGAAAGTACTCAAAACATGTTAAATGGATGGATGAAAGAATGAAAAGGGGGAATGAATAAATAACTGAATAAAAGCATACATGCATGAAGGAATGTGTAAATAAATGAATGAATGAATAAATACATAAAGTGAATTAATGAATGAATTAATGTTGAAATTGGGAAGAGTCAGAATTATTGGTTTATTCCTTGCAGGCATGTTTAAAATTTTATTCAAAGTATAAATGAATTTCTGCATAAAATAAAGATTAGATAAAATCTTTCCCTAAAGGCTTTTAGAATTTGTCATCTATTCAAGTATTTGACACTTGCTAGAGGTTTTGGAATAACCATCAATGGTGTGGTCATGGCAGTCATCCTGTAATAATACCCAACTCATAAAGAGAAGAAATACATGATAAAAAAAAAAAAAAGACAAAACAAAACACCCTTCAGATTAGGCTCTCCAAAATTCAAACACGCAAGAAAAATTAAAAAAAAAAAAAGAAATGTACACATGGTCCTATATTATTCCCATACCAATTTGGCCATTTTTTTTAGTAAGGACTTGTGATTTCATCAGTGGAGAGATATCCAAATGTGCAAACTCTTAAATTATAAGTAGTGACATTCTCTACAACTAATGAAGTTAAAAAATTGCTCAGAGAACTGAGCTATTGGCAATTTGGCCTGGATAACACAGCCAACATATGTCAAAGGCAAAACTAGATATTCCTAACATGAAATTTTCATGTATTTCACTAAACTACCTTCCAAAACTTGACTATTAAGAAATAATATGTAGTTAAGCCATTAAAAATTTGCAAAAACAGCAAAATCAGTTTAAATGACCACTCAAGAAGTAATGCAAACCAAGACCTCCAGTGAGGGAGAACACACTATACCCTAAAGAAACCATTACACATTTGAAAGACTCTATCATTAAAAAGTGTTTTTTTTACCTCAAGTCAAAGTTTGTCTCTACAATTTCCATTCATTTGTCCTAGCTCCATTTTCTGGATCCTAGACAAGATCTTAAACTTGTTCTAAACAAAACAAGTCCATTCCTTTGTCTACATGAGAATCCTTCAAATAATTAAAGATAGATATTACATCTCTCCCCAGTCTTCTCTTTTCCAGGCAAAGATTCCCATTTCATTAACCTTTCTTCTTGTGGCATGATTTCTAGGTATTTTTACCATATCAGATGTCCTAATTTAGACATTCCATTTTATTTATGTTGATTCTAAAATGTAGTGCTAGAACTGAATATTACAGATGTAGTCAGACTAGGGCATAGTACAAAGAAATTTGCAACTTTTTAGACTTACGTATCTCTTTTTTATTTAAGCCTAAAATTGAATTACCTTCCTTTACTAATTAAATTCCTTTCTCAAGAAGATGGTCTTTCATGAATATCTCAGCTTTCTAATCTTCAATATCTCCCTATTACTTCCTTTTCTGCTTCTTTTTTTTAAACACTGTCATTAGGTTCTACCATACTCATTGTTGTCTATATCTCTCCTCTCCTCTCTTCTCCTCAGATAAACTTAAAAAGCTAACTACATTTCATGCTTTTATATCCTCTCCTCTATAAATCTTCTATAATCTGTTTTTTTTTTACTTTATCATTCAACTGCTCTCCAAAATTAGTAATAATCTCTAAATTGCCAAATCTAATGTTCTTTTTCTCAGTCCTTAACCTTCGTGAACTCCTTGTGACATTTGACACTATTGATTATTCTCCTTTCCAGGTTTCTATGATATCACTATCGTAGTACTCCCTCTATTTGACTGTCAAGTCCCTTTCAAGGTAACCCCCTTCCCCAAATCATCATCCTTGCCGTGCTTACTTACAATGGTTAAGGCATTCTTAAGGTATTCTTCTTTTATATATATATATATATATATATATATATATATATATATATATATATATATATATATATATATATATATACATATATATATAATATATATACAATATATATACACATATATGTAATATATAATATATATATATATAAATATAAATATATGTATACTTATATATAGATTTATATATATATATATAATTCTATATATAATTCTCACTTGATAATCAAGTCCCTTGGATTTAATTCTTATTTTGATAAAAATAATCCCCAGATCATTGTAATATGAAATAACAAAACAAAATATAAATCATTGGGGGTAATCCACTGAATACCTCATTCCCAATTTATATCAAAACATTAAAGATCTTTGGCTATGGCCTTTGAACCAGCATCAAATTCACTTGACTTTATCACTATTTCTGCCATGTCTTCCGAAAGAATAATAAGTGATTTTATTCAATGCTTTGCTAAAAATGAGATAGGCTATGTACATGGTATATTTTTTGTTTCAATTGCATCCAACTCTTCACGATCCTATTTGGAGTTTTCTTTGGCAAAGATATTGGAATGGTTTACCATTTCCTTCTCCAGCTCATTTTCCAAATGAGGAAATTGAGGCAGTGTTAAGCAATCTGCCCAGAATCATATAGCTAGTAGCATCCCCATAATTTACCATATCAATAAGTATGTCAGAAATGAAAATAATTAATCTGGCATGACCTATTGTTGATCAAATTACACTGGTTCTTTGTGAACCTTACTTTCTTTTCTAATTTATTTGTATTCATCCCTTAATAATTCATTCTAAACTTTTACAAGAAATTCAAATCAATTTCACTAGCCTATAGTCTAAAAAAATATACTCCCATCCCACTCAACTCCTTTTTTAAATTGAGAAAATATCTATTCTTTTTCAGTCTAGCATTACTTTTCCATGATTGAAATACTATAGATTATCTTTAGAGATCACATAATCTAACTGCTTTCATTTTTCAAAATAGGAAATAGGCCCAGATAGATTAAGAGACTTACCTGGACCAGAGTTGCAAAGGGGATTTCAACCAAGCTGGGTTCAAATCCAGAACTTTTTCAAAAATCATTTTCAGTAGCACAGTGGGGGATAAATATTACTTTTGTAAGCCTTTGACATTCATTTAACATAATGCTAATTCAACAAATAATTATTGAGCTCCTCATATATGTAGGGCAACATGCAAGGGTTAGAGTTCGTATTTTGCAAGCTCATCAAAGATTATTTTGCATAAACAATTAATTCAATACATTCTCATGCCAAATATAAATAATTATGCATTACTTATTTTTATGATCCATAGATTCTATCTCTACATTGTTTTTTTTTTTTTTTAATCATGGAAGAAAAAAATTATTTGCTAAGTTTGGATTATGTGCCAGACACTATACTAAATGCTTTACATATATCTCATCTGATCCTTACAACATACTTCAGAGGTGGATCTTTTTAAATTATATCCATTTTATAGCTAAGGAACTTAAGGCAGATAATGGTTAAGTACCTGTCTCAGAGTCAAAGAGTTAAATGCCTGATACAGGATGTGAACCCTAGATCTAAATAATAAATAGTTGAACAAACTTAATGATATTCTGGTATAATAGAAATAGCAGTAGATATGACATCAGACTTAGGAATCAGAAAAATTCATAGATCTAGCATAAAATACTTAACATATCTGAGCCTCAGTTTTCTTGTATGAAAAGGTTAATGATACATTACTATACTATTTTGTAAGATAATTTAATCAAGATAATATATACATATATACACATGCATACATACAGAGAGAGAGAGTAAACTAATACTCAGAACAGATCTTTGTCTCTTTAAACTTGGGATACAAAATAATAATTACATCTTGAATTTATGTATATTCTGGATAATGTTAACTATTCACACTAAAATCCTACTATTGGGCAAAGTAATCTATTTAAGGATATTTCCCCTGAGTCACACAAGTCGCTTTCTAACCCAGTAAAAGGAAATATGTGCCTCTTGTCTAACTTGTAGATTGGACAAATCATCCTCTAGGACTCCAGATACCCTTTGTCCTCTGATAAAACAAACAAACAAACAAACAAAAAAAAATAAACAAAAAACAGGCACCTCAAATATATCTCCTCTTCTTTGCTTTTTCTCTCTTTGATCTTGTTTTTCTTTCTTTTTTGGGGGGAAGTGGGGATGGGAGGGGAGAATGTCTTCATTTATGGAGTCCTAAAAACCTTCCTTATTTAAGTCTTTCAACTAGATGATTTCTTGACAAAATGGCCTTTTATAATAACAATATTTTATGATTTAATTCAGAAATCTGAGAGAATTTAGCAGAAAGGAGAAAGGGGTGTATATGTGTGTGTGTGTGTGTGTGTGTGTGTGTGTGTGTGTGTGTGTGCGCGCGTGTAAAACAATGTTTAGGAGATAGTGAAAGAAGAAGGGAGATTAAGAGATCTGTTGAAAAGACAAAGATAAAGAGAAACAAAATCATTGAATATTACAAGATGAACCAATCCCAACTATCATTTTCTGGATTTGCATAGTATTTTGCTGAATGAGTGATTGTTGAATTAAGTTGGATTTCATTTTACATGGGAGAATAAAGTCATCTAAGACTTGACAAAAGTCACCCAGCAAGTCTGTCAGACCCTAGAGGATAATCTAAAGCCCCCCAATCCAAAGCCACTGGTTTTCCTTTTCTAAATTCATATTCTTTTTTTCATTATAAGAGAAGAAAAGAAAAATAGTCTGGGTATAGGAGAGAAGGAGCAAGAATGGGAAGAAGATCGCCTCTAATATAGTCAAAAAAATAACTTTTTTTCTTGTTCTCAGCAGGTCTTTTGGCAGATTCTGAATAATAAGATTACCATGTAATCTTTGTTGCTTCTCCTAGGAAGAGACTTATCTGAGAGACAAGGAGGAATTTTACATTTGGATCTACTGTATATATTATCTTTATTAACTGTTGTTTCTAATTTCATTTTGAGAAAGAAAGCTACTTGGAAATTTGGCAATAAGGCATTTTTAGAGTGGTACTGGCAGCCCCAGATACCCTGAGGGTCACAATATACTTGTGTTCATGGGAGAGAGTCTCTAGGAAAAACTTGTAGTATTGCCCAGAATGGAGAAAGAGCAAAAGGCTAATGAGGCTTCCATAGCTTTTTGGTCCTCTTTGCCTGGGCTAGGGTAGAAATATTTAATTGAGGGCCTTGCCTGCAATGATTCAGTTCCCAAACAGTGAAATGGAAATGCTAGAGATAGATTATTTATTCCTCTGGCTATTTCTGCTTTTATTCATTCATTCATAGAATATTTATTAAGCAACATGTGCAAGGTAGAGTGTTTGATGCTGTGAGATTTACACAAATAATTAAAATCCCCTCCCCTCAAGGAATTTATTGTCTAATTAGAGTTCAGATATGCACAGATATGGAAAGAAACAATCTCCAAATCTCAAAAATGAAAAAGATATCAGAGGTCACATAATCCAACTTTTAGCTGAACAAGAATCCTTTATGAACATGGCAAAGGGGCTATCCAGTCTCAGTTTGACAATTTTAGTTAAAAATCTACTTCCATGTGATGCTGTCCATTTTGAACAATTCTAATTTTTAATTAAAAAAAAAGTCTTTTAAAACCAGTTTCATTTCCTGCCATTGTGCCTAGTTTTGTCCTCTGAGGTCAAGCAAAATAATTCCAGTCCCTTTTCCACAATATGTCAGATATTTGAAGACAATTATCACATGCTCCCAAGTGTTGTCCTTTCCAAGCTAAATGATGTTAAACCCTTTAATTGGTCTTTATAAAACATGGAATCCAATTCTGTCATTTACTGAAACGTCTGTCTCTGGACATATTGTAACTTCTCAATATTATTCCTAAAATGTGGTATTCAAAACTGAACACAAAACTCCATATGCAGCCTAACTAAAGCAGGCTATAGGAAGATAGATATAAGCTTAGTACTTGGACCATAAAAGGTGTTTATACAATATTTGATTTGACTTAATTGAAACCTACTTCCTTAATAATTAACTAAAATTTACTGACAAGAATGTTAGACTTAAGCATAGAATGACCTACATTTGAAAGCCATTTCTGATTCTTACTGTCTGACCTTAGGTAGGTCACAAACACTTTTTATGTCAGTTCCTTTATCTCTTAAATGGGGATAAAAGTATAACATTTACGAGACAAAGAAAATTATGATAACAATACTTTGTAAACCATAAATCTCTAAATAATGAGACAAAAGACAATGGGAGTTCAGAGGAATAGATATTAACAAACAAAGGAAATAAAGGCAGATTTATTTTTTCTTTATTTAGGTACCCAGATGGCTTATTGGAGAGAAAATGGAATTTGGATTCAGAAAAGGTTGAGTTCAAATCCTGTCTCAGGGATTTACTCTCTTTTTTTTTTTTTTTTTTTATTCATTTTTCCAAATTATCCCCTCCCTCCCTCCACTCCCTCCCCCCTCCCATGACAGGTAATCCCATACATTTTACATGTGTTACAATATAACCTAGATACAATATATGTGTGTAAATACCATGTTCTTGTTGCACATTAAGTATTAGCTTCCGAAGGTATAAGTAACCTGGGTAGATAGACAGTGGTGCTAACAATTTACATTCGCTTCCCAGTGTTCCTTCTCTGGGTGTAGTTATTTCTGTCCATCATTGATCAACTGGAAGTGAGTTGGATCTTCTTTATGTTGAAGATATCCACTTCCATCAGAATATATCTTCATACAACATTAAAGTGTACAGCGATCTTCTGGTTCTGTTAATTTCACTCAGCATCAGTTGATGTAAGTCTCTCCAAGCCTCTCTGTATTCCTCCTGTTGGTCATTTCTTACAGAGCAATAATATTCCATAACCTTCATATACCATAATTTACCCAACCATTCTCCAATTGATGGGCATCCATTCAACTTCCAGTTTCTAGCTACTACAAAAAGAGCTGCAACAAACATTTTGGCACATACAAGTCCCTTTCCGCTCTTTAGTATTTCTTTGGGATATAAGCCCAATAACAGCAATGCTGGGTCAAAGGGTATGCACAGTTTGATAACTTTTTGGGCATAGTTCCAAATTGCTCTCCAGAATGGCTGGATTCTTTCACAACTCCACCAACAATGCATCAGTGTCCCAGTTTAGGGATTTACTCTCAGTAGTTGAACCTTGACAAATCATTTATTCCCTCATCCTAAATTTGTTCTATAAAATACTGTTAATAAAGCACTTATCCTACAGGGTCATTGTAAGGATCAAATGAGCTAATATTTTTGTGTGTGTATGTATGTATGTATGTATATATATATATATATTATATAAACACACACATACATATAGTATACACATATATACATATATATGTGTGTGCATATATATATGTATGTATGTATGTATATATATATATATATATACATATATATATATATATATGTAATATTTTGCAAAACCTAAAACTCTATATAAAGTGATCTAGTGTTATTTTTAGGATAGAGAGCTTCCAAGGTCTAGATTTCACATCAAGTTTAGTTGAGTGTTTATCCCACTCTTCATAATCCCACTTGAAATTTTCTTGACAAAAGATACTAGAGTGGTCTGCCATTTCTTTCTCCAGCTCTTTTAGAACTGAAAAGGTTATTATAGATTAGCTAGTTTTATACCCTTATTTTGCATATGAGATTTAGACCCAGAAAAGCAAAGAATCTTTCCTAAGGCTATATATTGTATGGTTCCTAGATCTCAGAGATCATTGAGAAAAACACATTTCATATATCCAAGAGACTGAGGCCAGGAGAATTTAAATAACTTGCCCAGGGTCAAAAAGGTAACATGCCTCCAGGTGGGATATGAAGGCAAGACTTCTGATTCCACTTGGTGCTTCTTCCCAAGCAACAAATAGGGAAAAAATGAGATTTAAATCCTCCTCTCCTAGTTTCCAAATCCAAGGCTCTTTCCTTGGTACCATTGATGTCTCTTTTTGGGTAAAAAAAGGGACAGGTACAGGAACCAAGATTGTTAGGGCTTGTTAAATCCTCACAGAGGGGAAAAAAAGAACTGCTCAGCAAGCAATAAATAAAATAATAAGACCGTTCTCTTCACAAATAGAAAAGTCATTTACATTGGCTTTACACCCCTGCTTAAATTTTTAAAAATAAGGTATCAAGACATGTTAGTCCATGTGGGGAAAAACTCTGCAAGCAGAAACATTTTCCAGGGAGGATAGGGGAGGGAGAGTTCACACTTCTTGCCTGAGTAAGCACAAGTGGGAAAGCAAACCCATTAGCATTCTGCCCTCACAGGCAATGCAGAGAAAGACCAGAGCCAAACCCTGAAAAATCACTATCTTCCAAGGAAGGCCTGAGCTAGGCTGCTTAGCTCCGAAGAAAGGCTGTCACATTTCTAGCCCTGTTAATGTCTTCCCCAACTTGCTTTCTTTCTTTTTACTCTTTTTCCTTTGGTTGCAATAGAATCTCAATCTTATTTACCAGATTAATCAAACAGATATTGATTTATGAGGGCAAAAGATGATTCCATGTCCTGGTTTTGAGCTGAAGAAGTTTCCTAAGGACTTTCTCACTGTCTCAAAAGGAGCTTCTGCTTTATGTTCTTTCCCTCACTTAATTTCCCAATGGGATTGCAAGAGATGAAATAATAGAGACAATATTATAGAATGGAAAGACTAGATTGGGGAGTCAAGAGGTCCAGCTTCTGCTTTTGGCTTTTTGGTCATAAACTTTCTGTGTGATTTTAGGAAAGTCCCGTTGTTTCTCAAACTCCAGTTTCCTCATTTATATGAAAATCAAATTGAATGATCTCTAAGATCCCTTCAAGATCCTTTTTATTTTACCAGGTAAGATTTTATTGATATAGTTAGATGTAGATGTAGATGTAGATGTAGATGTAGATGTAGATGTAGATGTAGATGTAGATGTAGATGTAGATGTAGATGTAGATGTAGAGAGAATCACATCAAGTTTAGTGGAGTTGTCTATCAATCATATCCCATTCTTCAGGATCCCATTTGGGATATTCTTAGCAAAGATACAAAAGTGCTTTGTCATTTCTTTCTCCAGATCATTGTACAAATAAGGAAATTGAGGCAAATATGGTTAAGTGACTTGCCCCAGTTCACACAGCTTATAAGTATCTGGGATCAGATTTGTACTCAAGAAAGATTAATTTTGCCGATTTCAGGCCTAACACTCTATCTGCTTGGTCACCTAGTTACCCCAAATCAAGTTAACCAGAATTTATTAGGTATTCACTGTGTCTCAGGTACCATGCTAACTGGTAGTGATAGGGAAAAAAAAAAAAACCCAAAAAGTTTCATTGCAACTCCAGTTCAGCCAATTTGCGTGAGAGGCCCAATCCAAGGCTTTCTGACTCTAGAAACAATTTTTTGTCCATTATGAAGCATTACTTTTCACCCAACTCTTCTTTCCACGATCTTGGACTACAATGCCCCATCCCATATTTCAAAGATATCACATTAAGCAATCTGTAGAAGACTGTAACTAAAAGATAAACTTGAAAAGTTTACTACATGACTACCTTCTTGCAGATTCTGACAATATTCTCTCCTCTAGTCCCTAATTCCTAACTTTTTCCTTTTCCCCTACATGCTGGGATAAGCTTTAGTAGGAATGGATCCAAGTCCTAGATTTGTAGCCCAGAAATAATTCAGTACTATGCAACCCTTTGCCTTGTTGGTGAAATCTGCTGTTGTAAGAAGGAAGAACTAGAATGTTTTTCTTCCTTCCCATTCAATTCCCAGACCAACTTTTCTCCAGATTTGGTACCACTCCTACTTCTGGTCTTATACTTCATGAGTTCCCACCACTCTGAATACTGTGCTCCAAACAAACGGGATCATTAATCATTCCTCAGAAATGTCCTATATTTCCCATATGTAGGTTACTCCTCACAAAGTACCCTAGTTCTGAAATGGTTTTTCTTATCATTTTCTACCAAGATTACTATCATGTCCACATGCCAATTGGTCTAATTAAAATGGTACTTCTTTCACAGATATTCTAAGTTGAAAAGCTTTTTTTCTTCTGTCAAATAATGTGTGTATGCATATATAATGATATATATATCCCATTAAATTGTAAGCTCCATGAGAAGAATAACTATATTGTAATAGCTAGTCCAATGTTTAATAATTGTCTTTTAAATGAATGAATTCTTACATACCCCATCTACCCCACAATAATGAGTCATTGAAAATTATACTCTAAATTCAAACCATACTTTGGTCAATATCTATTCACATCCACAGCTAACAAACAGCCACTGATATTTTGATTCTGCCACACCAACCAAGGTTTACATTAATTTAAAATAAAAGACTTTAATTAAAACAGATTAGCAAAGAAAATAACTAGGAAAATCTCCTCCCTAGACATAGGAATTTACTCTCCTACAAATTCCCTTACCCCCTGCAAGAGAAGTGATATGTAGAAACTAGGCAAATCATGTATATTGGACTTCATCCTACTACACTTCTCTGACTCTCCAGGGCTATTTGTTTCTTCCCATACAGAAGCACCAACATTTATGGTAAGTTTGGTAATATAGTTTGCTGGGCTTCCTCCCTCTTTCCTTTCCTCACTTTTTTCTACCTCCTTCCATCATCCCTTCCTCCCTTTTCCCCCTTCTTTTCTCTTCTTTCTCTTTTTAAAAAAAAATTCTTTAGTATTTTTCCTTATTACATGTAAAAACAATTTTTAACATTTTTTAAAAAAGCTTTCATTTTTCCAAATTCTCTGCCTTCCTTTCTTTGACCCTCTTACTCCTTTGCACTGAGAAAGCAAGCAATTTATGCAAAACATTCCTATATTAGTCACATTGTGGGAAAAAAAAACAGACAAAAAAAAAACTCAAGAAAAATAAAGTAAAACAGTATGCTTCAATCTGTATTTAGAAACTATAACTTCTTTCTCTGGGAATGGATAGCATTTTTTGTCATGTACTTCAGTTGTCTTGGATCATTTTATTGCTGAGAATAGTAAGTCATCCATAGCTGATTGTCTTAAAATTTGCTGTTACTTTGTACACAGTACATTTCGCTTTGCATCACTTCATGGAAATCTTTCCAGGTTCTTCTGAGAGCATCTAGCTCACTATTTCTTATAGCACAGTACTATTCCATTATAATCATACACCACAATTTGTTTAGCCATTCCCCAATTGATGGGTATCCCCTCAATTTCCAGTTCTTTGATATCTCCCCAAAAAGCTGCTAAAATATTTTTGGGGACATAGATCCTTTCACCTTTTTTAAATATCTTTTGGGATATAGGCCTAAAGTAGTATTTATAGTCCTTTGAGCATAGTCCCAAATTACTCTACATCATAGCTGAATCAGTTTCACAAGTCTACCAACAGTACATTAATATCTCATTTTTCCCATATCCTCTTTACCAGTGGCCATTTTCCACTTCTGTTCTATTAGCCAATCTAAAAGATATAAAGTAGTACTTTAGAATTGTTTTAATTTGCTTTTCTCCAATTAACAGTGAGTTAGAGTATATTTTTAAATATGACTATAGACATTTGACTTAGTTGTATATGTCTTTGAGAAATCAGGTCTTTATCAGAAAAAAATTGCTTCAAAATTTCTTTCATACTTACTCTTAATTACTATTTCCCTTCATCCTATCCCCCATCTCTTATTTTCTTTTACTCTGCCCCTTCTCCCTCCTCCAATCTGCCCTCCTTTCTATCACCTCTCTTTCTTTTATCTTCTTCCTCTTCTACTTTCCTGTAGAGTGAAATAGATTTCTTTATCCAAGTAAGTTATGTTATTCTCTTTTTGAGTCAATTTAATCATTCTCCCTTAAGAAATTAAGAATTCTGCTTAATTGCAAATTTTTTTTTCTTTTCTTTTTTATGTGAGATAATTTATCCCATTCTACCTCTTCCTTTTTTCCCCAATGCATTCCTCTTTCACCTTTAATTTTATTTTTTTAGATATAATCACTTAATATTCAACTTACACCTGTTTTCTGTCTACATATGCTCCTTCTAACTACCCTAATAATGTTTTTATGACAAGTATCTTCTCATGTGACAAAGTAACAGTTTAACCTTATTAAGTTCCTTGTAATTTCCCTGTGCTATTTATCTTTTTATGCTTCTCTAGAGTCTCGTATTTAAAAGCCAAATTTTCTATTCAGCTCTAGTCTTTTCATCAAAATTCTTCAAAGTTCTTAAATTCATTGAATATCCATTTAACCCCCCTGAAGTATTATACTCAGTTTTGCTAGATAGGTAGTTCCTTTGCTTTCCAGAATGGCATAATCCAATTTCTCCAATTCTTTAATTTAGAAGCTACTGAATTTGTGTCTTGTGTTATCCTGACTGTGACCCCACATTGTTCTGTTTCTTTCTGACTACTTGCAATATTTTCTCCTTGACCTGGGAACTCTAGAATTTGACTATAATATTTCTGGGAGTTTTCATTTTGAGATCTCTTTCAGGAGATTATCTGTGGGTTCTTTTTGACTTGTAATTTAACTATTGTTTCTATTATATTAGCACAATTTTCCTTGATAATTTTTAAACTAATGTATTTATTTAATGTTTTTCCAGGTTATATTCAAAATATTTCTTTTATATTTGTTTTTATGAATTTTGAGTTCTGGATTCTCTCCCTTATCCTCACCCACAATTAAGAAACCTCCTGTGAAGTTATGTAAAACATTTCCATAAAAGTGAAGTTGTGAAAGAAAACATAGATCTGCCAACCTAATGAAAATAAAAATTCTCAAGAAAAAATAAGTTAGAAAGAGAGAAAGAAAGAGTGATTTGATCTGTATTCAGACATAATCAATTCCTTTTCTACATATAGAGATTTGGATATGAATATAGATATGGATAGGATTTTTCACAATAAGTCCTTCAGAGGAGTTGTAGATGATTGTATTACTAAGAATAATAAAGTCATTTGCAGCTGGTAATCCCAGAACATTGCTATTATTTTGTATACAGTATATATCACTTCGTTCATGGAGGAGTTTCCAGGTTTTTTGTTTGGTTTTGTTTTTTTTCTGGAGAGCATCCGCTCTTCATTTTCCAGAGAACAATAATATTCCATCAGAGAAACTTGCTTCAATTTTTTTTTTACAAATACAATCGCTAATTATATTTCTCCCCATTTATTATCTCTCTCCTTTCACCCTGTTTTTCCTCAAAAGTGTTTTGCTACTCACCATTCCCTTTCCAATATTTGCATATTCTCCTTCCTTTATCACCCTTTCCCCCCTTCCTGTATCCTATCCTCCTTCTATTTTCCTTCAGGGTAAGATTGATTTCTACATCCCTATTGAGTATGTATGTTATTTTCTATTTGAGCCAATTCTGATGAGAATAAGGTCCACAGTCACTCACCCTCTCTTCCCCTCTACAGTAAAAGATTTTTCTTGCTTCTTTTTTATGGCAGATAATTTGCACCATTCCATCTCTCCTTTTCCCTTCCTCTCAGTACATTCCTCTCTCACACCTTAATTTCATCATTAAAAAAAAAAAAAAACAAAAAAAAAAAACATATTGTCCCTTCATCTTCAACTTACACCCAGGCCCCCTGTTTATATATATTCCTTCTAACTACCATAATAATGAGAACATTCTAAATGAGTTACAAATATTCCATGTAGGAATACAAATATTTTCAGTTTTGCTAGGTAGATGATCCTTGGTTGCAGTTCTAGCTCCATTGCTCTCCATAATA
Organism: Sminthopsis crassicaudata; assembly: GCF_048593235.1. NCBI lineage: Eukaryota > Metazoa > Chordata > Mammalia > Dasyuromorphia > Dasyuridae > Sminthopsis > Sminthopsis crassicaudata. The sequence goes on from NC_133618.1 coordinate 564,416,862, forward strand.
TCATATTTCAAGCCCTCTGAACCTTTAACATAGAAGGTGCTAAATCTTGCACTATCCTGACTATGGTTTCACTATACTTGAATTGTTATTTTCTGGATGTTTGCAATATTTTCTCCTTAACCTGGGAGTTCCAGAATTTGGCTATAATATTCCTAGGAATTTTCATTTTGGGATATCTTTAAGGAGGTGATTGATGGATTCTTTTAATTTCTATTTTACCCTCTGGTTCTAGCATATCAGGACAATTTCCCTTGATAATTTCTTGAAAGATAATGTCCATGCTCTTTTTTGATCATAACTTTCATTTAGACCAAAAAGTTTTAAATTATCTCTCCTGGATCTATTTTCCAGATCAGTTGTTTTTCCAATGAGATATTTCACATTTTGTCTTTTTTTTTTTTTTTTTTTTTTTTTAGTTTTGCTTTATTGTATCTTGATTTCTCATAAAGTCATTGGCTTTCCTTTGCTCAATTCTATTTTTTAAGGAATTATTTTCCTCAGTAATCTTTTGTAACTCCTTTCCCAATTGGCCAATTTTTCTTTTTAAGGCATTCTTCTCATTAGCTTTTGTATTTTCTTCTGCATCTCTCTCTCAATTCTTTCCCTAATTTTTCCGGTTTCTCTTACTTAATTTTCAAAGTCCCTTTTGATTTCTTTTATGACTCTGAATCCAATTCTTATTTTTCTTGGAGGCTTTGGATGTATGAGCTTTGAGTTTATTATCATCTTCTGAGTGTGTGGTTTTGATCTTCCTTGTCACCATAATAACTTTCAACGGTCAGAATTTTTTTTGTTTTGTTTTGTTTTTTGCTCATTTTCTAAGCCTATTACTCTGCTTTTAACTCTGTTAAAATAGGGCTCTGTTTATAGCATGGAGGGTGCACTGTGCCAATCTTTAGACACTTTGTGCGACTGTTTTGAGAAATCTTCTAGGAATCTGATCACAAGCATTCTTTTCTGCTCTGTATCTATAAAATTTAGTGTGCTGGCTAGGGCTCCACTGAATGATGTTATGCTGGGGCTGTGCTGGAACTGCATGCCAGACTCCCAGCTTGTTGCCATAGACTCTCTCCACTGACCTTTTAAGTTCCCTAATGTTCCTAGGATGTGAGGTTCAGAAGCCTACAGCACTGCTGCTGATTCAGAAGTCCTGCATGATGTTGGGGTCTGGGAAGGAGCTGGGGCTGGGCCTGTGCTGTGATTGTGAACTAGGGTCCCACTCTGGTTTCATGGACCTTTTCTGCTAACCTTCCAGGTTCTCTTTGATGTCTCTGGGCTATAAAATCTGGAAGCCACCACTGCCCGTGCCACTGTTATTCAGAGGCTGGTTTGGAGCTGCACTGGTGCCCTAAATCAAGACTTCTCATTGGATTCCCACCCTACTGTCACAGACCTTTTATACTGGGTTTCTAAGTTGTCTTTGGCTAGAAAATGTTTTATTCTGTCTTTTGGGGTGTTCTGATGCTCTAAAATTTGTTGAGAGTCATTATTTAAAAGAATTTGGAACAGTTTTAGGGAGAGATTAGTGCCTTTATTATCTTGGCTCTGCCTGATAATTTCTTGAAAGATAATATCTAGTCTCTCTTTTTAAAAATCATAACTTTCAAGTACTCCAATAATTTTTAAATGATCTCTCCTGGATATAATTTCCTAGTCTATTTTTTAAGGTTTTATTTTCTTCAAGTTGTAATGTGTGTATTTGTGTGAATGTATGTGTGTGTGTGTGTGTGTGTGTGGATTTCTCCACTGAACTGTTGACTAATTTTTCATGATTTTCTTGCATCACTCTTATTTCTCTTCCTATTTTTTTTTCTCTGCTTTTCTTACTTGATTTTCAAAATCTTTTTTGAGCTCTTCCATGGGCTGAGAGCAATTCATTTTTTTCTTGGAAGCTTTGGATGTAGGACCTTTGCCTTTGGTTTTTCTTTTGTATATGTATTTTAATCATTCTTGTCATCATAGCTTTCTATAGTAAGACATTTTTCCATTTTTTGCTCATTTTCCTAGACTATTTCTTTATTTTTACCTCTTGGTTAAAGTGAGACTCTGCTTCCAAAGTGGTGGAGGTTTTATGCAGCTATTTTCAGAGATACTTCTAAGGACCTGTAAGTTTTTAGTTTTTCCCTTGTGGTAAGATCTAAAGAGAATTGTGTTTACTCCTCTCTCTGTACTCTGGTCTGTTAGCAACCACAAGCATTCTTTTCTACCCTGAAAGAATAACAAGGGTCCCTCCTCCACTATAGTGGCAAGCTGGGGTATCCTAGGGCTCTTTCTCACCTTCATTACTGATACCCAGAACTACCATCTGGATCCAAAGATGGGCAAAGCAACAGAGTGCTGCCTTGATGTTACCAAAGAAATCTCTGTAATCTCCATTGGAGCAGTTGCTACCCTTACTGGCTTCAGGCTAAGAGCTGGAAGCAGCTGTTACCACTGCTGATTCAGTGGCTCCTTAGGTCTGTTCCTGGTTTACTGAGGTCCAATCTGCATTAGCCTGGCCTGCACTGGACTGTGCCCTACTCTTACTCAGATGTGATAGACCTTACCAACTTCCTAAGTTCTTTAGCTGGAAAATTATTTCACCTCATCTTTTTGAAGGTAGTGCTTCTCTAGAAATAGTTTTTTTTTTTTTTTTGGTATTATTTAAAGATTTCTGAGGGTTTGGGGGAAGAATAACTTTCTTTTCTCTGCCATCTTGCTTCTGACTCCTGCTGGGATTCTTTCACTAATAAGCTATGAACTCCTGGGGATAGCACCTGCTAGGCTATCTATTCCACTATCCTGCTGTTCCCTAGTTCCCTGCTGAATTGAAGGTATTAAACAATTACTTTTCTATAAGGCAATGGTCAAAATTCTTTTGTAACATAACCCAAAGTTCAAGGTTATTTTCAATTTTTCTGTGAATCCAACCATTATAGTATCACAACTGCACCCAACAAAATCCCTTAGGTCAAGTCTGTCTTTTAAACACTCATTCACCATTCTACCAAGACAGCTTTCTGTTCTAGGTTGAGCTTAAATTCTTTTAGAGTTTTATCATGACTCTGCCAGTTAATACTGGCCAAAAAGATTAAACTGAAACTTTATTTTAGTAAGACTGGAAAGTCAGGGTGAACTTAGGTTAATTTCTCACCCCCCCCAAAAAAATTTCCCACATTTGTACACAAATTCCTATGGAGTCTATATTTGAATAACTATTTCCATTCTGAGTGCTATATATTACACCTAAACAGAAGAGGTAAAAAAAATTTAAAGAAAGACTGGAAAAAAAAAAAGCTCTACCAACTAAGGGACATCTGGTTGGGATGTATGGGATATGCTATTGAGGGATGGGAATGGAGGTATCTATAAAAAAGGAATGGCAAAGTGGGTTAAATATTTCATCTATTCATTTCAAATATGAAAAAGTCAAGACGTTTCAGAAGGTTAAATTCTTCACTAGTCAAGGTTAAAATTCATCCACCTAATCCTTAGAAAAGTACTCAATTCACATTGTAAGGAGAAATTTCCTGAAGATTCTTTCAATGAATAGTGAATATGCTATGTGTGTGTGCTTCTCTGCCTAAGTCTCTTTTTTCATTTTTCAATAAGATTCAAAACCATAAATTATGTAAAGCCAGGAAGCTAAAAGGCAAGACCTTTGCTGGGGTTCATTTCAAGTCTGAAGTTCAGACTGCCTTTAATAACATAATTGCAAAAGGCAAAAATCCATCTGAATGAAAAACTCCCTTTGAACAAGGAATGGATTCTCAGACAGCCACTTAGAGTTTCTTTTCCTTTACTGATAGGAGAGGGTAGAGGAAGGATAAAGGAAAGGTGGGATACTTTGGCTGAAAAAAATCATTAATGAGTAATGCTTATTATAATTCCTGGTTTGGGATTCAATGGGAGAACCTACTTTAATTAGACTTTAATACAGTATCTACATTCTTCTCAAGGTTTTTCATAGGCAAGGCTACGTTTATGTACAAGTATATGAGAGATATGACTTCACCCCTAACATCTTATGTGATTTCTAGAACACAGAAAGAGTAAGTGGATGTCTCACTGCTCTCAGTGGGTTTAGGTCTCCAAATCTGGATTAACTACATTCCACAGGACTGAGAGAACTTAAAGATATGAAAACTGAATTAGTTTTGGTAAAATTTGAAATATTATGAAGAATAGTAAAAGCGCTAAAGAATTGTAGAAGAATAGATAATGCTTCAATTTTCAACAAAAGTAAAGAAAATGGACTCTAAATTACATGCCAATAAAGTTAAATTCAATTGCTGTAGATAGTTCTTGATGACATTATTACAGGTATGATAGAAACATGTATAAAATGAAGTGGTGATCCCAAAGAGAATCACTTGATCAGAGACTGTTAAGAGGTACAATGAATAGATTACTGGGCCTTGTGTTAGGAAAACTTGAGGTCAGATCTTATCTCAAATGCTTAGTAGCTATGTGACCTTGAGCTAGTCATTTAACCTCTGTCTTAGTTTGAACTATAAAATGGATATAAAATACTAATTATAACACAGGGATATTGTGAGGATCATATGAGATAATATTTGTAAAAGTGCAGAGTTCAGTCCCTGGTCCATAGCAAGAGTTTAATAAATGCTTATTTCTTTCCTTCCTCTCTTCCTTCCAAAAAGAAAGGTCATGACAGGCTTACCTCATTTCCTTTTTTTTTTTTTTTTAGCAGACTATCCAATGTGATTGTGATAGCTATGATAAATATAATTTAATTAATAAATTAAATGTATTTTAACAAATGCATTTGACATTGTCTCATATAGTATTCTTTTTTTTTTATTATAGCTTTTTAATTTACAAAATATATGAATGGGTAATTTTTCAGTATTGACAACTGCAAAACCTTTTGTTCCAACTTTTCCCCTCCTTCCCCCCACCCCTTCCCCAAGATGGCAGGTTGACCAATACATATTAAATATGTTAAAGTATCAGTTAAATACAATATCATTAGTATTCTTGAGGGAAATAGGGAGAGAAACATGACCTAGATGATGGTAAGGATATGGACTAGACACCAGTGATTTCATTAGTATAGAGAATTCCATTCAAAATGGATTCCCTCTCCAAAAGCAAATTGACATTATCTCTATAATTTACTACATGAAGAGAATTGCTTAGAGAAATGAGAGATCAGGTGACTTACTGACCTTATTCACTCAGAATTTGCCATAGACAGATCTTCAACCCAAAATCTTCCTGGCTCTAAGGTCAGTTCTCCATCCCTTCAACTTTGCTGTCCTGCTGGTAGGAAACTGACAGTACATTCTTAACTAATTGAATGGTAAAACTCAAAGACATTAGTGGCTTCATGTCAACTTGAAAGATTTCCAAGGGAGTGTATTACGTATCCAGCATGTGTGATTGTTGTTGTTCTATTCATTAGTTTTTTCAATGATTTGAGTAAATGTATAGGGTACATATTTCTCAAATTTACAAATAACACAATGCTGGAAGTTAATCAGCAAGATAGCTGACAATCTAGATCTAAAATATACATAGAATAGGAAATTCAGTCAGATCTGAAAAGATGAAATTTTTAAAAGATAAATATAAAGACTTACATTGGGGTTCAAAACTCAAGTTCACAAGTAGGCAGAAGAAGGTAAGTCTTTTTCATTTGAAAAAGAGTTGGAAGTAGGAAAGGTTTAGTAAATTTCTATCTCAATTTGAGTAACAAGGTAGTGTATTATGGAAGCTAAAAAGCAAATTTTATTTTAAAATGCATCACTAGCAAAGTATATAGAAAGAGAAAGATGATAACCCCACTGTACTCTACTTTAATTAACAATTCACTGGAATTTTTCTTTTTGCTTGGTTCTAGTTTTAGGGAGGAAAATGAAAATCTAGGGAGGACCAAGTAAGGCAATCAATAAAATGACAAACCTAGAAATTTTATGTGATTTAGTTGAGGAAAATGGGGGTTTTTCATGCTGGAGAGGCTAGAGAATAGAAGACATGATGCAAGAGAAGGGAAAAAGGAAGGATGATAGTTGTCAAATGAAATACAATTAAGTTTGTTCTTCTTGTCATCAAAGAAGTGAATTAAGAGCAAAGGGAGAAAATTGCAGAGGCAAATTAATCCTTCATTTAATGGAATAAAAGTCCTTACAATTAAAGTTATCAAGAAATAAGAATGGGCTACTTCATCTGAATGATATGAGATGAGGAACTGTGTGTGGCTAAGGGAAAGGTTTTTGTGGATAACTGCCTTTTTTTTTTTTTTTTGGCTGAAATATGATTGAAAGGAACTCTGGTGGTAGATGTCAAGATCAAAGATATTGCCATCTCTGTGAGTACTTGTGATGAAATGGGACAAAATTAGAAGACATCACGAAGTAAACAGATTGCTTGAAAGACTCCAGAAACTTTAGGACCTATGATTGTTATAGTAAATTAGTTCAAAATAAAAATTATAATAAATAGGTCATTCCCATAACCAGACAGTCTCATGTTGATTTAGAGTAGTGGTGCCAAACTTAAATAAAAACAAGGCCTCTAATCTATATATAGGAATCCCTATGAGCTGCATATTGACTTAGTTTTAAAACATAATGTCTCTATTTTATTGCATCTTTATTTATTAAATATTTACCAATTACATTTTAATATAGTTTGGGCTACAATCAGCAGTACTGTGAGATGCTCATGACTTAGGTTGTATGTGTCTGCTCTGGGACAATGCTTTATGGGGGTGGGGGTGAGTAGGAAGGGATAGAGTGACTTTTCTCTCCTCTTCTCTCCATTGACCAGAGGGAATTGAACCTCTAAAAATTAGAAGATTTGAATTCTAAAGAAGCAATTAAACAACAATAAACTGTAGTAGGCAACTTCATGACTCTATTAAGAGCACCAATCTTCTGCTCTATTAAGAGCAGAAAAAAATTGAACTTCCAGTCACCAAGAACTAAATTACCTCTTTGCCACTTGGACTAAAATTAAATTATTCCCCTCCCCTCCAATCCACTCCCTTAGATTCTGTGTTCAATGATAGGAGATTATGACCTAAACTTTTGGAGAATTGTTCTTTATAATAACTTTTCTTACTGAACCATCTTAGTAAAAATATACTTTTCTAAAAGCTAATTAATTGTGATTATCTAACATAATCAGTAGCGGATGTCCTAGATGGGAGTTCATAAACAGTTACTAAAAATCTTACCCACTAAGGATTTTCAGTAGAGCTCTAATAATAGAAGTGCTCAGCTACCTCCCAGAAATTCAACATTTCAGTGATAAGGGAGTTAGGGGTAGAGTAGTGTAGAACTCAAATAGAAACACTGCCCATATTGACTTGGAAAATAACAAATTAAAACATTTATCTATATTGTATTTTATTATTGGTTTTGTTAAACATTTCCCAATTACATTTTAATATTCTGATATTGGCCTCTTGGGAGGTTGGGAGCAAAGTGGCCTTAGTCTTTGAATTTGATACCCTTGCTTTACAATTTTGAAAGAGAAAGATATTCAACAATTGTTAGAATCAAGGTACACTATGTGGGGGAAAATGGTTTCTGATGTGATCTTTAATACAAAATAAGGATTCTGAAAGAAACAGGAAGGACCTTATTCTAGGCAAGGGTGACAGCTTATGCAAATTTACAGAGATGGAATGTCAATTTTGGGTAACATGTAATAGTCATTTGATTAGAATTTAATATTCATAAAGCCAACAAATAAGAAACAAGACTGGAAAGGTAAATTGGAACCAGATTAAGAAGGTTCTATCTTTTTTCCTCTACTCCCCACTCCCCACTCCCACATGCCCAACTTCTGTACTCTAGAGGCAATAGGGAGCCACTGAAGATTTTTAACTATGAGAATAATTTAGCCAGTCCTGAGCTTCACAAAGCTTATTTTAGGTAAAGCAGAAGTTCAAATTCATAACCAAGAGGAAGCCCTACAAATCTCTGGAGCAAGACCTGAATCAGATTAAAATGTAATTGGGAAATACATAATAAAATAAATAAAAATGCAATACAACAAAGATAATGTTAATTTGCATTTTTCTTAGTCAGTTGGACTTGCATGCATGTTTCTATTTCATTTGGATACAACTAAAATTCATAAAGCATGAATTAAAGATGAAAGAGAATAGTGAAAGAAAGATCATTCAGTAGACTAGCCCTTTTGAATCAAGTTTTCCAAATCTGTGAAATGGGGATAATTGCTTTGTCTCAAAGTTTTTATGTAAGAATCAAATGAGATAAAGTTTGAAGTGTATTCTAATTCTCAGAATTCCAGAATTGCCTAAGGCTAGGAGATACTGAGACCTAAGGTAATTAAATAATATAATAAGTCATTTTTGGATCCAGTAGTAGAGAGTATTACTCTCCTGAGTCCCAGACTAAGGCTCTTCTCCCTATTGCATACTATTACTTTGATGAAATTCATTGTCAAGAGTTTTGCATCATTTCTCTATTTTCCAAAAATAATACAATATTGTTACAATGGTTAGATGATGTCAAAGTTGGCAGGGAATTTTTTTTGATGACACTGTCACTTATTTGTCACTTTTTTATAGAATATAAAAAGACCAAATATCCCTTACCTCCCCACCCACAAAATCAGTCTTATCTCTACTTATCCTGTCTAAGACTCAGGACAATTATTTCTTTTCCCTCTACATAATATTGCTCTAATAATACACCATTAAGAGGATCATAGATGGGGAAAACCAAGTCATTGAATAGTTTAAATGTTTTATCAGAAACCTGTTGGTAGCAAAATCTAGGGAAGATAACACATAATCTGTTATAACCCCTGCTAACTCACTCAGCCGCTCTGAGCCAAAGGCTCAACCCTAATGAGCTCTTTTTAAAACCTGTGTCAAGAAAGAACCGTAATTAGGGCAGAGAGACTGGGTCTCAGCCCCAGAGTGCCAAACTTTAGAGGGCACTGAGAGAAGTTGCAGTCCTAGAGGAGCTGTAGAAATAGCTGATATTAACACCTAGTTAGCAAGAGTAATTAGTTAAAATAAGAAGCTCAAAGAGTTTCTGATTTCTTCCTCCTCCACCTCCCACAAAAATTATTTTTTTCACACCAAATGATCTTGTCTATGAACTACCTATGCTTTGTGCTTTGTTCTGTTGGTCCTGGGTGCAAATAATGCTAATATACATATACATATATATATTTTTTTTTTCAAGCAGGAAAGACTCTTTCATGTCTATAACCAAGTTAGTTAATCAACAAGCATATATTAAGTGCCAAAACACTTTTTTCTTGAAAAGTAAAGTGATGGTCTTATTTCTAGAGGAAAAGATGTTTCTGATGAATGTTTCATTACTAGGCTTTTAAAGATTTTGTTAAGGATTTGTAGAGCCAAATATTCCAGGGAAGAACTGGATAATATGCAAAACTTTTAAAGCAACCGTTTCTTGCATCACCACTTAAAATTTAAAGATCATTCCAAAGCAAATTTTTCTCTGTGTTCATTCCATTTTTTAATATCAAACTACAAATAGTAAACTCTGCATGAGACTGATAGATCATTATGCCTTTTCCAGAAGGGGCAAACATGATTGAACAAACTCAGAGGGATACATGAGGCAGATGCCAAGACATATTAAATATGCTTTGAAGGTAATCTTAGTATGAGAGCCCCTAAGCACTTTCTCCACCTTAGTATGTGGGGCTGAGGAGAGTCTGGATTATAAGTGGTATAATCTCCAGAAATCTGCTCAGCTCTTCTGGACTGAGGGAAAGAGTTTCAATTGTTACAACTTAATTTGGGTCACAGAACAAATGACATTGAGGAAAAAAAAAAAAAAAAAGATAAAACCCAGTCTCTTCTTATAATCATGTAACTGCTTTGCCCAGGCAAAGAGAAGAAGATATGTATTCCCTGAGAAATGAAATGAAGATGTGATTGGAAATGCTGTGCATTCAGTGTATGAGCATTATTTCAATAATCAATCATTCAAACTGAATTGTTTATTTGTGCATCTGATCATCTTTGCATTATTTAGGAGCTATTTAATGGTAGACAGTCTGACAGTATGTGCCTTATACATGCCAAACAAACTTAGAGTTACTCTGAAACATCTTTTATAATTTTTTCAGACATGCACACTGATAGCTATTTCCTATTTGGAGGTTCTTTAAAGCACATGAAGTCTTTTATAAAATTCCCCATTCCCCATGTTTTCTCCTTCCCAACCCCCATCCCTGACAGTGCAAACACTAGAGAACAAAGGAATAATTCAGAAATCTGCAAAAAGAGATCTCTCCTGATCCAGACCTGGCAGTGCCAGGAGGATGGCTCCCAAAAGTGCTCACTGAATGCCCAGCCTAGTACCCAAGAAAGTAAAGGGGTCCAGCCTTCTCAGGGGTAGACTTGAAAAACTACCTAATCCCCTCTGGGTGAGCAAAATACCTGATTTTTCAGACAGTCCATGAGCCTTCCTGTTTTGGAACACTAGGCAGTTTCTGCAGAGGGGGGACGGGGGAACGTGCTTTGAGTGCCTGACACACATCCCTGGCGATTGAATGAAATTGGCTCTTGGTTGACTGGAGGGGGTAGGGAAGACTCTGTTTTCAGCTCTTCTCTTTCTCATTGATGCTCCTACTGAATAGATTATATCCTGACAAGGCATCACCTCTGAGCAGAGTGGTTTATGTCTTAGGCAGGGAGGCAGAGCATCGTGAATTGTGCCGACTCAAGAGTTCCCCGTTCCTCCTTTTTTGCATTGCTCTGGTATCTAGAGAGCCTGGCTTTATTACACTGCTGAGTTTCTTTAGATATTAAATATAAGAAGTTAAAAAGTAACAGTATTAATATTCTATTAGCTGATGGCTTTTTGAGCTGATGTCTCATTGAAAAAAAAAAAACTAACAATAACAAAATTTGGCATTTGGTACATTCTATTGGTATTATTCCTCTTCTTTCTTTACCTCCCCATTCCTCACCACCCCATACCTCTATTTCTACCTTTGTTCTCTCTGAAGAAGTTTACTTTTCTGGCTTCTTTTCTTTCCCTAATTTTTTTCTGAGGTTATTTGCATTATAAATAGGATCTCTAAGTGCAAGGAAAAGCAGTTAGCAGTCCACCTCAGTGGTGGCAGGACCCCGACCCCGTCTTGGCCTAGGTTAGCTGCCCTTTACCCAGTAGACTCTGTCTAGCCAATATAACCTGTACTCTCAGGCTTCCCATGTGTTTATGTTTGGCAAAGAGAGACATCCTGTTTCAAAGCAAAGGAAACTTAGAAAAGCTCTAGAGTATCAAATAGCTTTTGCAGAATGACATTTCAATGAGTAAATTAATCTGAAATGTTCTGGTTCTATTTTCTGTGGACTTCTAAGGAAAGGAAAGGAGAGTGTTGGTCCTTTTAGAACTTAGTGAAGCTTCCACCTTTGCCAACACAGATTGATATTTGGTTAAATCAGTTATGATCCCTCAATTGCAAGGCTACATGAAGATAATGAAATAAATGAAATTTGATTTTGGTATTCTTTTCCTTTGGCACGCCCTTCCTTCTCGGCTATCCACCCCATTGCTTTAGCTTTTTTCCTTCTGGATCTGGCTCATTCATCTTACCTCCCTAACTGAAGACTTTCAAATTTCTCCAGTGAAAATTCCCAGTCCAATAAGTTATTGAGCTACAATGTGCTGTAGGGGAAAGGATATTTGGCTTGATTTTCTTTACTATACTTACTATGGTACTTAGTAGCTGTATAATCATGAGAAAGTCACGATATCTTATTGGGCTTCATTGTAATGGGGGAAGGTGATATGTAGATAAACAATCTCATAGGACTGGTTTAATTTGTTTCTTTAGGGAAGATTAGGTTAAACCAGACTCACCTATATCCCTATCGATAAAGAATACCATGCAAGTAGCTACCTTCTTTGCAACTTTATTGGTTTAGAAGTTTTCCAAAGGACAAGGATAATGTTAAATAATATCACCAGGATCAGAAAATAAATGAGGCAGAACAGCTATGTGGTGCAGTGGATAAAACACCAGCACTGTTCTCAGTGACTTCAAATCTGTCCTTAAAAACTTGACATTTTAGCTATGTGGCCCTTGACAAGTCACAACCCTAATTGCTTTGCCAAAAACAATAGATTAAAAAAAGAAAATAAATTATGTGTCAGAGAAAGGACTTGAACTCAAGTCTTCCAAACTCCAAGTCTGTCTTGTTATCCACTATACTTTATCATCTGTTTCACAGGGTAATGAGGCAAAAATAAGGGAACATGCAAAAAAGATTTTATAATCTCATATAATAAATAAATAAATGAATACTATTTAATTTCCAATGATTATTATTAGCTATTTCAGAAGGATTAAAGACATCAATTAATTGATACAGTTGGTTATTGTCCTTCATTCCAGAAGAAAACCAAAATAACATCACTATGTTAGAATTGAGCAAGTGTGTCCGACTGTGGCTGATTAGACCAATATGGACTCGGAATGCTCTGCCATAGGTCAGATACAAATAGTCCTGATAAACATTTGACATGGATTATCTAACTTTGCACATCTCACATTCCTCCTGAGCTAATTCAATTCTACTTTGCTCTTAGATCATAGCTTCTGATGAGGGCATGCCATGCTGGATAGTTCTGTACCAGTGTCTCTCATGTCATACAATCAAACCTAAAGTTCTTAAGAGAGACCTTGAGAGTGTCCTTGTATTATTTTTTCTGACCACCTAGTGAGCACTAGCCCTCTATGAATTCTCCATAAAATAGTCTTTTTGGCAAGGGTACATTTGGCATTCTAACAATGTGGCCAGCCCCACGGAGTTGTGTTCTCTGCAGTAAAGTTTGAATGTTTGGCAGTTTAGTTCAAAAAAGAATCCCAATGTCTGATATTTTATTGTGCCAAGTGATCTACAGAATCTTCCTAAGACTATTCAAAGAGAAATGATTCAGTTTCCCAGAATGGCACTGTTACACTGTCCAGATTTTACAGACATATGACAATGAGGTCAGCACAAAGGCTTTGGAGACCTTTCACTTTGGTAGTCAGTTTAATATCTTTCCTCTCACACACTTTCCTTCAGAGCTTTCCAAACACTAAGTTAGCTCTGGCAATGCATGTGCCAACCTCATTATCAATGTGTACATCCTTGAAAGTATATTGCCAACGTAAGTGAATTTATCCACAGGTGGCAAAGCACCTAGGGCTGATTCTATGTCCATCCATAATAGTAAATTGATATAGATTGACACATATAACAATTTGTGCTTGGCCCAAATAGTATTGGATAGTAGGAAACCATGTGGAATAGAGTAAAGCTTGTTTTGCTTGGTCCTGAAACACAGAACTATCAGAACTACATGGTTCCCTGTAGTTCAGGGAGTTTCAGGGAACTCAATTTTAGTTCTATATGGGGAAGAAATTGATTAGAAATCAGAGTTCCTTATGGGTTGAATGAGATACATCTAGAAGGGGTAGATTTTATTTTTTTTTAAATCACTGGTGGCTTTTAGAAAGTGACTGGGTACCCTCTGATTGAGAACCCTGCAAAGAGAATTTTTGTAATGGGGCAAGTTGGATTGTATGACTCCAGGGTTCCCTTTCAACTCTGAGATATTGTGATTGTATGAATGAACTTTTTAAAAGAATATAAGTGAGAAAATATCTCCTCCTGACTAGAGAAAAGAAGACGGGGATTCATATTCATAGTAGCAAAATTCCAACTTGCAGAAATTGGCAGTGATGCAAACACTTGGTTTTGAAAATTAGATCAATATACTGTGAAGAGCTAGTGGAAGAAAGAATTAGCTCTATCATAGTGCCTTTGCAAAATGTTTGTTAGTGTTTATTAAATGTCTGCTGAATTGAACAACAGACTACACATATTCAAATTGAACAAAAGACATCTTGGTGTCTATACTGTCAAAAGTATCACAACTGGGATCAAATTTTGGCTCTTAAACTTATCTATGAAGAGGTTATGGTGGGGAAGTTACTTTTTACCATTTTCTCTATGAAATAAGTATAAGAAAAGTTCATCATATTTATAATATCTACTCCAAAAAAGGATATTAAGCAGAAAACACTTCGTGAAATTCAAATCACAGTGACAAAGTTATTGTTAATTTGAATAATTCCATATCTTTGAGATTTCAAATAAAAAAGAAGCAAATACAATTGATGACTTGGGTGGGGCATATTTGGGGTAAACATATATATATTTTGAAAAATCTCTTAGATAACAGGCTACTTCTTCATGTTTTATTCTCCAGAAGAACTTTAGGGAGAGATTCTAGGGAGCAGGATTTTTAGGGAACTAACTCATCAAGGACAAAGAGCTTATTTTATTTTGTCTCAATCCCAGAACGAGGGAAACACAGCCAAAAGACTTCTTTAACCCCAGAAATGGAACTTTTTGTTATTATAATAATTTCTGCAGTTCCCCAGGAGGTGTCAGCTTCTCTTTAAGATGTTTCAACATGTAAAAAGTCTTTAAATCTCAGACCCATCTCCCCCCATTCCAAAGATCTAATCCTTTTTTTACCCTGCCCCCTTCCTTTTTCTCTCTTCCTATCCTGTCCTCCTCCTGCCCTGTTTATTTTTAGTGGCAATAAATCCATCTCCTAATCTTGATGGTTGATCTTTTTTAGTAAATTTAATTAACTACATTTTTAACTCCACTCTCCACGGCCTTGGCAGGAGCTAGTCATTTGTCTCACAGATGACAGGCGTGATGGGAAGGGGAAGGGATGAAGAGAAAAATAAACACAACGGCCCTTGGCTTCTTCCATTTGAATGAGGCAGGCTAATGGTATTAGCTGTGCTGGAAGCTGTGGCTAATGATAACTATCTCCAGGGACTGAGAGGTCCAACACCTGAAATCTGGCCAAGAGATAAATGGGGCATCGTTCCAGAAGGATAGAGATGAGAGAAAGATATACAGAGACAGAGAGAGAAAGAGACAAGAGAGAGAGAGTCATTGAGAGACACAGAGAGAAACAATGAGACAGAGACAGAGAAGCAGAGAAAGAGACAGAGAGAGAGAAAGAGAAACACATAGAGATAGAGACAAACAGACAAGAAAGAGAGAAACAGGGAGAGAGAGAGAGAGAGAGAGAGAGAGAGAGAGAGAGAGAGAGAGAGAGAGAGAGAGAGAGAGAGAGAGAGAGAGAGAGAGAAATAAAAAGAGTGAGTCAGAGTCTGTAGGTATGCAGATGCATGTCCTTAGTTCTGGGATTCCCACTCAACTGTAAGCATCAGCAATCTTTGTAACCTCCCACTGGGGTGATAAATGGCATCAGGGCAAACTGGTCTGTTTTCTGGCATGTTTCCCCCCTTCTTTATTTTTATTAAACACTGATTATTAATATTAGAAATGGAACACTGCCACAAGAAGCCGTTCGCAGTTAATAAGGCTGTCGCTGCTGCCTGGGGAGATAATAGAAGACTAGGGAATCCATGCGAGAACCACTTAATAGCAATGTTAACGAAGCGGGTCAGGAGTTAAAGATGAAGTTTGATGCCACGGCAAAAACCGGTTGGTTGGACTCCCTGGATGTGGAGAAGTACTTCCTCCTTCTCTTCCGGCCCAGCACTTCTCAATGGAGAATGGGCCACTCCTGAGTGTGCACAGCTGCCCCGGTCATTGGCCAATTGTACGCAAATAGCGTGGGGAATAGCCCTCCCATCCTGCAGCTGCAAAAACACTGAGTGGGACGCCAGGCAGCCTGACCCATTCTGGCCAAGAAAAGGGGAGGGTGATCAGAGCCCTGAGGCCAGGCCATTCCCCACATATGGGAAAAGTGATCTGGTATATCCACCCAGGGGTGTGTCATGAAAATGAAATCATAAGGGAGGAACCATGTTAGGATGTTATTGATGATGTGTTATGAATGATAGATAGGAATCAATTCATTAAAGTGTTACCTTCACAGCACCTTCAGGTAAATTTATTTCAGGTAAAGATGCAAAATAGTAGAAAGCCAAAATAAGAGTTAAATGGCTTAGGGAAGAATTTTCAGTACATAATATATGTCTAAGAAAACAATTTCTTAACAAAAAATAAAATGTACAATATAAGGTATAGGATGGAGAGGTCATGTGGAACTGGAGAAAGTACCTTATCGTTGGTGCTAGAGAAGCTAGTTTCAGATTCTTCCTCTGACATACTCTAGCTGAGTGTCCTTAGTACTCTTGGCTTCAATTTCCTTTTTTGTGAAATGAAGGAGTAGGTAGGGATGACCCCTAAGGTCCTGTCTAGTACCAAAGCTATGTTGTGATAAGGGTAGAAGATTGTTGTCCATGCTCTGGTTACCCATTCCAATTTAGATACACTTGGTTGACTGATAGATCATAGACTTAGATCTGACCATCTAGGTCCTCTAGGGCAATGAATACATTTTCCAGGAAGTAGAACCAATAGAACTTAAGTGGATTGTCCAAAGTCATATGGATAGAATTTAGCTTAGTCAGAACTCAAACTCAGGTCCCCTGTATCAGAATCCAGACTCCTGCCATGCTATATCCCCATAATGTTCCAGTTCTTTTCTCAGATTTTCTGATAGCAGAAGACTATAATAAGGGATTCTCCCATTAGGGCCTAACAGCAATTCACTGAAACAAAATCAGAGTAATCATCATTGAAATAGAGTTAAAACCTCAGTGAGAAGGGAAAGAAGAGAGAATGTTTCTATACCTTGTTCATATCTTAGGAAAAACAAGTAGTAAGTGTAATTAGAGAACATGTTTACTTTTTTTTTTAAATGGCATGAGACTATACAGAAAGATTCACTTGGAGAAAACAAGTAATTATGCTGTGTTTATGTGTCTGGGGAGGGAGAAGCAGAGGAGGTGATAAACCACCCCTTACCTCCTTTCCACCCCAAGTATTTCTCCTCTTAAACTAACCTCACAGCCCATAACCTTTTCACTGTATCTATTGGGAGCTCTACTTAGCTGCAGAGATATGCAGGGTGCAAAGGAAAAATGGAAATCAGATCTGAGATATGTGAATGAAATAATAATCATTACTGTAACAACAACAGCTTTAGCAAAGCTCTAGGGGAGCTGACAGTGTTGGATTCTTTCTTTAGTTCAGCCTGATGCTTCTAAGCCAAAGATGGAAGAAACCACCAGCTCCTTATTTTCCCCATATAAATAGGCCAAGTTCTGTTCAGATATTTTCACATCAACCTACCCTGAATATTAATTCATTTATTTATTTAACATTTACTAAGTGCCTACTTAGTACAAGGTGCTAAAGAGGGATAAAAGTCTCTTTGCCATAGCCCATAAATATTAACAAGGGATCTGCTCACAGAATTTCTATGAGGTAGATAATATAAGTATTGTTATATGAATTTTACAGAAAAAAAAAACCTGTGCATCAGATAAATTAAGCTATACTTCTCAGACCAAGAATTATAAATGAAGTCCATCCAACTTCAAAACAGA
This sequence comes from Sminthopsis crassicaudata, assembly GCF_048593235.1. Classification (NCBI taxonomy): domain Eukaryota; kingdom Metazoa; phylum Chordata; class Mammalia; order Dasyuromorphia; family Dasyuridae; genus Sminthopsis; species Sminthopsis crassicaudata. The sequence goes on from NC_133618.1 coordinate 564,434,274, forward strand.
TATTTTTTCTTCATTTTGTCATATTGTTCATCTAAGATTGTGATATAAATTTCATGTTCATAGGTCCAATTCAGCATCTCATGTCTTTATGTAGGATAATTTCATCAGTGTTAATAATGTTTCTCCCAATGCAGCTCACAATCTCCCTCCTATTTAGGAGAAGAACCTCAAAAGTTTCTGAGTAAAAAAGTCAATGATCCTTTCGAAAACTAGCATGAGCTTCAACAAACTTAGCAAGGCTTTTTCTTGGACAAGATATTGGGTCAATAATCAAAGTCTTTCCAGGATATTAGGACTTGACAGGATCATCTCTTAGATGTAATCAGCTTTAAGAACTTGAGGCTACCTCATTACTTCAATGTAGCCTTAGGAAAGGAGTTTGGAGAGCAGCTAGGTGACAGTGGATAGAGCACCAGTCCTGAAGTCAGGAAGGCTTGACTTCAAATCTGACCTCAGACACTTAACACTTCCTGGCTGTGTGACCTTGGGTAAGTCACTTAACCCCAATTGCCTCAGTCCAAAAAAAAAAAAAAAAAAAGGAGGACTTTAGTCACAGATCTACAAAATTTTGGATACTGAAGGGACCTTAAAAACTTTCTTAGTTCAACTTCAATATTAACAGACAGAAGATGTGAGAGTTATTAGAGAAGTAAAATCATTTGCTTAAGGTCACATAACAACTAGTTATGCTAGTAGTAGAGATGGATCTAAAACTCAGGTCTCCTGACTCACAACTCCTTGCTCTAGTCACTGTAATTTGCTGCCTTTACTTCTGACCTGCCTTAGGTAGGCATCCTGATGAGGCAGCTACTTATTCTTTGTATCCAAAAATTACATCTAGAAGGAAGGACCACAATAGTAAAGGCATTCCAGGAACACTCTGAGATCAGAGAATAGTTAAAAGAAGGAGGCCTGATGGAGGTGCTCTGTGGATGAGAGTTCTGCTATGCATAACGAGCTAAAACCAAGTCCTGGGGCTGTGAGGAGGAAGGAAGCTACAGTTGAAATCCCTTCTCTTCATACTTAGGTTGGGTAGCACTCTTCATTGAAGTCTGAATTGCTCTAATCTTATTCAATGAAATCTCTGCCTGACAAATATTGCCTGTGCCCACTACAAAGTACTCAGGAGGCTCTTATGCAGGCATCTGATAAGAGACACTTGTAAATGATGAACCTCCTAAAAGGGCCTTCAGAAGGGAAAGAAAAGAAGGCACCTGGTTTTCAAAATTCAATGAATGTTTAGAAGTTACCTCTAGGGGCACTCAGAAGGAAGTTTCTCACTGTTTGGGGACCTAGAGAGCCCTTGGCAAGTGCCACTCTAAGGGAAAGACAAGTAACTCTAAGAGCCCAAAGTCTATAAACAAACGATCCAAGGAGGCATTAGTCTACTGAGGAACCAATGAGAGAGAAAAAAGGAATCCAGAAATTGTGATCATGCTACCCTCACCACCACTACCAAAAAAGAATGATTTACTCCAAGTAATTGACCTGTTCTTATATTGTTTTGTTTGTTTTTGTTTTTCCATCAGGAACTTAAAGTTAAAAAAAAAAATTCAGGTCTCTCATGAAATGAGGGACCAATCACCTACAGAACTTTCCCCAAACAGAAAAACAAATTGGTAATTTGATGTAGTTCAGCTATTTTTGCTTCTGAGAAACAATGAAGAGTTGGATTTAAGCCCTGCTGGAAAAATTTAATGAAAATTATTCTCTCCTCAGAAAAATCATAACTGCCTTAATTCAAAGATTTTAAACAGCGATTGAGCACACAACATGTACATATTATAGGACATATATAATTTTGCCCTCTTGAATTTAACATTCTAAGTAATCACATCACTTAGTCCTTATTATTCTTTACTGATATATTCCTAATTACCAGGATTTATATTTGCATGTTTCGATGGAGCAATAATTTCATTAAAGTTCCCTTTAAAGATAACTGATCATAGCCTGATGATATACTGATCATAGTGATCATACTGACCATACTGATCAATACCTCTTTTTCTGTCTAACTCTTATCCTTATTTTCCCATAAATCCTTTATAGGATGCTCATCCAATGTGCCAGGGATATCAGTGGAGTACATTATTCTCCTTTAGTTAGACCTTATTCTCACCACCTGAATGTCCCACTTTCTTTTCCAGTAATACAACTATCTTAAGAGGAGAGGTATAATGACATTTCTTCTCACTCTGCTCTTCTTCAACTATGATTCATTAGGAATGTGTTGCAGCCTATTTACATCCAACAAATGCTTTTCTATTGTCCTTCATGAGACCATCATCCTTAATGTTTTGGAGACTATAGCGTTCCATAATTTACAAATAAACAGCATTATGGGAAAAATTGTTATTTGAGGCATGGGAAATCCAGCACTAGAGAATGGATTTTTAGTCAGAGTCTATAAAAGAGGAATCTTCCTGCTTAACTCAGAGAACAAATTGGAATCCTATGAACAATGAGGTCTAGCTATTCATATTACACTCAGAGCATAGAAAATATATAATAATAGTATGTAATATATATAACATTGTATAATAGCAATATCTTTTGTAGAAGATTCTTTTTACTTAGATTGAATTATTTTTATTAATTTTCTAATTCTTTTTATTTTTTCACTTCATCAAATTTCAGTTAAAAAGGAGGTATGAAATGAAATTCCTTTAAGTAAATGTTGATACTTTAGATAGCAAGGGCAATCTATGCATCACTATGTCAAGAGTATAGTTTCCTTTAGCTTTTCCCCCTTACTGTAACAGATGCCCCTCATGTGGCTGTTGAAGATGCTATATTAGGTCCAAAGTAGACTGTGGGTCAGCATCTTCTGCAAAGCATAGGTCATAAACTCCAACGATGCTTTCTTTCACCATCTTGCAAGAGAACATTATTGGTTGAAAATATACATTTAGTCAAAGAGAATAGGAAATAAAGCAACACTAACAAAAAAGGGAAATATGGAGCATATGGAGCATATAGAACTGGGGAACATAAACTAAAAGCATGTATGTAGGGAACATTTATAGACCAGAACAAATTTGAGGGAGCATAGTTCAGGGATCTATTTGGCAAGAAAATATCTGTGAAAACAGGCAAATCATTCTTCCAGTTTTCTAGAGCTGACCATATACCCCTCTGTGCTTTCCCTTGGGCATCATATTTCTCCTGGGATACATAGGATGTTGATCTCTACTCTCTGTTATGCTATCTCTACTAAGTATCTCTGTTGACCTTTTGTTCTTTATTATCATCTGCCAGGCTTTAGCTCTATATGTTCCTCTAGACCAGTTTCTGCTTTTTTTTTTTTTTTTTTTTTTTTTTTTACCACCATATCACCAATTATAGGGACTTGATGTTTAGTTAGAAAACCTCTCTGAATGGATACTTTTTCACTACAAAAATAATAATCAAAGACCATACTCAGCTATGGAGCCAACAAAAGTTAGCAGAATGTCCTAGGCCAAAGGTTAACTTTTGTCTTTATTCTGTGTTTTCTGATAATTTAAAATCTATGGCCCTAGACAGCTTTCTGACTTAGTGTTGGGAAATTCCTTTCACACCTGGTTATGTCTCTAAATCCCCCCCAAACATATTTTGGAGGCTACCCTCCTTCCCCTCACCTCAAAAAAAAAAAAGAAATATATGAGTCTGGGGCAAATGAAGCCCACCAGAATTCTATAAATCTTCTTTAATTTACATTCAAATGAAGTTTGAAGTGTGAAAAAAACAAGAGGCTAAAGGAAGAAATGAAGGTAAGGCCATAACCCTTTACCCTCCTGATTCACATTCCTTCCTTTCTTATGAATATCAGCTAGTAACAAAACTCCAAGATGTTTGTATTGCGTTCTGGCCAAATGAAAACTTCACTGACTCTTCATACTAATTTTGGCTGTTATCTCCTACTATATATTCCAGGTGTACTTTAACTTCATGCAACAGATGTGTTCTAGAATAGTAACATGAGAATCAAAGTTCACATCTTATTTTAAATGATTTGAGAAAGCTCACTTATGAGAATTCTAAACTCAAAACATTTTGAAAAATTAAGATCTAGCAATACATTGACTTATACTGAGGATTTTCGTAAAAAAGAACATAATTTTATCCTAGCCTATTCTGAGGAAGCTTTTAAGGAAGGTTATTTTAAGTTACTTTCCAGCTTATACTGCTAACCATGCAATCAATTAAAATTCAAAATATTTAACATGGTAGGCAACAATACTCGATTATAAAAAAAATCACGTAAGTTGGGTAGCGATTAGAGCCAAATAAAATGACTTGGAAATCAATGAGATCTTATTCCAGATCTAGATCTAATAAGAATGTTGTCTACCTAATCCGATTTTTATGAATCAGGAATTTGAGATTCAGGAAGATTAAATGATTTATGTCAAATTCAAATTCATATTGATAGGATTTGATCATAAATGGAACCTATGACCTCTAACTCTTGACACTATGTTTTTTTTTTTTTTTTCCACCTTAGCATTTTACCTCTTGGTATAAAGTTAGTTTACAAGAGAACTAATGGGAGTTTCTCTGTGAAGCAATTTTGACTTTCAGAGAAAACTCATCTTGATGTCCATACTTTAGTTTCCAAAAGACCCTATCTTTGATGCCAGGACATAGATTGATCTTTAAAAATATATATATAATAGCTTTTCTTTCTTTTTTTAAAATTAATTTTATAATTATAACATTTTTTGACTACATATACATAGGTAATTTTTTACAACATTATCCCTTATACTCCCTTCTGTTCCAAATTTTTTCCCTCCTTTCCTCCACCCCCTCCCCTAGATGACAGGCATTCCCATACATATTAAATATGTTATAGTATATCCTAGGTACAATATATATATATATATGGGCAGAACCGAATTTTGTTGTTGTTGTTGCAAAGGAAGAATTTGATTTGGAAGGTAAAAATAACCTGGGGAGAAAACAAAAAAATGCTAACAGTTTACACTCATTTCCCAGTGTTCCTTCTCTGAGTGTAGATGATTCTGTCCATCATTGATCAATTGGAATTGGATTAGCTCTTCTCTATATTGAAGATATCCATTTCCATCAGAATACATCCTCGTATAATATTGTTGTTGAAGTGTATAATGATCTCCTAGTTCTGCTCGTTTCACTCAGCATCAGTTGATGTAAGTCTCTCCAAGCCTCTCTGTATTCATCCTGTTGGTCATTTCTTACAGAGCAATAATATTCCATAAAATTCATATATAATAGTTTTTCAAAGAGCATGGGAATTGAATGTTTTCAAATTTGACATAGGAGAATTTCTCAGAGGAAAATTTCTAGAGTAACATGTAACAAGTAGAGGGAAAGGATTATAGCTAATTATAGTGAAATTTTTCTAATAATACAATGATCATTTCTTCCTATTTTTTTTTTTTGTCTTTGGGGGAAACAGATTTATTATTAACATTTGATGTATTTTGTTTTGACATTAGATCCTTATCATCTAAAGAAACCCTTTATAAATAACTTCTCAAAAAAAGAAAAAAATATTTGTTTATGTATTGGTAGTAGAAAGGAGGGGTGTGTTCTTTGACATTGCCAGTAGTGAGCACTTTATTTGTTCAGAGGTTTATCCCCCTTCTCCATGTTAAATATATTTGTATAGAGTTAGTTACTATGTAATGTTCTTTCAGATCTGTTTTCCTTATCCTGCATTATTTCAAATTACTTCCTATATTTCTCTGAATTTTTAATATTGTCCATTCTTTAGAAAGCAGTAAGTATTCCTTTATATTCATATGCCAATTTGTTCAACTGTTTCATTTCCCAACTGCCAGACATATTTATTATGTCCATTTTTTGGAACAAGAATTATTTTTAAATAATTATTATTAAATTATTATTTATCTTAAAAGTGCCCTTAATACTGAACTTTTTCAATTCCTTTAGCATTTTCTTCAAAGGAACTTATTTTTAATCATTATTATCTGTCTTCAATCATTCAATCAACTATCTTTTTATTAAGTGCCTATTATATAGCAGACATTGAGTATAACATTGAAAATATGAATTAAAAAAGCAAATAATAATCATCTCTACCTTCAGAAGTTCATAGTCCATTGAGGAAGATGACCTACAAACATCTATGTTCAAAGTTCATATATACATATGTATATTGATCAATTGAATGTTGTCTCAGAGACAAAGTACTAAGATTAAGGATGACAAGTCTCCATGACATATTTTGGAATATGTTGGTCAAAGATAGACTTAGATCTTTAATAAGGACCTAATTTTTATTTAAAAATAAAAGGATTGCTTCCTGGACATTGTGTGTTAAATTCTAGCAGCTTTGCCAATTACTGCAATATACTTTGCTTTGATATTTTCAAAGATTAATTACTGCATTGGTGTGGCTATTCCCTTTACCAATGAAGATTACAGTTCTTTTGTGCCTTTATGAATCAGGAACTTGAGATTCAGGAAGATTAAATGATTTATGTCAAATTCAAATTTATATTGATAGGATTTGATCATAAATGGAACCTATGACCTCTAACTCTTGACACTATGTTTTTTTTTTTTTTTCCCACCTTAGCATTTTGCCTCTTGGTATAAAGTTAGTTTGATTACTTTCTCCATTGGCTGATATTCTGTAGAAGATCTACCTAGCACAGTGGAGGGACATCATTTCACTCTTCTGAAATCATAAACTTGAACTCAAGTTGTCCATCTATCATCTTTGGTTCTTATATGATTGATCCACTTCCTCTCCCAGACATAAATATCCTCATTAATGTCTTAAATTTTTAAATGTTTTCTTTCATACAAATTCAACACTAGTAATGTGACCTGTAATGTATTGCATCAATCCATTATCCTTTGAGCTGCCTATAATTATAATTCTGAGATTTTCACATGCCATGGTTCAAAGATATGAAGCATCACTAAGAGAATATTTCAATGGAAGAGATGGAAGTTTGTGACAATAATTTGCTTAGGATCACTGAGATTACTATGCAATTTTATTTCTATGTAATCCTTAAATTTCTAAATGCTAAATTCAAAATTCAAAGAGTGACTGATTCACAATTCACAGTCCTTATCAGGAATACATACATACATTAAAAAAACTTTGGAAAAGATGTCTATTTTTTAATTTAATTCCACAAACACTGATTAAACAAAAGTCATATACCATATTCATGGCATAGACAGAGAAGAGGACAAAGAAAAAATGAATATGTGGCTATGCTATATGGATATGGATCTGAAACCATACACTAAGGCATGAAAAACTGAATCAAATTCTGGCCTCTAATTATTGACTGTGAGACTCAAGATCAATCATTTGACTTTTCAGACACCTCTTTAAGATAATAAGTTGCAAAGAAGGTATAACTTTACTTTGGTAGAACTTTTAGTTTCCTCAAGGGAAGCTATTTTTGCCAATAAAACCTCTGGTTTGATTAAAGAAAAGGTGCTAGGCCCTGTAGACACAAAGGAAAAAGTAAAGCAGTCCTTGCCTACAAGAAACTTACATGGTATTTGAGGAGATATAATATAAATATTTGGGTTTATTCAAAATAAATATGGGAGAGGGGATTATGAAGATGAAGAATGGCTTCTTGAAGAAGTGAGTCATGAAGCAAACTAGAGGTTCTAAAACATTAAGGGAAAACTGCATTATAGGCATGAAGGAAAATCAGTATGAAATGCATAAATAAAAGGAAGTCATGTATGAGGGATAGTAAAAAAAGATGTTTGGTGCAACTAGAGATTGAGTAAATTGAAGATATATGTAGGAACACTGGAAAGATGGGTGGGAGAAAAGTTGTAAAGTTTTGAAATGTAATAGGGAACTATTGAAATTTGAAATGGGAAATGAAATGATCACAGAATTGCAAAATTTGAAAGTTGGGAAAAGTTTCAATTATCTTCTAGTCCAACTCCTATATAAATGAGTTCCCAACATGGCAAGTACTCATCCTGCAATTTTAGAAAATTATTTTGGCAACTTTTGAAGGATGGACTAGAATAGGAAAAGACTTGAAATGCAAAGATTAAATAAAAGGCTATTGAAAGAGTCTAGATAAAAAATGCTGATGACCTGAAATGGTATGGTGGCTGAGTAAGTGGAGAGAAGATGAGAAATGTGGAGGCAAAACAAATAAGATTTGGCAACTGAATGAATATGTGAGATGAATTAAAGTTAAAACTATTGTATGATAATGAGTTTTAAAACCCTATTGACTGAAATGATAGTTTTGTCTTTGATAGAAATATAGGAATTCCAAAAAGGATGATTTTGTTGGATAATAGATTGAATTCTATTTTGGACATTTTGAGTTTTAGATGCCTATAGAGTAAAAGCCTCCAAGAAAAAAAAAAAAAAGAATTGTTCAGGCCATGGATGAGGTCAAAAAGGGACTTTGAAAATCAAGTAAAAGAGATAGAAGAAAAATTGAGAAAGGATTGGGAGTGATGCAAAAGAAAATACAAAAAGCTAATGAGAAGAATTCCTTGAAAGTAAAATTGGCCAAGTGGGAAAAGAGGCATAAAAGTTCATTGAGGAAAATAATTCTTTAAAAATCAGAAATGAGCAAATAAAAGTTACTGACTTTATGAGAAATCAAGTTACAATAAAGCAAAACAAAAAAAAAAAAAAAGGAAAAAAATAAAAGAATTTGAAATAGCTCATTAAAAATTTAACCTAGAAAACAGATTGAGGAGAGATAATTTTAAAAGTACACTCACAGGCACTGATCTAGCCAAAAAGGATAGAATTTTCATCAAAGACTGTTATGATGTAGGAAAGCAAGAGGCATGAGAAATACAGAAGGGAAAAAACAGAAGTCCACATTGAAAGATTATTATTTTCTTTTCTTATTAAAGTTTTTATTTTCAAAGCATATGCATGGATAAATTTTCAAGATTGACTCTTGCAAAAGCTTGTGTTCCAGTTTTTCTCCATTTTCCCCCCAGTAGCTTCCCTAGATGGCAAATAATCCAATACGTTAAACATGGTAAGAATATATTTTAAATCCGATATATGCATACATATTTATACAATTATCTTGCTGCACAAGAAAAATCAGATCAAAAAGGGAAAAAAATGAGAAAGAAAATAATATGCAAGCAAACAACAAAAAAAAATGAAAATACTATGTTGTGATTCACAGTCGATTCCCACGGCCCTCTCTCTGGGTGCAGATGGCTCTCTTCATCACGAAATCATTGGAAATGGCCTCAGTCATCTCATTGTTGGAAAGAGCCACGTTTCATCTGAATTGATCTCTACATAATCTTATTGTTGGAAAGGCCATTATTTTCTCAGTAAAGTATAAGGCCAAATCCACAGAGTACACAGGAATGGAGAGGTTGAGGGTGATTTGAGAAAAGAAGAGAAAATTACTAACAGACATTGTGAGGAATGAGATAGAGAATCAAATATAGAGAAATACAAGGAATGTTTTATAACAAAAGGGACAGTTGAGGCAACAAATTTGCAATGAATCCCATCAGAATAGCTATGCTCCTTCCTCTGACAGTCAGCTGAAATGGAGATGGTAGAATAAAGTCAGGAAGAAGCTCGAACTCTCCCCATTTCCCCCCAAAAGCCACCTGAAACCAAGCCTCTGAACATTCTGAAGGAATGAAGCCCTTCTCTAGCTCAAGACAGACTAAAAAACTCCAAGAAAGGTCATTCCCACTGGGGTGAAAAGGATGTTCAGGCCAGCTCAGACAGACTCTGGGAGAGCCAGTGAGAGGGTCTTAATCACAACAAATCAGCAACTAAGACCCTCAGGCTGTCTCAGAAGAGAAGCACAGCAGGGGGGACAGCTTCCAATCCCAGCTCAGAAGGCAAATTCTGGGAAACCAGGTGGTTTGCTGAGGAGAGCAGGCAAAGCTATTCCCTGCAAACACAATGGAGAGCTATACTCAAAGCCAAGGCTCAGAGCTGCACAGGAAGCTTGGGACAGTGCTCCCTTTAAAAATTAAAAAAAAAAAAAAAAAAAAAAAAAAAAGGAAATGCCAAAAGAAAAGGAAAGAAAATAAGTAAGAAACAGATAAGAACCATGACTATACCATGACTATAGAAAGCTATGACAGGGCAGACTAAAACACAAACTCAGACCAGGACAGAATGTCCACAAAAGCAATCTCAAAGAGTGAGATAAAGAGATAAATTGGTCTCAAGCCCAAAGAGGCTTCTTGGAAATGCTCATAAAAGACTTCCAAAGGCAAATAAAAGAGGTATAAGGAAAAATGAGAAAAGAAATGAGAGTTATGCATGAGAGTCAACAATTTGCCAAAGGAAGGAAAAAATTATCTGAAGAAAACAACTCCTTAAACAGTAGAATAAACCAAAAGGAAAAAAGAGATACACAACATAACTGAAGAAAATAACACATTAAAACTTAAAACAGAGCAAATGGAAGCTTATGAATTTGTATGACAGCAAAAAAAAAAAAAAAAAAAAAAAAAAAAGGAAAAAAATGGAAGAAAATCTGAAATACCTTACTGGAAAAACAACTGACCTGGGACATAGATACAGAAAAGATAATTTTAAAATTATTGGCCTATCTGAAAGCCATGACCAAAAAAAGATCCTGGATAGCAGTCTACAAGAGGTCATTAAAGTGCTCCAATATTCTAGAAGCAGAGGGGGAAATTCTCATTGGAAGAATCCATCAATCACCTCTGGAAAGACATTCCATAAGGAAAACCCCAAGGAACAAAAGTCCAAAATTTTAATCTCAAGGAAAAAATACTGCAAGCTACCAGAAAAAAACAATTTAAATATCAAGGACCAACAGTCAGGATTACCCAGGATGTGGCAGCTTCTATATTAAAAGAACAGAGGGCATGGAAGACCCTATTCCTGAAGGCAAAGGAATTGAAATTAACAATCCAGTGAGATTCAGCATTATCTTTCAGGGGAGGAAATAGAGCTTCAAGAAAATAAAATACTTGCAATCATTTCTATTGAAAAAAATCAGATCTAAACAGAAAATTAAATTTATAAACACAGGACTCAAGAGAGCCATAAAAAAGTAAACAGAGGAAAATATATATTTAAAGGTTAATCTGTTTACATCCCTATATTTTAAGTCAGTTGCAGAAAGAAATAGACAGCAAAACTATTCAAATGGAGGATCTTAATCTTCCCTTTTCAAAATCAGACAAATCTAACCACAAAATAAATAAGAAAGAAATTAGGGTGGTTTACAGGATTCTAGAAAATTTAGATATGATAGACCTCTGGAGAAAATTGAATAGGGACAGAAAGGAATATATATCTTTTTCTTGGCAGTATATGGTACCTACACAAAAATTGACCATGTATTAGGACATAAAAACTACATAATCAAATGAAAAAAGACGAAATAGTAAATGCTTCCTTTTCAGACCACAATGCAATAAAAATTATATTCAATAAAGAGCCAAGGAAAGATAGACTAAAAATCAATTGGAAATTAAATAATCTAATTCTAAAGAATGAGTGGATCAAACAACAAATCACAGAAGTAAAACCATAATTTCATCCAAGAAAATGACAATAATGAGATAGCATATCAAAATCTATGGGATGCAGCCAAAGCAGTTCTTAGGGGAAATTTTATTCCTCTAAATAGATACATAAATAAAATGGAGAAAGAGGAGATCAATGAATTAGGCATACAACTAAAAAAGCTAGAAAGAGAAAAAAAAAAAACAATTAAATACCAAATTAGAAATTTCAAAACTCAAAAGGGGGATTAATAAAATAGAAAGTAAGAAAGTAAGAGAACTATTGAATCTAATAAGGAAAACTAATTGTTGGTTTTATGAACAAACTAACAAAATAAATAAATCTTTGGTTAATTTGATAAAATAATAAAAAAAAAAAAAAAAACAGAAAGAAAAAGACAACCAAATCACCAGCATCAACAATAAAAAGGGTAAACTAAACACCAATGGAAAAAAAATTAAATTAATAGGAGCTATCTTGCTCAATTCTATGGAAGTAAGTCTAACAACAAAACTGAAATTGATGAATATTTACAAAAATATGAATTGCCCAGATTAACAGAAAAGGAAATAAAATACTTAAAAAACCTATTTTAGAAAAAGAAATTGAACAAATCATTAAAGAGCTTCCTAAGAAAAAAATCTCCAGGGCCAGATGGATTCACAAGTGAATTCTATCAAACACTTAAAAAACAATTACTTCCAAAACCATGTAAACTATTTGGGAAAATGCATAAAGAAGGAGTGCTGCCAAATTCTTTCTATGACACAAATATGGTACTGATACCTAAATTAGATAGGGCCTAAACAGAGAAAGAAAATTACAGACCAATGTTTTTAATGAATATTGTTATAAACATTTTAAATAAAATATTAGCAAAGGTATTGCAGCAATTTATCAACAGGATAATACACTGTGACCAAGTGGGATTTATCTCAGGAATGCAGGGTTGATTCAATATAAGGAAATCTATTACTGTAATCAATCTTATCAATAACAAAACCAACAGAAATAATATATAATCTCAATAGATGCTGAAAAAGCTTTTGAGTATAGCACTCATTTCTATTAAAAATACTTGAGAGAATAGGGATAAAGAGAACTTTCCTTAAAGTAATAAGCAGTATCTATCTAAAGCCAATAGCCAGCATTATTTGTAAAGGATAGAAGCAGGACACTTTCCCAGTAAAATCAGGAGTGAAACAAGGATGCCCATAGTCATCTCTAATATTCAACATTGCATTAGAAATATTGTCTTTAGCAATAAAAAAAGGAAGAAAAATTAAAGGAATTAGAATAGGCATTCTTTGCAGATAATATGACTCTATACTCAGAGAATCCTAGAAAACTATCCAAAAATCTACTGGAAACAATTCACAGCTTTAACAAACTTGTAGGATATAAAACAAACCCACACAAATCATCAGCATTTCTCCATATTACTGATGAAGCCCATCAGCAAGAGATAAGAAGAGAAATTCCATTTAAAATTATCATAGATAAAATAAAATACTTGGGGGTCTTTCATAATATTCTTTAGTTCTTCTTGGGTCATAAATTCTTTCCTTCTCCAAAGATCTAATAGGTAAATTATCCCTTGCTCTCCTAATTTGTTTATGGTATCATCTTTTATACCCAAATCATGAAACTATTTTAATCTTATTTTGGTATGGGGTGTGAGAGGTAGGTCTATGTCAAGTTTCTGACATTATTTTCCAGTTTTCCCAGCAATTTTTGTTGAATACTGAGTTCTTATTCCAGAAACTGAACTTTAGTGATATATCAAAAACTAGATTGCTATAAGCCTTGATTATTATGTTGTGTGTATCTAATCTCTGCCACTGATCCACAACTCTATTTCTTTTCTCTTTTTAAATCGTTTTTATTTACCAGATATATGCATGGGTAATTTTACAACATTGACAATTACCAAACCTTTTGTTCTAATTTTTCCCCTTCTTTCCCCCCCCCTTGGCAGGTTGACCAATACATGTTAAATATGTTAAAGTATAAATTAAATACAATATATGTATACATGTCCAAACAGTTGTTTTGCTGTACAAAAAGAAGCAAACTTTGAAATAGTATACAATTAGCCTGTGAAGGAAATCCAAAATGTAGACAAAATAAGAGGTATTAGGATTTCCATGTAGTGGTTCATAGTCATCTTCCTGAGTTCTTTCGCTGCGTGTAGCTGGTTCAGTTCATTACTGCTCTATTGGAACTGATTTGGTTCATCTCATTGTTGAAAATGGCCACATCCATCAGAATTGATCATCATATAGCATTGTTGTTGAAGTATACAATGATCTCCTTGTCCTGCTCATTTCACTCAGCATCAGCTCATATAAGTCTCTCCAAGCCTTTCAGAAATCATCCTGCACAATTTTATTTCTTAGCCAGGACCAAATAGTTTTGATGACAGCTACTTTTCAATATAGTTTTTGTCTTGGTACTACTAAGCCACCACTGTATTTTTTTTTCATTAATTCCCTTGATATTCTTGACTTTTTGTTCTTCAAGATGAATTTTATTATTATTTTTTCTAGTTCTAAAACCAATATTTTGGCAATTTGGCACTGAACAAGTACAATTTAGGCAGAATTGACATTTTTATTATATTAGCTCTGCCTACCCATGAATAATTGATATTTTCCCAATTGTTTGGATCTGATTTTATTTGTGGAAGAAGAGTTTTGGAATTGTCTTCATATAATTCTTGGATTTGTCTTGGTAGGTAGATTCCCCCCACCAACTATTAAGGAGCCAAAATCAGGATTACCCAGGACCTAGCAGCTTCCACTTTAAAAAACCAAAAGGCCTGGAAGAAGATATTCTGGAGAGCAAATGATATTGGACTACAAACAAGACTCAACTATCCACCAAAACTAAGCATTATCTTTCAGAGAAAAATATAGACATGGAATGAAATAGGGGGTTTCCAATCATTTCTGATGAAAAGATCAGAGCTGAAGAGAAAATTTGATCTTCAAATACAGGATTCAAGAGACCCATAAGAAGGTTAAAAATGGGCAGTGGCAGAACTAAGATGGTGGAAATGATTGAACCAGAAAAAGGGAAAAGTTTAGGTAAAATGAGAGAAATTATATCTCAATAGATGCATAAAAAGCATTTGATAAAATACTATATCCATTCCTATTAAAAACAATAGCGAGTATAGGAATAAATGGACTTTTCCTTAAAATTGTCAGTAGCATCTATTTAAAACCATCAGTAAGCATCATATGTAATAGGGATAAACTGGAACCATTCCCAGTAAGATCAAGAATGAAACAAGATTGCCCACTATCACCATTACTATTCAACATTGTATTAGAAATGCTAGCTTTGGCAATAAGAGATGAAAAAGAGATTAAATGAATCAGAATAGGTAATCAGGAAACCAAATTATCACTCTTTGCAGATATGATGGTATACTTACAGAATCCCAGAGAATCAATTAAAACAGTATTAGAAATAATCCACAACTTTAGCAAAGCAAATAAATCTACATAAGTCCTCAGCATTTTTATACATCATTTACAAAATCCAACAACAAGAGCTACTAAGAGAAATTCCATTTAAAATAACTGTAGACAGTATAAAATATTTGGGAATCTATCTGCCAAGAGAAAGTCAGGAACTATATGAACAAAACTACAAAACACTTTCCATACAAATAAAGTCAGATCTAAACAATTGAAAAAGCATCAAGCCTCATGGGTAAGCTGAGGCAATATAATAAAAATGACACTACCTAAACCAATCTATTTATTTAGTGCTATACCATACAAATTCCCAAGCAACTATTTTACTGTCCTAGAAAAAATAATAACAAAATTCATCTAGAAGAACAAAAGGTCAACACTTTCGAGGGAACTAATGAAAAAAAAAAATCAAATGATGGTGGTCTAGCTGTACCAGATCTAAAACAATATTATAAAGCAGCAGTCATCAAAACCATTTGGTGCTGGCTAAGAAACAACTAGTTGATCAGTGGAATAAGTTAGGTTCACAGGACAAAATTGACAATAACTATAGCAATCTAGTCTTTGACAAACCCAAAGCAGCTTGGGGATAAGAATTTACTATTTGACAAAAACTGATGGGAAAATTGGAAACTAGTAGGGTAGAAACTAGGCATTGACCCACACTTAACTCTGTGTACCAAGATGAAGTCAAAATGGATTCATAATCTAGCCATAAAGAATGATATTATAAATAAATTAGAAGAACATAGGATAGTTTACCTCTCAGATGTATGGGGGAGGAAGGAATTTGTGACCAAAGAAGAACTAGAGATCGTTATTGATCACAAAATAGATAATTAAGTTACAAAGATTTTGCAAAACAAAACTAATCCACACAAGATTAGAAGAGAAGCAATAAACTGGGAAAACATTTTTACATTCAAAGGTTTTGATAAAAGCCTCATTTCCAAAATATATAGAGAACTGATTCAAATTTATTAGAAATCAAACCATTCCCCAAATGATAAATGGTCAAAGGATATGAACAGACAATTCTCAGACAAAGAAATTGAAATTATTTCTAGCCATATGAAAAGGTGCTCCAAGTCATTATTAATCAGATAAATGCAAATTAAGACAACTCTCAGATACCCTTACTCACCTGTCAGATTGGCTAAGATGACAGGAAAAAATAATGAATGTTGGAGGGGAGGTGGGAAAACTGGGACACTAATACATTTTTGGTGGAGTTGTAAATGAATCCTATAAGAAAATTCAGGCATGAGACTTTTGGGAAAAAGTGAATGGAATAGAAAGTAATATACTTTTTTTCCCTCAACAGTACATGGAACCCTCATAGAAACTGAAAGTAAGAACACTGTTGAACTAGTAAGAAAAGTTAAGATTCGGTTTTATTAAAAACAACAACAACAACAACAACAACAACAACAACAACAACAAAATAGATAAACCTTTGGTTAATTTGATAAGAAAAAGGAAAGAAGAAAACCAAATTGTCAGTATCAAAAATGAAAATAGTGAACTTACCACCAATGAAAAGAAGATTAAAGCAATAATTAGGAACTATTTTGCTGAATTGTATGCCAATAAGTCTGAATATCTAAATGAAATGTTCATTTATTTTTTAATACACATTGCTTTATGAAAAAAATCAGAGTAAACAGGAAAAACTGTGGAAGAGATTAAAAAAAAAAAACAGAAAAAAGAAGTGAACATAGCATATGTTGATTTACATTTAGTCTCCTTAGTTCTTTCTCTGATTGCAGAGGCATTTTTTTGTCCAAAAAGTATTGGAATTCCTTTGGATCACTAAACTACTGAGAAGAACCAAGCCTTTCATAATTGATCATCACACATTCTTGCTTTTTTATGTACAATGCATTCCTGGTTCTGCTCAGCATCAGTTCATGCAAATCTTTCCAGTCCTTCCTATAATCAGTTTATTCATCATTTTTTATAAAACAACAATATTCCATTACCTTTAAGTACCACAATGTATTCAGCCATTCCCAAATTGATAGGTATCCATTCCTTTTCTAATTCTTTGCTACCATAAAAAGAGCTGCTACAAACATTTTTACACATGTGGATATTTTTCCCATGATTTCCTTAGGATACAGACCCAGTAATGGCACTCCCGGCTAAAAGGATATGCACAGTTTTATAGCCCTTTGAACATAGTTTCAGATTATTCTCTAGAATGACTGGATCTTTTCACAACTCCATCAATAATGCATTAGTGTTCCAGTTTTCCCACATAGCATCTGACATTTATTATTATTATCCTTTCCTGTGATTTAAGCCAATCTGAGAGGTGTGAGATGGTATTGCAGAGTTGTTTTAATTTGCATTTATTTAATCAATGATGATTTATAATCTAAGTGAAATGGATGAATACTTACAAAAATATAGCTTGCCCAGATTAACAGAGGAAAAAATAAACAGTCCCATTCTAGAAAAAGAAATTGAACAATCTATTAATCAACTACCTAAGAAAAATTCTCCAGGGCCTGATGGATTTAGAAGTGAATTCTACCAATCATTAAAAGAGCAATTAATTCCTAAATATACAAACTGTTTGAAAAAATAAGGGAAGAAGGAATCCTATGGAATTATTTTTATGACTAAGAAATGATACTGATACCTAAACTAGGAAAGGCCAAAACAGGAAAAAAATTATAGGCCAATTTCTCTAATGAATATTGATACAGGATAATACAAGCCAGTTGGATATACATCAGGAATTCAGAGCTGGTTCAAAATCAGGAAAACTATTAGCATAATTGACTATATCAATACCAAACTAACAGAAATTATATGATTATATTAATAGTTGCAGAAAAAGCATTTGACAAAGTTCAACATCCATTCCTATTAAAAACATTAGAGAGTATATGAATAAGTGGAGTTTTCCTTGAAATGATCAGTAGCATCTATTTAAAACCATCAGCAAGTATCATATGTAATAAGCATAAACTAGACTATTCCCAATAAGGTCAGAGGTGAAACAAGGTTGCCCTTTATCAACATTTCTATTCAATTATTGTTACTAGAAATGTTAGCTTTAGCAATAAAAAAAAAAAAAAAAAGAAAAAGAAATCGAAGGAATTAGAGTAGGTAATGGGGAAATAGAATTATCACTCTTTTCAGATAATATGATGGCATACTTAGAGAATCCTAGAGAATCAACTAAAAAACTCCTAGAAACTATTAACAATTTTAGCAATGTTGCAGGATATAAAATAAATCCACATCACCATTTCTGTATGTTACCAACAAAGTACAACAGCAAGAGATATAAAAAGAAATCCAATTTAAAATACCTATAGATAATATGTTTGGGAGTCTATCTGTCAAGACAAATCCAGGAACTATATGAGCACAATTACAAAACATTTTTACACAAAGTTAGATTTAAACAATTGGAAGAATATCAAGTGCTCATGGGTAGACTGAGCAACTATAATAAAAATCACAGTTATACCTAAATTAATCTACTTATTCAGTGCCATCCTAATAGAGAACCTTGCAAAATGCAAAATGGATACTTTTTATTATATTAAACTCAAAAGTTTTGTACAGGGCAGAGCCAAGATGGCTAAGAGCAGACACAACTTTCTATGACCTCCTCTGACCTTCTCTCAAACCAACAGCAGATTAAGTCATTAAACTGGTTTTGAAGTCAAAGAATCCACAAATATTTGGAATTAAACATTCCCAGAAGAAGATACCTTGGAAGAACTTCAATACCGCCCTGTTTCAAATGGACAGGGTTGACAAAGTCAACCAATCCCAGACCCCAGTACAGGGAGACTGTGGTAAGGAGCTGGGGCTGGGAATCAGAGAGTTGCAGCTTCCACACACCTAGGAATCTTCTGTGAGCCTCTTAGGCTGCTCTGTCTTGGTTGCAAGCAGATGGTTTGGTAGATTTGCTACAAAAGGCAAATTGTAAACCACTGAGCCTCAGGAGAACACAGGATCTTGCTACCATTACCCAGCACTGGAAATCAATCAGCAGAACTGTCCCAGGTCAAATTGTTCTTTTGCATTAAACAGACATCAAGCCTTATGAATAAAAAAACAAAAAGAACTCTCACTATAGACAACTTTTATGGAGAGAAAGAAAAATAGACCTCAAATTCTGAGGTTCCTAAAAGCAAAGCAACTCCAGACCAAGTCCCAAAGGGAGATATGAGTTGGTCCCCATTTTACAAGGATTTCTTGGAAGATTGCATAAAGAATCTTAAAAAAGAGTTAGAAGAAAAATGAAGAAATGAAATGAGATCATTACAAGAAGAAATGAAAAAAAGCAAATAATGCCCTACAAAAAAGACATGAAAAAGACACCAATTCACTGATAAACAAAATCTGTGAAATAAAAAAAAAGAATGCAAAGAACAAAAAAATCCAATTTGCCAATTACAAAAGGAGCTAAAAAAGATAACTGAAGAAAATACACTAAAAACTAAAATTGAACAAATAGAAGTGAATGACTCAATAAGACTTCAAGAATCATTCAAACAAAAACAAAAACAAAAAAAAAAGGAAAAAAGATAAGAAAACATAAAATTATGAAATAGCTCTTAGGAAAAACAACTGACCTAGAAAACAGATCTAGGAAAGACAATCTAAGGATTATTGGACTTCCTGAAAGCCATAATGAAAAAAAGAACCTAGACATTATCTTACAGGAAATCATAAAAGAGAACTGCCCTGATATTTCAGAATCAGAAGGAAAAATAGCCATCAAAAGAATTCACCAATCACCTGAAAGAGACCCCAAGACTAAATCCCAAGGAATATTATGGCTAAATTTCATAACTATTGCACCAAGGAAAAAATATTGCAAGCAACAAGAAAGAAACAATTTAAATGCTAAGGAGCCACAATTAGGATTATCCAGACCCTAGCAGCATCCATCTTAAAGGATCAAAGGGACTGGAATCTTATATTCTGAAAGGCAAAGAAACTGCTAAGTTATAGCAAGAAGAAGCTATCAGCTAAAATGAGCATTATCTTTCAGGGAAGAAATGGGAATTCAATGATACCATTAGATTTCATCTGTTTCTCATGAAAAGACCTGAGCTGAACAAAAAACAAAACAAAACAAAAAAAATTGATCTCCAAATAAAGAAATCAAGAGAAGTATAAAAAGGTAAAAAGGAAAGAGCTCTTGAGAATTATATTTCTATTCTGGGTATTACTTAGAGAATAAAGGTATAATTTGATTCCATTATGATAATATGAAAAAGAAACTGGAGGTAGAAAGGGGATTGTACTGGAAAAAAGAGAAAAAGGAGGTAAAATAAGGGAAATTATATTTCAAGAAGAGGCAAAGAAAACCTATTATAATTGAGGGAAAAAAGGGAGGGGAATGAGCATTATGTGAATCTCACTCTCATCAGATTTGGCTCTAAGAGAGAATATCAGACATATTTGGTTTTACAGAGAAACTTGTCTCATCTTATAGGGAAGTAGGAAGGGAAAGGGGGAAAATAAATAAAAAGACTAATAGAAGGGAAAACAGAAGAATTAGGGGAATGGTGTAAAAAAGAGTGAGGGATTCTAAAGCATCAGGACTGTTTGAAGGAGGTGGTCTTTAAAAGCAAAATACTGGGGAGTATGGAAAGGGAAAGTAAGGAGTAAAGCTTAATTCAGGGTAAATAAGATGGCAGGAAATACAGAATTAGTCATTTTAACTGTGAATGTGAATAGGATGAATTCTCCCAGAAAACGGAAGCGAGTAAAAGACTGGATTAAAAGCCAGAATGCTACAATCTGTTGTTTACAAGAAACACGATATATACAAGGTGAAGGTAAAGGGCTGGAGCAGAATCTATTATGCTTCAAGTGAAAAAAAAAAAAAAAAAAAAAAAAAAAAAGCAAGGGTAGCAATCCTGATTTCAGATTAAGTAAAAGCAAAGATAGATCTAATTAAAAGAGAACATAGGAATAAATTGACTTTTCCTTAAAATGATCAATAGTATTTATTTAAAATCATTAGCAAGCATCATATGTAATTGGGACAAACTAGAACCATTCCCAATAAGATCAGGAGTGAAACAAAGCTGCTCACTATCACCATTGCTATTCAATATTGTATTAGAAATGTTAACTTTGGCAATAAAAGAAAAAGAGATTTAAGGAATTAGTAGGTCATGAGGAAACCAAATTATCCTTCTTTGCAGATGATATGATGGTATACTTAGAGAACCCTAGAGAATCAGCTAAAAACTATTAGTAACAATTCATAATTTTAGCAAAGTTGCAGTTTACAAAATAAATTCACATAAATCATCAGCATTTTTATATATTACAAAGTTCAGTAGCAAGAGATACAAAAAGAAGTTCCATTTAAAATAACTGTTTATAGTATAAAATATTTGGGAATCTATCTGCCAAGGGAAAGTCAGAAACTAAACAAACAACTAGAATACACTTTGCACACAAATAAAGTCAAATGCAATCAGTTGGAAAAATATAAAGTGCTCATGGATAGGCTGAGTGAACATAATAAAAATGATAATACTACTTAAACTAATCTACTCATTTAGTGCCATACCAATCAAACTCCCAAGAAATTATTTTACAGACCTAGAAAAAATAGTAACAAAGTTCATCTGGAAGAACAAAAGGTAAAGAATTTCAAGGGAATTAATGAAAAAAAAATGCTAATGAAGGTGGCTGAGCTGTGTCAGACCTAAAACTATATTATAAAACAGTAGTCATGAAAACCATTTGGTACTGGCTAAGACAAAGATTAGTTAATCAGTGGAATAGGTTAGGTTCACAGGACAAAACAGGCAACAACTATAGAAATCTAGTGTTTGACAAACCCAAAGACCCCAACTTTTGGGATAAGAACTCACTATTTGACAAAAACTGCAAGGAAAATTGGAAACTAGTATGGAAGAAATTAGGGCTCAACCCACACCTAACACCACATATCAAGTTAAGATCTAAATGCATTCATGATTTAGACGTAAAGAGTGATATTATAAGCAAATTAGAGGAAAATAAGATAGTTTACTTCTCAGATCTATGGAAAAGGAAGGAATGTGTGTCCAAAGAATAACTGAAACTCAAAATTGAATACTGGATAGATAATTTTGATTATATTAAATTAAAAATTTTTGTACCAACAAAACTAATGCAGACTAGATTAGAAGGGAAGCAAAAACTGGGAAATCATTTTCATGTTTAAGGGTTCTGAGAAAGACCTCATTTCTAAAATATATAGAGAATTGATTCAAATTTATAAGAATCTAAGCCATTCTCCAATTGATAAATGGTCAAAGAATATGAACAATTTTCAGATGAATAAATTAAAACTAACTCTAATCATCTTTGAAAAGATGCTGTAAATCACTATTGATCAGAGAAATGCAAATCAAGACAATTCTAAAATATCACTACCCACCTCTCAGATTGGCTAAGATACAGGAAAAGAGAAAGATGAATGTTGGAAGGCATGTGGGAAAACTGGGACACTAATACATTGTTGGTGGAATTGTGAATGAATCCATCCATTCTGGAGAGCAATTTGTAACTATGTTCAAAAAAGTTATCAAACTGTGCATACCCTTTGACCCAGCAGTATTTCTATTGGGCTTATATCACAAAGAGATCTTAAAAGAAGGAAAGAGATCCACATGTGTAAAAATGTTTATGGCAGCCCTTTTCATAGTAGCAAGAAACTGAAAACTGAATGGATGCCCATAAATTGGAGAATGGCTGAATAAGTTATGGTATATGAATGTTATGGAATATTATTGTTCTATAAAACTGATTAGAAGAATGGTTTTAGAAAGGCCTGGAGAGACTTACATGAACTGATGCTAAGCGAAATGAGCAGAACCAGGAGATAATTGTGCCTGACATCAGTATGATACAATGATCAATGCTGATGGATGTGATTCTTTCCAATGATAAGATGATTGATTCCATTTCCAATGATCTTGTGATAAAGAGAGCCACCTACACCCAGAGAGAGGACTGTGGGAACTGAATGTGGATCACAATATAACATTCTACTCTTTTTGTTGTTGTTCACTTGCATTTTGTTTTCTTACTCATTTCTTTTCTCTTTTTTTATTCTGATTTCTCTTGTGCAACAAGAGAATTGTATAAATATTTTTATACATATTGGATTTAATGTATATTTTAACATATTCAACATATATTGAATTGCTTATCATCTAGGGAAGGCAGGGAGGTGGAGAAAATCTGAAACACAAGGTTATGCAAGGGTCAATGTTGTCAAATTATCCATGCATATGTTTTGAAAATAAAAAGTTTTATTTAAAGAAAGTTTTGTATAAACAAAATCAATGCAGCAAAGATTAAAACAGAAGCAAAAAAGCTGGGGGGGGGGGCGGGGATTTATATGTCTCTGATAAAGTCCTCCTTTATAAAATATAAAGAGAATTGACTCAAATTCATAAGAATACAAGTCATTCCTCAACTGATAGTCAAAGAATATGAACAAGACAATTTTCAGATGAAGAAGTTAAAGCCATTTCTAGTCATATTAAAAAAAATGCTCTAAATCACCATTAATTAAAGAAATGCAAATTAAAACAGCTCTGAGGTATCACTTCACACTCTCAGATTTCTTAAGATGATATGAAAAGGTAATGATAAATGTTGAGGAGATGTAGGAAAACTGGAACACTGATAATATTGTTGGTAAGGTTGTGAACTGATCCAACTATTCTGGAAAACAATTTGGAACTATGCTTAAAGGCTATCAAATTGTGCATATATATGCTTTGATCGAGCAGTGTCTTTACAAGGTCTGCATTCCAAGAAGGTCATAGCAAGGAAAAAAAGCCCACATATTCAAAAATGTCTATAGCAGCCCTTTTTAGTGGCAAGGAACTAGAAACTTAGTGGATGGCCATCACTTGGGGAATGGCTTAACAAATTATGATATATGAATGTAGTGAAATATTGTTGTTCTATAAGAAATGATGAGCAGGCTGATTTTAGAAAAGTCTGGAAAGACTGATGTTATGTGACGTAAGTAGAACTTATACAAAATGATAATAAAATTATGTGATGATCACTGTGATGGACTTGACTCAATTCCAATGGACTTATGATGAAGAGAGCTATCTGCCTCTAGAGAGAGGACTATGGGGAGTAAATGTGGATCAGAACATAATATTTTCACCTTTTGTTTTTGTTCTTGTTTACTTGCTTGCCTTTTTTTTTCTTTCTCATTTTTCCCTCTTTTGATCTGATTATTCTTGCACAGCATGATAAATGTAGAAATATGTTTAGAAGAATTGCACATGTTTAACCTGTATTGGATTACTTGCTTCTATGAAAAGGGGAAAAATGAGGATCAAGGAGAAAAAATTTGGAACACAAGATTTGGCAAAGGTGAATGTTGAAAACTATCTTTTCATTTATCTTAAAAAATAAAAAATATTATAAAAATAAATATGGATATAATAAGGACAAATAAGGATTACAGAAGATAAGATGGCAGAGCTATTTTCCAAGTTTTATTCAAGCCTGAAAAGAAATAAAATGTATATCTAAAGTAATTAAAATGTAATATATAAAATAAAACAACAGCATTGTACAAATATAGTTCCCTGCCAATTCTACATGTTGAGTATATCTTACACAAGTAAACTGTGAGGTTTGGGCTTCATAGTCTGACTTTGGGGGAAAGCTTTTCTGTGTTACCTCATGGCAATTATTAAATTTAAAATCATGCCCAGTATGCCATTAGAAACAAAAAAGTATTGATTTTTTTTTTCCACATGAATAAAAAGGAGAACAAATAGGGAAGGGTAGAAGGATAGAAGGGTAGCAGTTAGCAGGAGATACAGTATCACAGAGCTGTTTAAAGAGGAAGTCTAGTAGCATCTAGATCTATGAAAAGGGGGGTTTAGAAACCTAGGTGGAATCAGTTTACTTCCCATGGAGTTTAATCTATTCAGGGAACCAGTCTGTGAGACCTTACAGGTGAAAAGGATAAAGGTGCCCACTCTTAAATGTCTGTAAAACAGCCAAAGAATGAAAAGGAAAGCTAGAAAAAAGCAACATGACATGTGAGAAAATTAATTAAAGCCAGAATGTCTAAGAAATAAAGTCAAGGTAAAAATCCAAGGCCATTACAAACAAACAAAAATTATGCATATGAAAACAGGAGCAAAAAAATTGAAAAATTCCAATTAAGAACATCACATTTTCAATAAATATTATATTGTGAAAGAAAATAAACCCCAAGCCCCCTCATAAAAAAGAAAATTCTCTGAATTCCTTGGACATCATGGAATAATAGAAAAGAAACTATTAAATGTTTCACAAAAGAAAAAAGTAGGATGATCTTGAGTTAGAAATTAGAAAAGAAATTAGAGTTCTCAAATCAGAATATTAGAAGGTACAGATCTTGGAAAACACAATGAAAATTATTCTCTCTTTAAAGAAACATACTCTAAAACAGAAAATTAAAAATAGTGTAGGGGGCAGCTAGATGATGAAGTGGATAGATTACCAGCCCTGAAGTCAGGAGGACCTGAATTAAAATCTGGCCTCAGCCACTTAACACTTTCTAACTATATGACCTTGGGCAAGTCACTTAATCCCAATTGCCTCAGCCTAAAAAAAAAGAAAAAAAGAAAAAGAGTGTAGAAAAAAATGGCAAAACAGAAACAAAAAATAAATTTTAAAATTTAAAAGATTAGAAAGCTATAGATATAGAATTTTATATGTATTTTCAGATATAGTCACTAGATAACTAGTTTTGCTTGATTATTTTATTTTGTTGCATGACAGCTGTCATATAATGTAATTAAACTGGCAATGTTTACAAAGCAAAAACAAAGACATCAATTTAAAAAAAAATAAGAAAACACATGAATTCTACAGCTCAAGATGACCTTGATGATGGGTTATGCAAAAATAAATTAAAAATCAAAGGCTTCTCAAAAGAACAAAATCAATTTTAAAAATGGATACCATAATGTCAGAAATGATACAGAAGAATCAACACAGATGGCACCTTAAGAGGAATCAGTAGAGCTCAACACTTTCTAGAATTAATTCAATAAATATCTAAGAAGATCATTAGAGTAAACAGTGAGTGGGAAGTCTAAGAAGTGATTGAGAAACAATAGTGTATCATTTTTCTAGTACAAGAACATGAATTTGGCCTACATGCAAGTGAACAGTGCAAGGACTATGAATCAGGGGTAGATAGATATGTTGTATTTTCTCTCTTATCTCAGAATGAGATTACAGATTCAGCTTTCAGGTTCAGATTGGAATAATTTAATGATGTTCTCACTTTGATTCAAAGGTGTAATTGATGATTGTTAAACCTCTAGAAAAGAAACTAGATGGAATGGCATTTCAATCATAGATTAACTTCCCTGATTTACACCAGGGATCAATCTACCATAATGTCATCTCAACAAAGAGTGGCTTTCATTTGGCTGATAGGACCTGGGACTAGTCACTGTCTACTGACACCCCATCTAGGGACAAGTCTGAAAGTTTGTTGCTGAGACATAAATTCAGAATAAAACCATAGTAGTTCAGAAAGGAAATGATCATGTTAAGCCTTAAATCAGGCTCTTGAGAGTCTGCTCAAAGATACAGACCCTGTGATTGTTGAGGAACATAGCATTTCATTGGAAAAAAAAGAAAGTAGGAATAAAGGAATGAAGGGCTGAGTAAAGAAAGGAAAGAAGGAAGGAAGAAATAAGAAGGGGGGATTCTGTAATTGAATGTATTGGCTACCTACTTAAATTTTGATTCATCTATAAATTTGGTAATCATGTTATCTTTGCTTTCATTCAAATCACTTACAAAATTCTTGAACAAAGAGACAAAGGAAGGCCATTCAGGTTAACATGGATTCCTTCATAATGTTCTGAGGATTACACCTTTCAACCACTTTAAAAACTAGATGCTTAAGATCAGGAGTGAAACAAGGTTGCCCACTATCACCTTTACTATTTAATGTTGTACTAGAAACGCTAGCCTCGGCAATAAGAGCCGAGAAAGAGATTCAAGGAATTAGAGTAGGTAATGAGGAAATCAAACTATCACTCTTTGCAGATGACATGATGGTATACTTAGAGAACCCCAAAGACTCTGCTAAAAAGCTATTAGAAATAATTCAGAATTTTAGCAAAGTGGCAGGATACAAAATAAATCCATATAAATCCTCAGCATTCTTATACATCACCAACAAAATGCAACAGCAAGAGATACAAAGAGAAATTCCATTCCAAACAAATGTTGAGAGTATAAAGTATTTGGGAATCCATCTACCAAAGAATAGTCAGGAATTATATGAGAAAAATTACAAAACACTTGCCACAAAAATAAAGTCAGATTTAAATAATTGGAAAGACATTCAGTGCTCTTGGATAGGCCGAGCGAATATAATAAAGATGACAATACTCCCCAAACTAATCTATTTATTTAGTGCTATACCAATCAGACTCCCAAGAAACTATTTTAATGACCTAGAAAAAATAACAACAAAATTCATATGGAAGAATAAAAGGTTGAGAATTGCAAGGGAACTAATGAAAAAAAAGTCAGAGGAAGGTGGTCTAAGTGTACCTGATCTAAAGCTATATTATATAGCAGCAGTCACCAAAACCATTTGGTACTGGCTAAGAAATAGAACGGTAGATCAGTGGAACAGATTAGATACAAAGGACAAAAAAGGGTACATCTATAGCAATCTAATCTTTGACAAACCCAAAGATACCAACATTAGGGACAAAAATTCATTATTCGGAAAAAACTGTTGGGAAAACTGGAAATTAGTATGGCAGAAATTAGATATGGATCCACACTTAACACCATATACCAAGATAAGATCAAAATGGATCCATGATTTAGGCATAAAGAATTAGATAATAAATAGATTAGAGGAACAGAGAATAGTCTACCTATCAGACCTGTGGAGGAGGAAGGGATTTATGACCAGAGGAGAATTAGAGATCATTATTGATCACAAAATAGATTTTGATTACATCAAACTAAAAAGTTTCTGTACAAACAATACTAATACAAACAAGATTAGAAGGGAAGTAACAAATTGGGAAAATATTTTTAAAAGTAAAGGTTCTGACAAAGTTCTCATTTCCAAAATATATAGAGAACTTACCCTGATTTATAGGAAACCAAACCATTCTCCAATTGATAAATGGTCAAAGGATATGAACAGACAATTCTCAGATGATGAAATTGAAACTATTTCCACTCATATGAAAGAGTGTTCCAAATCACTACTGATCAGAGAAATGCAAATAAAGACAACTCTGAGATACCACTACACACCTGTCAGATTGGCTAAGATGACAGGAACAAATAATAATGAATGCTGGAGGGGATGTGGGAAAACTGGGACACTTATACATTGCTGGTGGAGTTGTGAAAGAATCCAGCCATTCTGCAGAGCAATTTGGAACTATGCCCAAAAAGTTGTCAAACTGTGCATACCCTTTGACCCAGCATTGCTGTTATTGGGATTATATCCCAAAGAAATACTAAAGAGTGGAAAGGGATTTGTATGTGCCAAAATGTTTGTGGCAGCTCTTTTTGTTGTAGCTAGAAACTGGAAGATGAATGGATGTCCATCAGTTGGAGAATGGTTGGGTAAATTATGGTATATGAAGGTTATGGAATATTATTGCTCGGTAAGAAATGACCAGCAGGAGGAATACAGAGAGGCTTGGAGAGACTTAAATCAACTGTTGCTGAGTGAAATGAGCAGAACCAGAAGATCACTATGCACTTCAACAACAATACTGTATGAGGATGTATTCTGATGGAAGTGGATATCTTCAACATAAAGAAGATCCAACTCACTTCCAGTTGATCAATGAGGGACAAAAATAACTACACCCAGAGAAGGAACACTGGGAAGTGAATGTAAATTGTTAGCACTACTGTCTATCTACCCAGGTTACTTATACCTTCGGAAGCTAATAATTAATGTGCAACAAGAAAATGGTATTTACACACATATATTATATCTAGGTTATATTGTAACACATGTAAAATGTATGGGATTACCTGCCATCAGGGGGAGCGAGTGGAGGGAGGGAGGGGATAATTTGGAAAAATGAATTAAAAAAAAAAAAAAAAGAAATAATTCACAACTTTAGCAAAGTTGCTGGATACAAAATAAATTCACATAAATCCTCAGCATTTTTATACATCACCAACAAAATGCAACAGCAAGAGATACAAAGAGAAATTTCATTCTAAAGAAATGATGAGAGTATAAAATATTTGGGAATCCATCTACCAAAGAAAAGTCAGGAATTATATGAGCAAAATTACAAAACACTTGCCAGAAAAATAAAGTCAGATTTAAATAACTGGAAAGATATTCAGTGCTCGTGGATAGGCCGAGCGAACATAATAAAGATGACAATACTCCCTAAACTAATCTATTTATTTAGTGCTATACCAATCAGACTACCAAGAAACTATTTTAATGACCTAGAAAAAATAACAACAAAATTCATATGGAAAAATAAAAATTCGAGAATTTCAAGGGAAATAATGAAAAAAAAAATCAAATGAAGGTGCTCTAGCTGTACCTGATCTAGAACTATATTATAAAGCAGCAGTCACCAAAACCATTTGATATTGGCTAAGAAATAGATTAGTTGATCAATGGAATAGGTGAGGTTCATAGGGCAAGATAGTGAATAAAAATAGCAATCTAGTGGTTCACAAATTCGAAGATCCCAACTTTTGGGATAAGAATTCATTATTTGACAAAAACTGCTGGGAAAACTGGAAATAAGTATGGCAGAAACTAGGCATGGACCCACACTTAACACCATATACCAAGATAAGATCAAAATGGGTCCATGATTTAGGCATAAAGAATGAGATCATAAATAAATGAGAGGAACATAGAATAGTTTACCTCTCAGTCTTGTGGAGGAGGAACAAATTTGTGACCAAAGGAGAACTAGAGATCATTATTGATCACAAAATAGAAAATTTTGATTACACCAAATTAAAAAGCTTTTGTACAAACAAAATGAATGCAAACAAGATTAGAAGGGAAGTAACAAATTGGGAAAACATTTGTACAGTTAAAGGTTCTGATAAAGGCCTCATCTCCAAAATATACAGAGAATTGACTTTAATTTATAAGAAATCAAGCCATTCTCCAATTGATAAATGGTCAAAGGATATGAACAGACAATTTTCAGATGATGAAATTGAAACTATTTCCACTCACATGAAAGTGTTCCAAATCACTATTGATCAGAGAAATGCAAATTAAGACAACTCTGAGATACCACTACACACCTGTCAGAATGGCTAAGATGACAGGAACAAATAATGATGAATGTTGGAGGGAATGTGGGAAAACTGGGACACTGATGCATTGTTGGTAGAGTTGTGAAAGAATCCAACCATTCTGGAGAGCAATCTGGAATTATGCCCAAAAAGTTATCAAACTGTGGATACCCTTTGACCCAGCAGTGCTATTACTGGTCTTATATCCCAAGGAAATACTAAAGAAGGGAAAGGAATCTGTATGTGCCAAAATGTTTGTGGCAGCCCTTTTTGTAGTGTCTAGAAACTAGAAAATGAACGGATACCCATCAATTGGAGAATGGTTGGGTAAATTATGGTATATGAATGTTATGGAATATTATTGTTCTGTAAGAAATGACCAACAGGATGAATACAGAAAGGCTTGGAGAAACTTACATGAACTGATGCTGAGTGAAATGAGCTGAACCAGGATATCATTATACATTTCAATAATGATACTGTATGAGGATGTATTCCGATGGAAGTGGATATCTTCAACATAGAGAAGAGCTAATCCAATTCCAATTGATCAATGATGGACTGTATCAGCTACACCCAGAAAAGGAACACTGGGAAATGAGTGCAAACTGTTAGCATTTTTTGTTTTCCTCCCCAGGTTATTTTTTTACCTTCCAAATCCAATTCTTCCTTTGCAACAACAACAACAAAATTCGGTTCTGCACATATATGTTGTACCTAGGATATACTATAACATATTTAATATGTATGGGAATGCCTGCCATCTAGGGGAGGGCCTGGAGGGAAGGAGGGGGAAAATTCAGAACAGAAGGGAGTACAAGGGATAATGTTGTAAAAAATTACCTATGCATATGTACTGTCAAAAAATGTTATAATTATAAAATTACTTAATAAAAAAACTAGATGCTTTTAGGTGATTTAGAAAGGATATTATGAGAAGCTGCCTTGTAAAAATTGCAGGTATATGATAACCGTGGAATACCTTTCATCTGCTAGTCTAATAACATTGTCAGGCATGTTAAATAAAGTTAGGTTAACATGACTTATTCTTAGGAAAATCATTATCATTTTCAATTCAAAATGATCAAAACACACCAATTTATAAAATGTCCTAGAATTTGACAGAAATTAAAATTAGACTCACTTGCTTACTTGTTTATTGAAAATTGAAGCATTTACCTATTTTCAGTTCTAAAGCATATTTCCTATTTTCCATTATTCTTCATGAAAATTATCTTAATAATCATAACCACAATTTCTTTCTTTAACTTTTGACTTATCTCTTTTCTCTTCTTTCTTCTTTCCTTCCTCCTTTCCTTTTTCCCTTTCTTTCTTTCTTTTTGTTTCTTCAATAGGATCTTAAAATCACTGATAAAAGATAAATGAGAAAATGGTGAGAGAGTACTTATATTTAGTTTCCCTATTCCCTAATTCCCTATTAATCAGTTTTGTTTTATATAGTCCAATTCAAAGACTACTCTTATTTGTAAAGAAAACAAAACAAAATTAGGTGTTGAGTAATTCTACCTTTACACTATCATTTACCTGTGTATTCTAAACAATGTTCTTTATCCTGTCTTTGATCTTGTCCCCCAACTGTTTTTTTTTTCTTTTTATTGATCTTAGCACTAAAATTAAGTATCAGTTAATCCATTCTTGGCTATAATGTTTCAAATATTATTAGGATGGTTTTAGCCTTTTGTAGTTGACCTCAATTCCTTGCCCTGGCTTTCATCTTCTATAGTGTCATTGTGTAATCTTAATTAATCTTTGTTTTCTTAAAGTAGCCACATTAGTCTGTTGCCCTCTAAGTTAGTGGACTCATTTATACTTTGGAGCCAGAACTACATTCTAATAAGTTTTAGATGCTGACTTCTCCTCTCTCCAGAATTTTAGGTCAAAAATAATTTTTTTTTTCCACTCAGAACTCTTTGAAATGGATTCTCTTCAGATTTAGGGTTAACATCAAGATTAACCCTCTTTTCCCATTATAAATGTTGTTTATTCCTTTGTTATTTTTTTTTCAAAATGTCCCTCATTTCTATTTCATTAATCAGGATGTTAATTTTGGTTAGTATCAAGTAAAAACAGCATTTCCACTAATCATTTCCTCTTCTTTTGAAGAATACAATTAATCATTGAGGCAAGCAAAATGTTTTCACTTTTTTTGCTTTTAGTAGAGGGAAAGATTATCTGCTAATGAAGGAATGAAGTAATATCATCACAATATCCTAAATCTTTGTCTTCTATTTCCAGAATTTATTATCCATTTCATCTTCTAGGAGTGTGATTTGTAGTGCACATCTACCATAATATCTATTTTGTTTCACCACTGCAATACTATGCTTCCCCCAACTAGTTCATGGATATCTTCATGGTAGTATTTTTTTTTTTTCATAGAATCCTTCATTTAATTGATTATATAGAGATCCTATTGAAGAAACAAAAAGAAAGAAAGAAAGGGAAAAAGGAAAGGAGGAAGGAAAGAAGAAAGAAGAGAAAAGGCAGAAAGGAAGGAAGGAAGGAAGGAAGGAAGGAAGGAAGGAAGGAAGGAAGGAAGGAAGGAAGGAAGGAAGGAAGGAAGGAAGGAAGGAAGGAAGGAAGGAAGGAAGGAAGGAAGGAAGGAAGGAAGGAAGAAAGGAAGGAAGGAAGGAAAGGGGGAAGGAAAGATGGAGAGAAAAAGGAAGACAAGGAGGGAGAGGAGGAAGAAAGAGAATAAGGAAAAGGGTCTGATTCCATGGCCTCAAAAGACAGGAATATGGTAAAGAAATTGAGTTTCTACAGAAAGATAGATCACTACAAATCTAGCTGCTTTGTCTTGTATCTGAAAGAAAATGTTAGATCCCTGAAAATGTAAACAAAGTATCATGAGATTTAGAGTTAGAAGGAACCTTAGAGATCATTTAATCCACCTCTGTCAGGGGTGGGAGTGGGACAGGGAGGCAAGGTTTAGGCATCCAGAAGCCATGAATTATTTTCTTTTACCCTTAAATACTTGGATACATGAACTTACACCGCTTCAGTAACTGGTAGATTCATCTTTAACATAGAAGACATATAATTGTATATGACATAGAACTCATATAATAAAATCATTGCTAGCGACTCTGGCTGTCATTGATTTCCTAGACTCTTTCTTCACATGAAGTTTTGACTATAGATAAAATTCATTTTAGGAGTATGGATTGGCCTACATTATTTAGACATCCTTCTGAATTTCTAGTCTATAATTTTATATTTCTATGATTTTTACTGCCCCTTCATGCATATTGGTTGCTATGGACTACTGAACCTCTTCATTAATACACTTTGTGCTCTCTTATATCTTCTATTTTCTATGGCATTTGTTTTGGTAAATAAATGTGAGCAGTTTTCACTCTTTCTCCTAAACATTTATTGTAAATCATTCTTAAATGGATCAGCAGTTTCAGTGGAAAATTTATTCTTCCAGATCCTTGTTAAATGGACTTCTATTGCTAGCCAAGTGCTTTATTTTTCTATCTGAAATTAATCAAGAATAAAGATCCCATTTTAATTTTTAAAATTAATGTGATATTTACTTCCCCAAATCACCTTTTTCTCCCTAAACGTCTTATGTAGCACATAGTTTTTTCTAGATATTGCTCTGTTACTTTTTCCAAGTATCTCCTCCTCAGTTACACATGGTAACTGAGTTTTTCTCCATTACCAGCTACTGGGATTCATCTTTTTAAGTATAATTTACTGTCTACTTAGGTCTTGTCAGATTAAAAAAAATATTGACCTGATAAGGGCAGGCAAATAGCTGTTTAGTCATAATCAGAACCTCACTTAGCTGAGCCAAAAATTAGGCAGAGTAATCTTAGATTCAAATTGTATGTTCTTTACCTGATGCATTTGTGGTCTATCTGACTCAGAGGTAGAAATAGCTTCTATAGTCCCCTTTGGGAATCCTGTGCCACCTAAACTCATTCTGGGGTAGAGTCCAGATTTCTTTGCCAAAGAAACCCCATTGGGTCTATATGGAGTCTCAGGGAATAGAGGCCACTGTGTTTCCAAGATCTTCTCTGGATTTACATGTGAACAAATGGGCTGGAATAAAAGCTTACAAAAAGAGACAAGGTCATTGTCTACTTCCCACTTGTAAACCCTATTTCTGTCTTTTTTTTTTCTCTGAAAAAGTGCTGCTCTATATTTAAAAAGAAAATCTTAATTTAACAGATGTGGTGAAAAATATTAATTATATGCCTTTGATTTTTGCTGCTTTACACTTAATAATCCATGATAATGACTTCTAGATTTCTTCTGGCAGAATTGTTTTACTCTACATGAATCATCAGAAGTAGGTGATTGTGAGATTTAACAAGGTCTGGGTAGATTTTCCATCATATCTTTTATATATAAGTAGATACCTATCTTGGTTCCTAGTCCTTCATCCTACAATATAATATGCTGCACATTGTCATACTCTACATTAATTTTGAGCCAGTATTTGATTGAAATTCCCCAGAAGTTGAACACTCCTTTTCTCCCAACTAAGAGTTGATGGTTAGGATTGGAGATCTCTCTCTCACTTTCTCTCTCTCTCTCTCTCTCCCTTTCTCTCTCTCTCTCTCTCTCTCTCTCTCTCTCTCTCTCTCTCTCTCTCTCTCTCTCGCTCTCTCTCTCTCTCTCTCTCTCCCTTTCTCTCTCTCTCTTTCTCTCTCTCTCTCTCTCTCTTTCTCTCTCTCTCTCTCTCACTTTCTCTCTCTCTCTCTCTCACTTTCTCTCTCTCTCTCTCTCTCTCTCTCTCTCTCTCTCTCTCTCTCTCTCTCTCTCTCTCTCTCTCTCTCTCTCTCTCTCTCCCTCTCTCCCTCTCTCTCTCTCTCTCTCTCTCTCTCTCTCTCTCTCTCTCTCTCTCTCTCTCTCTCTCTCTCTCTCTCTCTCTCTCTCTCTCTCTCTCTTTCTCTCTCTCTCTTTCTCTGCATGTGTGTGTGTGTGTGTGTATGTAATTAAGAGTGAGAGAAAAAGAGGCAGAGACAGAGACAGACAGACAGAGATGGAGGCAGAGACAGAAAGACAGAGGCAAAGAGAGAGAGAGGCAGAGAAGAGAAAAGGGCGAGGGAAAAAGGAAGAGAGGAGAGGTTTGAAGATTGAGTAGCTTTTAGCAATCTGGTTAAACATACAGACTGAAAAATATTATTGTTTAAAAAAATTATAATTGAAGAAGCTGCTAAATTTCATTTAGAAATTAATGAAAATAAAGATTTAATTGTTTTGCTTTCCAAGATACCCTGGAAGCTATCCACGGGATCTCACATTTTCAATCCCTGGTCTTAAGCATAATTTGATAGTTTGGTTAAAAAAAAAAAGAATTTAAAGGTGTGCAAGGTCCTAATGCAGTCAATAGATTCTAAAAATAGCATCACTTTATTTAAAATTAAATGAGGGAAATAATAGTTTGCATGGTTGTTCATGGGATCAAACGAGATAAAACATGTAATTATGCTTCATAAGTGATAAAATGTGCTACAAATGCAAAATATTATTGTTTAAACCTGCTTTTTAAATCTACATAGGACTTAATTTGTTTTCAGAGGTAACCTGATTTCTTTATTTTTATTATAAGGCAAAAACAATTAAACAGTGAACAAAAACCAGTTATTTGGCATTGTGTAGATGAAACAACTCACTGATGAAATGCTCACTTTTTTTATCACATACATAGTATTCTAAATACCCAGTCTATAATTATAAGAATCATACTATTCTCTCTTTAAAAAAATATGGTTTTTAGTGTGTCTTGCATCACACCCCCAAATTGATAGCCAGTTCCTTAAGTGTTCCAAACTGAATGATATAAAGCTTAACTTTTACATTCCTGTTTGGAGGAAAAAAACTACAATAAAATCTTCAGTTAACAACTCTCTACTCTAGTGTGATTTGGCTGGTCACTCATCTCACAAGTGTCATTCAGTTTGGTTAGTTGATCATAGGTAAATTTGATCATACAACTAGTGGATTTTCATGTTATTTGAAATATCAACACTTTGCATTTTTATAAAAATTTATGGTTCTCCATTTCTTTGGTTTTCTTCTTTGGCCTAATATAATTAATAAAATTTTCCTGTTTCCTGCTATATCTTTTGCACGCTGTAGCTCATTTCTTGATTTAGCTTTGCCAATCTTATCCCTCCACAATTGTCCTAATTCTTGGGACTTCTCTCTGGTGATCTGACCTCATTTGCACTTTTTTGTAACATTCTTATTGGCCACCCAGGTCTCTGTTTAATTCTGAATTTAGCCATCTTGGCATCTTTGCATTTTCCCAGCCTCCCTTTGCTGTTATGTACTTCTTTTTTTGTGTTCAAGGAACTGCCTGCTTAAAGAGCATCAAGCTACCATATTCTTTTGCGATTATTTTCTCTCACTGAATCCTTGTTAAAAAAAACTCCAATTTTATTTAAATATAAATATAATAAGATGGAGATCTCAGTAGTACACTGAATACATAATTTTGAAAATCATATTGTAATAAAATCATTACATGAACATAAAAATCCAAGTGATCATCTTCAATAAGATATGTTGTGAAACATCTCATATTTAACTTGCATCATGCATATATATATATATATATATATATATCACAGAGTAGCTAGATTAGTTGATTAGGGCAGTGCCATTATATATGTGGATTTCAGCAAAACACATTAATTTTTCACCACATCACAACAGAAGAAATTTAGGTAGATTCATAACTAGGTGAGTGATCCATTTCCTAGCTAAAAGTATTATTGAATGGATGGATAAAATAGTTGACCATAGAATCATTAGCAGAATTTCCCAGAACTCTATTCTTTGCTGCATTCATTTCAATATATTGTATTTTGTTGCTATTATTGTTGTTCTCAGAATTGAATCAAAACACAAATGTTGGGCTTTTTAGACTTTTATTTGCTACAAGCAATGAGAGAGAGCAAATTAGAGAGATAATAGAATGATGATACACAACGTCCTACATAATCTAGAACACTGAACTAAAAGCAACAAGATGACATTTAATAGCAAAGCAATCAATGCCTTGAATTTTTTTAATGAAAAAAAAAATCATACAAGTATAGTGTAGAAGGGAGCTAGCTTAGCAATATTTAAAATGAAAAAGACCTACAGGGATTAATTAATTTAATGCTCAATATGAGGTAATGGTTTAATGATAATAATGTTATTTTAATTTGTTTTAATAATTTTTGTTTCAGAAGCTAGACACAAAAGGTTCAGAGGTACTTTAGGAGATTTTTCACTTCTCTTGTTCTAACTGTAACCAAGAAATCTGGGAAATTATTTCTATGATAGGATCCAATGTGTCTTTACCAACTCACTTTGCAAGCATACAGTTAAAAAAGAAAAGTTTTAATTGAAGGGATCAAAGACAACAAAATA
Organism: Sminthopsis crassicaudata; assembly: GCF_048593235.1. NCBI lineage: Eukaryota > Metazoa > Chordata > Mammalia > Dasyuromorphia > Dasyuridae > Sminthopsis > Sminthopsis crassicaudata. The sequence continues at coordinate 564,471,963 of NC_133618.1, forward strand.
GAATTCAGAGTAAAGATCGTGAAAGAAGACAACTCCCATAAGTAAGCAACATTGATTTCTAGATACTTGATATGAGGTTTCAATCACTTATGACCAGGAATTAAGCAAGTCTCACCTAAGGCATCTCTTCTCCCACTTCCTCAGCCAAAGGTCCTTCCTACATTTCTGGAGGGTTCTTAATAGGGAGCATTAGCATTATTCCTTCATTCTTGTTCCTTTTCTGTTCTGCTCAGAACCCAAAGTTACTCTTCTTTGTGGTTCCTCTTGCAGCTCAAAACAACTCCTGAAAAGTAGCTGGTGAAAAGTAGCAGTAATCTTTTCAAGGGAAACGATGGCCTGGAATTGAGGGTAGAGAGGCTTTCTCTGTCATAATGACAACGAGGAATATTCTGGTTCAAGAATTCTTAAGTTGAAGGTCAACAAATTTTATTTTTTTAATGTTTTAACAACCATGTTTTGATACAATGTGTATATTATGTGATCCTATGTCTCAGTACAATTTGTATATTGTGTGATCCTATTTTTTTTGTTTTTTTCTTTAAAAACATTATCCTAAAAAGGGATGTATAGGATTTACAAAGCTGCCAAAATTTTCCATCAAACAAACAAACAAAAAAGGTTAAGAACCTTTGTTCTAGTGCTTACTTGCTTTGGCAAGAAATATAGTTTCCCTCACGCCACATTTTAAATTCTATACTCAGTAAGGGACTGATTGATAGGACTCTAAACTTTCTGTCTGTATAACAGTTCTGGCTGACTTTAGCTTAGTCTCAAGGGAATTAAAAAGAGACAAGGAACATAATGGCCTTCTCATACCCATACAGGTTCTAGTCACTGACAAGATTAAAACATGTGAACTCCAACATCTAGTATTATCTCCCACAAATGTCTGTGAGATGTTTCTTCTGCCACAGTGAACATTCCCCACTCATGTAGGGGCTTGATAAACAGGAATTTTTTTTCCATTTGTATTTCCAGTTCCTAAGGATTTCTATAATTTTGTAGGATTTTAAAAATTATACTAGTCTTCTATACATCACAACATAATAGAGATCACAGAACAGAAATTTGAAGGCATACATACTCAATTTATGCTGGCCAAAAGTTATACTGGCTTGAGAGAGATGATTCCTAAGTGTTCACTATGAAGATCATCAAGTAATACAATTTAGGGCTTGATTTATTGCTAGGTTATCTAGACTTGAGGAATATATATAATAGACTAAAATGCAAATTAATCTTTAAAATGTGTCATGTATATTTGGGAGTGATGGTCATTGGGGAACAGTTTTTAAACATTTACTGGATCCTATATGGGTCCCTGTGTCAGTCAGGAAAGCAGAAGCAAAGGAAGAAAACAGCAGTTCCTGCTGCATTTGTGATCATAAAAATACTTTTCATTTATATTATACTTTAAGGTTTATAAAGTTCTTTCCTCACAATAGCTATAAGAGAAAGGAATAACAAATATTAGTTTCTTCTTCAATCACATGAGGTACATAAAGGTTGTGTTTTGTACAGAAATAATATACAGAACAAAGGAAATAATGAAGAGTCCATCGTACTCTGCCATAGCTGGAAACTGTGTTCAGTTCTGGGCACCATATTTTGAACGAACATCTGGAGTAGACCCAGATCATGGTGACTATGATGCTGAAAGGGAGATAAATCTTTATCTTATGAGAATATGTTGAAAGATTTGAAGCTGTTTAACTAGAAAAATACACTTGGTAGAAACATGATAGCTGTCTTCAAATATTTGAAAGGTTGTCATGTAGAAAGGGGATTTGACTTATTAAGCTTAGTTCCATAATGGGAGAACTAAAATTAATCTTTGGAGGTTAAGGGAAACAAATTTCAATTCAGGATGAGGATAAAAAAAAACACCTTTAAAACAATTAGATCTATTCACTGTGGAATAGTGGAATACCCAAAAGAGAGAGATCTCTGTCATTGGAAACATTGAAGCAAATATTAGATAACTACATGGCAGCAGTTCTGTTGAGTTCTTGTCATTGGACAAGGTATTGGTTATGGTAACTTTCAATGTCCTTGAGAATTTGATTATTTCTTAGTTCTCAAATACTCTTCAAAAGCCACTCAAGGACGAAAAAGTGAGTTTGATTGTTGAGAGCTAACTTCAAGCTCCAAATCTCTTTTGTGATCTGAACTGAATCACCTTTAGATATATAACATAGACAAAGATGTTTACAGTAACTTTTTTATGGCATCAAAGAATTAAATATTGAAGGAATGCCCACTGGGAAATAGCTGAACAAGTTATGGCATATGATTGTGATGAAATACTATAAGAAATGTGCTGTAAGAAATGATGAGCAGAAGAATGGCAGAAAACCCTGGAAAGACTTAACATGAATTGATGCTGACTGAAGTGAGAAGAACCAAGAGAATTTTGAACATAGTAATAGCAATACTGAGAAATACTGACCTCTGATAGACTTAGCTCTTTTCAGCAATACAATGATCTAAGACAATTCTAAAAGACTCATGATGGAAAATGCAATTCATATCCGGGAAAAACTGATGGAGTCAGAATGCAAATCAAAGCCTACTTTTTTGCTTCTTTTGTTTTTTCATAGTTTTTTCCCTTCTGTTCTGTTTCTTCTTTCACATGACTAATATGGAATATATTTTACGTGATTACCCATAGATAATCTATATAAAATTGCTTAATGTTTTAGGGAGGATAAAGAAAAAGGAAAAAGAATGAAATGTACTCAAAATTTCATTTTAAAAATGGATATTAAAATTTTTCTTTACATGTATTTGGAAAAAAATACTATTTAAAAAATATACAATATGAGTGACTCTGACTTCACTCTCGAAGTGCCAAGTCTGTCCACTGAGAGTTGTCGTTTACTTTAAGAGGCCTTTCTTCACTATCATTAGTTTGAGCCTCTATGAATTATGTTTCCCCATTTTCCCTAGCATGTCCTTTTAACCACAACATTAAGTTCACTATATTCAGTTTAGAAGTTGTAAAGTTGCTTTCAGTTTCAGCTATCAAGTCAATGCAACCAGAGTGATCCTGGCCATAGGTCAGGCTCATGCAGAATGTCCACATATGCCAATCTATCTTCCAGCGTCCTAGAATTAGGACCCCAGTGTCTTCTCATGGGTAATGCCATCTTATAGGTCTAAACTTGCACCAAAGTATGATGTTCACACATATTTTCCTTAACATTTTACTTCATTTTGCCTTTATATGCTAAAAATTAAGTTTCTATGATAAAAACTGGAGAAGAAAATGGCAAACTATTCCAGTATCTTTGCTAAGAAAAAAAGGATCCTGAAGATTTATACATGAGTGAAATGTCTGAACAACATGGTAAAAACAAATCTGTTTTTTCTCCTAAGTAAAAAGTTCAAAGTGGGCTTCAAACTAAAGATTTACCAATTTTTTTAGGAATTAACACCCAAAAGAATGGGGATAGAAAGGGTCTTCCAAAAATAAATAGGACATGGAGATTTCTCTCTCTTTTTCCTGTTAGACTTTTCCCCCCTAAGGGGTTAAGTGACTTGCTCAGGGTCACACATCTAGGAAGTGTTAAGTGTCTGAGAATAGATTTGAACTCAGGTCTTCCTGACTTCAAGGCTGGTGCTCTATCCACTAAACCACCTTGTTGCCCCTAGACCTTTTTTGCAATGTCTCTTTCAATGTAGCATGTACTATGAACAGGTAAGCTTTGTGTGTGTGTGTGTGTGTGTGTGTGTGTGTGTGTGTGTGTGTGTGTGTGTGTGTGTGTGTGTAGAGTGGCAACTAATTCTTTTATATAAAGAACTCATAATACAAACTTTCTTTTTCTTTCAGAAATTTTCTTTCTCTTTTTAATGATCGTCACATTTGGCTTCATGTAGACAGCTTGAATAAAATATTTAAAAGTATTCCTAAGACATTGAAGTTCACTAGAAAGGCCTTTAAGAGAATCCAACTAATGGAAGTGTTTAGAATACTAGACAATAAATCACATAAAGTGATCATTGAAAAGAAACTTAGTAATCATTTAGACCAGTCTCCCAAATAATAAAAAAGATTCCTCCTATAACATCCCTGACAGATTCAGAATCTACTTGGACACTTCTTCTGCCTAACTCACTATTGTCCAAGGCAGTCACTTCCACGGTTGGATGGTTCTAATTAGTAAATAATTCTATCTTGTTTGTTAAATCCAACAATTTTTCTAAATGACAGAACTTAACAGACTTGGATTACTATCTTCTCAAAACATGTTTTTTTTTAGTTAAAATGGTTTGATTAAATTCGACATCTCCATTTTGTAATCCAATGTCTATGTGCAAATAGAATCTTGTTTTCCCTAAAGGAAAAAAAAAATCCCCAATGTAGATTTCTTTCTTGACCTTTTACCTAGATTTCAAGGGTCAAGTTGGTTTACTTATATCAGTTGAGGGCTATTGATTTATTCCATTATAATTTCTGGTGTTTTGATAACTTCTATCACAGAGCAACAAGATATTATGCATCACCATAATCCCTATACAGCATGCTGATATTAGCACATCTTCAGTTTAAACAAGTAATTCTCTTGAGGTTGGGGAGGGTGATTAATGTATTTGTTCATTCAAACACATATTAAGTGAAATTATATGCATAGAACCGGGCTACACACTGTAGAAGGCTAACAGAAAGATTTGACCACTAGCTCCAAGGAATTAACAATGGAGAAAGGAAAAAAGGAAAGAAGGAAAGAAGGAAGAGCTTATTAAATACCTACTATGTGCCAGGCTCTTTTAAGCACTTTTTATAAATATTATTTCATTTTATCTTCATAGCAATCCTCAGAGGTAAGTATAATTATTACACTCTCTCCTTTCAAATAAGGCAGTCAGAGTTAAGTAACTTTTCCAGGATCATATAATAAAATTTTCTGAAACTGAATTTGAATGCAGGTCTTTGTTACTCCCATTTTAGTTGTCATCTCTAATTTAGTAGAGAATGAAATAGATATGACATGAACATAAAAGCACACTGATTTGCACATAAATGCTTAGCAAATGCTTTTTCACTCATGTCATTCATTAATTCATAAATTACCATAATTCAAAAATAGAATACAATTTTATAGGAAATGTACAAATCCAGCCTTAGAAGAATTTTTAAAGGAAGTGTTATACCATTCACTAAAGTGAAAAGAATATTGAATTTGAAATTAGATAACCATTCTATAAATGTCTTTTCTTGCTATCTGCATGACTTTGAACAAATCAATTTAAATTCTCTGGGCCTTCTCACCTGTAAAATGAAGTGGTTGGACTAAGTGGCTTCTAAGGTCCACTCCAGCTCTAATTCTATGATCCTAAAACATTATTATGTAGACATTCATTGTCTATATTGCATGTCACAACACTTCCAGACAGAAAGTAAAGACAAGCATTGCCAAAAGAAAGAGCAAGAAAGGGTAAATTTCAGGGGTCAGAATGTAATTATGTGGCCTGGAATTTCCCTCCTTAGAGCCCTAAGGGAATGACACCCTGCTTGTACTATGTCATGCCAAATATTTGAAATATCTTGAACACCAGCCAGTTTGGAACACTCTCCAATCTGTCTTAGAGAAGTGTACTTCATTGTAGCCTTTGTGCACATAAGAAAGTAAATTAAAAACAATAAAATGCTCCTCAACTGTAGATGTCCTATAATATGTCACAGGAAGAAAATGATAACCTCAATAAATACCTTTTCCACTGTCCTTGACAACCAGTTCAGATGATCAAAGATAATTTTGCAAATTGCCACATCTTCCAAAGGGCTTATCTGTAACCCTCATATCACTGTCTTCACATTAGTGTGTGGAGATTCTGCAGGGAGAGGAAAATATTGTTTCTAAGTTCTTCTGTGGTACCTACTGAGGCCTAGATACACTCTGGGTTTAAGAGTATTGCTCAGCTTCAAATACATTTCCTTTTTAGTCTTTTTTATTTTTGCAACAAGATCTACTAAAATCTTCATCTATTACCTCATCATGGTGTGAAGATGATATTTTGAAGATGACTTCCTTATCCCTGCAGGATAAGGGAGGAAAAAATCATTATATATAGCTTACCTAGATTTTAGAAAAGTATTCAGTAAAGTATTCTATGATATTTTGTATGGAAAGATAGAGATGTAAACTTGATAATAACTAAATGTAATCAAAACTCATGATGATAATAGGAAGAATTCAAAACTCATTGAGGGTTGGAATAGTGAATAGAGTACTAGGCCTAGAGTCAGGAAGACTCTATCTTCCTGAGTTCAAATCTGGATTCAGAGACTTACTAGCTGTGTGAGCCTGGATAAGTCATTTAACTTTATTTGCCTCAATTTTCTCATCTATAAAAACTAGCAAAAGTAGAAAAGGGCAAGTTACTCCAGTATCTTTGCCAAGAAACCCCAAAATTGGATCATGAGGAGTCAGAAAGGACCAAAAACAACTGAATTGAATGGAAAAAAAATCATTGAATGCTCAGACTCCAATATTAATCATTAATGGTTCTAAGTCAACTTGAAGGGAAGTCTCCTGTGAACTATATTTAGTCCTCCACTATTTATCATTTTTATCTATGACTTGGATAAAGGAGTGAATGTCATACCATTGCAATAGATTGTAGCACAAGGCTGGGAGGGATAGATAACCTACTAGATGATAGTCAGAATCTAAAATAATCTTTAGAGGCTAGAATACTGAACTGAGTCTATTTGAATGAAATGGAATAGTGATAAATGTTAAATTTTACACTTTGATACAAAAAAATTAACATTAAATGTACAACATGTTGTGGCACACATAAAAAAAAATTATCTCAAAAAAAATCTACAGATTTTAGTAGGCTACAAACTCAGTGAGTACACAGTTACTAGGAAAGTAAAACATGATATTGGGTTATGCTGAGTTAACTTGGGTTACCTTTCAGAATAAAGAAAAGATAACCCTGCTATAATCTGTCCTAGTTAGATCCCATCTAGATAATTATGTTAATATCTGAAGACACATATAAGAAAGGACATTGATAATTTGGAAATATTTGAAGTTATGTTGGAGAGAAGAAAAAATCATCTGGCTTCAAATTTAGAACTAGAGCAAAAAATAGTGCCTCAAAAAGGGCAGATTTAGGTTTGACATATGGTAAATCTTCCTAAGAACCAGAGTTTTCTTATACAGGCAAAACTGACTGCCTCTATTTATTGGGAATTCCCCCTCATTGGGATCTTCAATCAAGGTAGAATGACTACTTCCCAAACATAAAGAAGGTATTTTTATTAGATAAGAGTTGAATGAGATCCTTACTGACATCTCTTTAACAACAAATTGAGTGCTTTGTCCATTCTACCAAATTGGTTCCCTTGTCAACTTCAATCTTCAAATAGACAATTCCTGAGTACTTGATTTCTTTCTTTGTGAATGAATGATCAATCTAAATTCCTACAGAAAATATCTCTGAAGAACAAGAAAGAGAAAGGTCAGTGAGGTATAGATAATAAACTGTGTACAGAAGTCTTCCAAGAAAATCTATTGAGTAGATTTGGAAGGTATGACTTCATAAATATGGAGGTGATAATTCCACTATATTCTGTTCTTGACACAGCACATCTATTATATTATTTTCAGTTCTGGGAAATAGATTCTAAAGAAGACATAGAGAAGAGTGTTTAAAGGAAAACAATAATGATAAAGAACCTTAAGGTCATAGACTATTTGGATAGAGCCTAGGAATATCTAGTTTGGAGAAGAGAGCCTTGAATGGGGTGGGAAGCATGATAGCTATCTTTAAGTATGATAGGGGAGGAAGATTCATATTTATTATTTTTGTTCCCTTAAGACAAAACAAGGACTAATGGGTAGAAGTTAAAAAGAGGCTAATTTAATGTCAGAAAAATAAAAACCATAAAATGAGAACTCTCCAAAACTAGAATGAGATTCCTCATGAGTTTGTGGGTTTTCCTACCTTGGAACTCTTTAAATAGAGATATTATTTTCTGGTAGGCTAGACTTCTCATCTTGCCTGGGGGATCTCTTTATCCTAGAAGATCACTTCAACTCTGGACTCTTTCCAGGTGAGGCCCCCAGAATATCCATACCAGGCCAGCTATCTCTTTCAACTGATTCATTTAATTATGCCAACAAGCCTTTCAGTTTCCTTTTATATGTTTTTCTTCTCATTGAAATATAAGCTCCTCAAGGACAAGGACTAGCTTTTTGTTTGTGCTTTCCCAGTGCTTAATACAGAAAGTAGCACATAGTAAACATTTAACAAATGCATTTTGGCTTCCTCTTGATCCTAGATGACCACTTTTAAATATTTTAATGGGGATTCCTTTTGTGCATGCCTTACATCAGCTGGATACTAGAAGTCCCTCCCAATTCTTGTGTGATTCTGAGCAAAAACTAAATGTGGAGAGTAATTCAGAATTTGAGAAAAATAAGAGAGTCACAAAGAAATAATTCAAGGGAGAAAGGAAAGGGCACTTTGAAGGAATGATCAGGTTATAGATTTAGAACTAAAAAGAGCTTCATTTTAAAGAGAAGATTAAATTAAAAGACTTGCCTAAAATCACACAGTCTAAGTAGTAAGTGTCCAAGATGGGATCTGAATCCGGGTCTTCTGGCTCCAGGGACAATATTGTTTAACATTGTTATTATGCTGGCTCCCAAAGTTAAGAAATATTTTATTATCTACACAAATATAATATAAACTATAGCTAAAAGAAAATAGATAACATATATGTGTGTATACATATATGTACACATATATAAATGTGTGTATATATATCCACATACATACATTAAGAATATAGAATCAGAACACAAAAACTAGAGAACCAGATCTGCGATTGATAGGGGAAAAAAAAAAAAAAGAGGAGGAAGAATCTGAGGATTTGTATTGACATGCAACTAGAATGTCAATCTTTATAAAAATTGTTTTGATTTAGTAATTAATTATAAATAGAAGGATATATTCTTGTTAAATATAAAATTAAAATTAAATAAGTTTGAAAATAAATTAAAATAAAATTAAAAGGACATGAAAGTCAACATAAGATACACATGTTGGTCAGCAACTATGTCCAACTTATAGAAGTTATTACAGTGTTGCTACTCCTACTGCCTGCTCATAGACAGCTTGCATAGTGGATAGACCTAATTTTTTTTTTTCTTTCCTCTAACACAAACTGATAATATGATCCTGGAGAAGTCCCTTAACCTCTCAGTTCTCTAAGCAATTCCCTGTATCTTTCAATTGTAGAAAAATAAGTCTACATTACCAGAGAGTTTCCTCTAATACAATGAAACCATATAGTCCATTTCCTAATTCTATCCTTCTCAATCCTAACCTTATCTGTACCAAAGAGAATGGAAAGTTTCTTTAAAAATGAAGCTTTGATAATATAGTTGTAAATGTCTCTGAGGAAGAAGAAATCATGAAGGTAGGTGAAAAAACCTAAATTATTATAAGAGATGCCTCTCTTTATAGAGAATAATCCTTTAAGAGAAAAAGGTAAAACAAATATGGTTAGTATGGAATGAAAGCTCAAGAGAACTGTGGGGAAAAAAAAAGAGAATACATAACTGGTTTAAATGACTTGAGGTCTATTATCTCAGACAAATTACTTCAAGGTTACTTGAAGAACTTGGAGATTTATTTGTGGAATCACTTTTGGGAAATCTTTTGAGAAATGATGGAAAATGGGGGAAAGTTTCTGAAAAGTAGAAAAGGAATAGCAACCTGAGCTTCAAGAAGACCAAACAAACAAACAAAAAAAGAATGAATTCTGAAGTATCCAGATTCCTTGTGCCCATCCCAGGCAAAAGCATAGAACAGCCTAGAAAAATGGAAAGTTTGTGAGACCATTTAAAGGGAAGTCACCACTATGAATAAACACAGGCTAACTAAAAATAAGTTGTGGCTGATTTACTTCATTTTCTTTCTGGAAAAATTCTGTATTCCTCTGTCCCACCCTCTACTCACAGTGCCTTTCCCCTGAGATTACCTCCCATTTACACTCTAAATATTATTTTTGTACAAAAAGGGTTTGCCTTCTCCTTAAGGGCAGGGACCCTATTTTTTGCCTAGCTTTTTTATCCACAGAATTTAACATGGTCATTGTCAAATACTAATTGCATAAAAGTTTGTTGATTAATTGAATCATTGTGTACCTCTATTTAAGGAACACATTTGACAAAATCTTCTACAATATTCTTGCAACCAGCTCCTTTTCTGTGTTGTCAGATCCTGATAAATAAAGAGACTTAATAATTTCACTGCCTTCCACATTCAATAATGCTCTACCATTTTATAGTCAAACAAAAGATAAAATTAAAGGGAGTAGAATTGTTTTTTAATCTATGATCCAGCAAGTAGTCCCAAAGGTTCTAGCTTCCTCAATCAATCAATAAACATTTAGTAAGTATTTACTATGTGCCAAATACTGTACTAAATGCTAGGGATACAGAAAGAGACATAAGAGAATCCTTCACTTTGAAAAACTCACAATCTTATGGGGAGACAACAAACAAACAAATATACACAGCACAAACTAGGTGTGAGATAAATTGTTGTTTGTTCTTCATTGTTGAAAAGGACCAATGAAATCAGGAAGTTAATGTCTTGACCAGAGGGAAGATCCTAGAATTGGATGAGGAAACCAGAAAGGAAATATTTTACTTGGAACTTAAAAAAAATTAGGGATGTCAGTATGCAAAAGGAAGGAGCATATTCCAGTTATAGGGAACAGTCAAAGGAAATTTTGGGAGCCCAGAGATGGAATAACTTATTCATGAAATGGCCAGAATGCCATTGTCACTGGATCACAGTAGGTGATGAGGAATAAAGTGTTAACAAGATTGGAAAGGTAGGAGGGAGCTAGGTTATGAAGAGGTTTGAATGCCAAACAGAGTATTTTATATTTGATCATGGAAGCAAGAGAGAGGCTAATGCAATGGAGTTTATTAAGTAGGGATGCCAGGGGCAGGGTTATTACAAACAAAATGTTAGTAAAATTTAAAAGTATTACCAGTGTCTTTGAAGAGCTCTTGAACATAGACCCCATATTCTGTCCAGAAGAAAGCCCTGGTAACTCCATCTGAAAAATGGTTGTTGCAGAATCCTTGGTGTTGTGATGGTTGGTCTTGCTTCCATTATTTCTGTGACTTGCCTCTTGTAATCTAGCTTCTTCTTCAACAAGTTAACTTGTTCTTGATGTAATTACAGTGATAAGACTCTGGCATGACAGTTCATCCTCTGTTGTGCTGTTCTATAGACTCCAAACAAGAGGATATATTATCCTTTTCCCCAACCCTTGTAAAAACACAGTGTCAGGAAACTTTCATGTGTCAACACAAGCTTGCTATAATATAGTTTCTCCCTGTAGGTTCTCTAGATCTCCTGGCTCCCTGTGCTCTAAACATTTCCCTCTGAGACTTAAGAGAAACAACAAAGAAAATGGGAAACTTAATAAGTAGAGAGAAGCCAAAAGCATCTCCCAGGGCTTATCTCAGGAAACATTGGGAATACAGTATACTCTCATCTTCAGACAACCAAGGTCCAGTTTATTCATGAATGTACTCTGTAACTGAATAAATAACTTGATATTTTTGTTCTACCTAGGATCATAGGTGCACAGTATTTTCGATTTTGAAAAGACCTTGTTGTTGTCCAATAGTGTCAAACTCTGATAGAAATGTACTGGGTCACATGTTGACAAAAAAAACTCTCATTTTAATATTATCCATATTCTATCTGTTTTATTTTGTTAATTCCCACTTACATTTTTACTTACACTACAGAGTCTATTCGCCATGTATTTGAGACCTCTGATCTTGTCCCTTTCTCCTTTATTTGACAGAAAAGAAACTGAGGACCAAAGAAGGAAGTAATTTATGCAACATCACACAGATCAAAAAAAGGAAAGAAAAAGGATTCTACCTCCAGTCCTCTGGCCCCAAGCCTGATGCTCCTACTTCCATACAGAGCTACTTCAAAAGGGAAATCATAGACTTGCTTCATTTCCTTCCAGAGACTGTTGTGAAGATGAAAAATATTATACATATGAAAGTGCTCTGTAAACAAGATACTACATAGCATTTATCAACACAAAAGGTGCAATTATTTCCAACAGGGAAAGAAGTCTCCAAAAATCTGAATGGCTATGCTGGAAGTATTGTTAGATGGTAAAGACACTTAAAGACAATCTTCAAACCCAGATTAACTTAATGCCTTCAGAGAGCTGAAATACAGGGGATGCCAGCTTTATAACAGAATAATCAAGGCTCTTTTTTTGTTATCCCCCTTGCCTTGTATCAGAATGTTATTCCTCTATCCCTCTGTGAGTTGCCTCTTATCTTAGAAAAAGTAGGACATACTTAAACTATTTTGGTGGTAAAAAGTCTTACATAGAGGCAGCAAATAGAGTAATGGATGTGATATCAGATTAATTTTAGTAGAATTTAATGATTTAGTACAATCATGCTTCAAACTCTAACAGCATGACCCTTCTATGTATCGCAATTTCCTTATCTAGAAGATGGGAGTAGTACCAGCTTCTTTCTCATAAAGATCATATGGATATAAAATATTTTGTAGACTTTCAATGCTAAAGTGTCACATAATATAGAAGAGCTTGCTATAGGATTCCTCATAGTCGGGCAAGCTCTGCTTGAGCATTTTCAGTAATGGAATATTTTCTACATTATTGGATAATTTTATTTAGATAATCCTACCAATGATCTAAGATTTGCCATTCTGTAGTTGCTACTACCCATTAGTCCTAGTTCTGCCTTCAAGTACATGGCAGAAGAAGACTTTAACTTCTTCCAGATATTTTTGTTTGTTAATTTTCAGTATTATGTAATACTCATTAACTCCATTTGGGGTTTTCTTGACAGAGATACTAGAGTGATTTGCCATTTCCTTCTCCAGTTTATTTTACAGATGAGGAAATTAAGAAAAAATAGGTTTCAGCAACTTGCCCAGATTACATTGCCAGTAAGTGTTTTAGGTCAGATTTGAACTCAAGAATATGAGTCTTCCTAACTCTAGACCATGTACTCACTCTATCAATTACATCACTTAAACTGCCCCATTTCTACCCATCAGCCCTTTGAATATCAGAAGACATTTTTCATGTCTCTCAAATTCTTTTTTATTCTAAGGTCAATTCCTTAGATAGTTCCTTCAGGTTTTTATTTGGTAATACTTCCAGATACTTCCTAGTAATCTTCCTTTGGACAAATTGCATGTGTCACTGTCACTCAGAACTAAATGGAAGTATTTCAAATATAATCTGTCCCAATGCAAAATACATTAGGACTATTATCTCTCTTAGTTTGTAATCGATAAGAGAAAAATTTTTTTAGATATACGTATATATGGAATTGCATTTCCATTTTATACTTACTCAAGGGCCTCAATTCCAAACCTTGCTTTTCTTATATTAAAGAATTGTCTGGAGACTGGAATGACTAACATGAACTAATGCTAAGTGAAGTGAGTAGAACCAAGAGAACATTAAATACACAGCAACAAAAAGATAATGTGATGATCAACTCTGATGGACATGGCTCTTTACAACAATGATTCAAGACAATTCTAATAGATTTGTGATGGAGAGAGCTATCTACATCCAGAAAGAAAATTGTGGGGACTGAATATAGATCACAATATAGTATTTTCACCCTTTTTGTTGTTTGATTTTTTTTCTCTTTTTTTTCCTATTTGATTTGATTCATATTATATAGCATGATAAATATGAAAAAATGTTCAGAAGAATTGCATATCTTCAATATATATTGGATTACTTGCTCTCTAGGGAAGAGGGTAGAAGAAAGGAAGGGAGAAAAATTTGGAACATAAGGTTTTGCAGGGGTGAATGTTGAAAGTTATCTTTGCATGTACTTTGAAAATAAAAAGCTATTATTTAAAAAAAATTATCTTGAGAATGTGTGTCAATTAAAATTACATTGTCACTGTTAGTCTATCTGGACTGAATGCAAAGACATTCCTGATTTACTTCCTACTTCTCATTTCTAGTATATTAGTGACTCATACTGTATCAGTGCTTCACCACACTCCTTTCTTCTAATTATAATTCTATTTAAATTTCTGCCTTTCCTCTCCTTCCACTGGTCTCTCTTCCTTTTCTGCATTTTTATTAGCTTCTTTTCTCTACAGAGGAGGAAATAATCCCCTTCTCTGCCTGATTTTTGCCTTAATGGCCTTGCTCAGCAAATTATCCAAATAAAAACTGTTGTCTCCTATTTTCTATAGGCTTGTTTGTCAGTCTATGGTAATCTCTGTAAATAAAAAGATGCTCATTATAAGAGTCAGGAGGCATATGAAACTGACAGACTTGCCAGAGAGAATTAGGAACCCAAATAGCATTGAAGGGAGAGGGAAACTGGGCAAAGGGAAACATGATAGAATTCTCAGAAGGTGTGCAGTCTGCTGCTTATTCAGTCCCTAAGAGTCTTACTATTGCTTTTTGGCATTCTTCAAGACTCTTCAATAACTGTGCTGACAGTCATAAAGGAAGGACAATTCTTAGTGAATTTAGGTGCTAACTTTGTGATTCAGGAAGTATGTTTCTTGTAAAGAAGGCACTGTCTTCTCTGCAAACAATCTATTAAGAAGAGAGGCAGTACATTTTTGATTTCCTTAAAAGGCTAATTTTACACTGTTTCAAAGTCCAATTCTTTTCATACAGCAAAATAACTGTTTAGACATGTATATATATATATTGTATTTATATATATATATATTGTATTTAATATATATATATATTGTATTTAACTTATACTTTAACATATTTAACATGTATTGGTCAACCTGCCATCTGGGGGAAGAGAGGCAGTGCAGCAAAGATACATTCTCAGATAAATCTGTCTAATTCTCCACTAACAACTGGACTAATTGAGGTTAATTCATGCTATTTACAGGCTAAAAACAAACTAAAGACCTTTATCAAAAGGTCTTGCTTTCCCATATCTAAACTGTGGCAACCCTAAACAGGATGAGTTTGGGAGTCAAAATCATAACAAGCAACTGAAGAAAGAATATTTTCCTACTGGATTCCAATGAGGGGATATTTTGCATGTGATGTGGTCCTATGTGAACATCATTTAGCGTTAATGTCTATGATAATCTTCCTCCAAAAGAGTGAGCAAGGCATAAAAACTTTGGCTGAGGTATCACTGACACTGAATCCTATAATGTCGAGCCAGATGCATCCAACAAAGTCAACCATTGAAATGATTTTGTTCTAGGCATAGTTTCTTAAATGAGAGTGTCTGATGTGCTTCAGGATCTACTGAATGTGATTACAAGATGGGCATAGTTTGATTATTCATGAGAGAATGGCTTCTTGCTGGGGATTCAAGGTGGATTTTTTTTTTTTAGCAGCTGCAAAATTATACTGCTAGTAAAAATATCACAAAGCTTTCAGCCCTGTTTATGGAAGAAAAACAAAAAATGAAAATATTCTGGTCTTCCCTACTTTTTCAGCTGAAGACTTCTTAAGATAGAACACAACAGCATTTTTACAATAAAAATATTAGATTTGTCATGTTTTTATGGATGGAAATAACATGGAGGCTGATTTTAGTTCATTGTAATAAAATTTTTTTCTAACTCAGATATATCTGAAATTTGATTAAATCTCATGGGGGGTGGGGAGAGGGTAGTGAATTCTTTGTCCCTAGAAGTTTCTAAGCAAGGTCAAGTTCTTGGCTCTCTTCCTATTTGTGTATTAATGGCTAAGGAAAATAACTTCTCATTACCTCAGTATTTTCATCAGTAAAATAAAGGGTTTGAAACATGTGATATCAAAGCCCCTTCACATTCTAAAGCATTGATTCTATGCTTCCCAAGGTCCCTCTCACATTTGTTTACAAGCACAGTTGCTAGCTAATTCCTTGAATTGGTAAAATAATGTATTTTCCCAAGTGCAATCTAGAGTCTTAAAATGAAGGACAATTGTTCAATTGGTGCACCAGTTCTGTGAATGTGCTGGAAATATATTTTTAAACTGATTTTGTCAGTAAGATTTTGAGTTCTTACTCCTTTCCCCATTTGGGAAGTGCTATGAAACCCACACACATTTGAGGTGGTTTAAATACTTTAGTTTAAGTAGAATAATCTGGTGAGCAATGTGACAATGTGGGTTCCTTGTTAGCTCCTAGACCAATACAAACCAGTCCAGTGGAAAAATAACACCAAAAATTGATTTTGAGAAGGTTTGCAATGAGCATTCTTTACTTACAAATAGGGTAAGTGGCTTTTTTTTTTTTTTTTTTTTTTTTAAATGAAACTGGAGTTAGGAAAGAAACTGAATTCTGGTGGAAAAAAAGTATGTGGGAGGTGGGGTGTGTGGATGTAAAAAGCCCTCTTCCTGTTTTAGTCTCAGTGTATATATTAGAGGGAGTTCATTTCTAAGAAAAAAAAGAGATAAACCTTGACAAAAGGAAATCCCTGGAATTTTATTGTGAGGAAGAGCTCTAGTTTTGGTTAGGTAAATGGGGATTTGTGCCAGATTGCTGACATCTTCGCAGGATGTTATTCTTCCTAGGGGAGAATATCTTCTCCCTGCATTGAGTATCAGTTCCAAACCTCAATCATGGTTCTAAGTTGGCTAGCTCTCCAGTATAGTTCAATTGTCCCTTGTCAGCCATCCTTAGAGATTCATGGCACAGATATCCCTCTTTTGGAGAAAGCTTTCCTTACCTATCCTCCCCACAAGTATAAGGACAAGACAACTTCTTTTTCCCCCAGTGTGACTTGTTTTCTCTATATCTCTTCCAGTTAATTGTTTTCCTCCCCCCTTCCTCCCCTCCCCACAGGTAAAAGTAATTCCTAAATATAGAGAGTTTTGCTAAGGTTATAATCCTGCAAGGTTTGGGGGAGATGGGAAGGAAGTTAACATTGGAGACAAAGGAGTGGTCAGAGAGATAGGAGAAGAAAGAGTAAAAGAATGTCATAGATGCCCAAGTTTTCAGTTTGAGGGCTCTTTTACCTTTCTTCCAGCTCTTCCTCATTAACATCATTAAAACACACATTATAATTTCTAGTTCCTTTCAAATCTCAGATCTGGACACATCTGTTCCATAAGGTTTCCAGAATTATAAGGCTTCTCTCATTTAAATAAATTTATATTTTCTGTAGGTATTTTTAAAATTCACTCACCTATATACCTTTGTTTTTCCCTAGTAAACTGTAAGTTTCTTAAGGACATGGCCTTTTCTTTTTTTCCCTAGTGCCTAGTATACTACCTTACATATAGAAGATATTTAATAAATGATTGATATATTGAATGAAATAATAGAATGATTTACAATTTACATTGTTCTGTCAGTGTCAAGTGCTACACAGCGGTCAAAGAGAATGAGAACTAAGAGAAGAACATAGATTTTGCAATTATGAGCTTTCATCCCATTTTCAGGAATAAGTTCAGTAATATAGACTGGGCAGAAGCCAGCTTGCAGGGGGTTAAACTGAGAGGAGGTGGTGAGGGAGTGAAGGCAGCAACTGGAGACTGCTTACTTGAAGGGTTTGGCAGGGAAAGCAAGGAAAGAAATGGGATCTGAGCTAGATGGGGCAGGAAGGTCAAGCTCAGAAAGAATTGTTTCCTCTTCTTCCCTGGTTAGTTTACATAGACTGCCATTTAATAGGGTTGTAATTCCTGGGTGTTAATGACTTTCTTTTGGAGAACAGACTAGATTTCAGCTGCTAGGACTAAAGATGTCTGTCCCCTGCATCTTTTTTTTTTTTTCATTTAATTTGACCTTCCTAGAGAAGAAGTCCCCAGCAGGGTTCACCTCTGGCTCAATTTCAAAACCAGGAAGGCAATAAATTTCATAAATGGTGGAACCTGTCTTTTGAAGCAAGGGTCCTGTTTGCAGGCCCTGGATTTAGTGCTTGCAAATCAGACAGACTTAGAAAACTAACTGCAGGCGCCTCATTCCCCAACCACGAAGGCCCTTCCCAAGGTCAGGGCCACAATCTTCCTATTGATTTAATATTTTTATGAGCAATAGAAGCATTGATGCCAGAATGGAGAAGAAATACTCCCTCAGCTAAAAGCCATCACAAAGAGAACCGTGCCCAGGAACAGGATTCTGATGCAGCCTTTGAACATAAAAGCCAAATCACCTGGGAAGCTAGAAAGCCAGGGCATCCTGAGTGCCCTCACTCCATAGAGATCATGTAGTGGGTCTCTTTTAGCTCAAATGGGTGGGCAGGTTGTGTGGGATCCCACATGAGATCCTACAGGGCAGAAAGCTCTCTAGCCTTATGTGCCCTACAAAGAAGAAGGGACTTCAATCTGTCTAGGCTAGCCTCACCTTTTATTACATCATTTCCAAGGAAGACAGAGGAAAGGTGAAATCTGCATAAAAGAGTGAAAGCAATAAAGACAGAAGTCTGCATTTATTTTTATTTTAGCATTTCTGTTTGTGCATACCTTTCTGGAACTAAAGATTATATAACCTTAGAATTTTAGAGTAGGAAGTTCCCATAAAGGAAACATCCATCTTGTTCTAATGGGAGGGAACTCTCTACTTCCCAGGGCAATTCACTGACATTTGAATAGCTCTAATTGTTAAGAATTTTGTCTTAATATCAATGTTAAATTTGCTTCTTTTCAATGCTACCCATTATTTTTCTTAGCTCTGCTGCTATACCTAAGGGGGTATACCTGGGTCTTAACTGAGTTAAAATACTTTCACAAAAACTTTGGTTTTGAGAGGTAGTTGTTTTGCTCCCTCTCTTACCTTTAAAATATCAAACATGAAGGACATTGTCACAGGTCACCTGACAAAGATTTGATTGTTCTCTGTTAGGATTACTAAGTGAGAACTCAGGTTTTCTGGACAATTACAAGGTGAGAACTCAGGTTGACTTGATAGAGGGGGCAAGCTCATTGGCTGGGGTGGTTCTTCCCAGAAGCCCTTGCATTATCCCACGCCCATTCTCTGGGAGGATAAAAAGAGACAGCACTGGGCGCAGAGGGCAGATCGGCCTGGAGAAGGATAAGAGCTGGAGGAGATTCAGAGCCAGGATTCAAGAAGGAAGACTCTGAATTGCATCAGGCTTGACGGGGCTCTCTGCAGGAAGGGAAGTCACTTCTTTGGACAAGAGTTAACAGCAACTGCCTGGAGACAACGGTTCGTTACAGGAAGAAGAATCAGTCTGAGAGATTTGAGTAGACACAGCAGATCTCTTCCCAGAGAGCGATCCAGCAGCTTCTGGAGACGACAGCTCGATACAATTGGCGCCCAACGTGGGGCAAGGACTTTTGCTTATCCTGACAAAGAGGAGCTAGACCAGACCTTCGCAATTTGGCGCCCGAACAGGGACAGACACGGTCCTGATTCCAGTGGAAAAGCTTCCGATCTAGATCTCAGTCTCTCTGACCCAGAACCGTGAGTAACGAGGAAACTTTGTTAAAGATTAAGTGAGCGTGCTAATAGATAAATAAGGAACTTAACTTGTTAAGGGCTAAACCAGGAATCTCTTATAGCTGAAATGGGGCAGATGTTAGCTATATTCAATCCCTGGACCTCAGCCGACTCAACCCCAGCTCCAGAAGCAACCTCAGCTCCACCCCCATTCAGGAGTGGTACTATAGAGAGTATAATCAAGATAATTGAGGAGCAGAGTTTACTTGTAACCTGGGTACAGATTGCTAAACTCTTGGCTGCATTAAGATGCACATCCCCTTGGTTCTTAGAGGAAGAAAAGATAGATGTAGATAAATGGAAACTAGTGGGATATGAAATGAAAGAATTTCAAGCAAAAAATGGGCCTCGTTCAATTTCTGCAGAAGTATTTTATATCTACAACATAGTTCAATTAGCCTTAAACTATCAAGCAAGTTGTAGGAGAAGGAAAAGTTCTAAAAATGAACAGAGGAGGAAGTGTGAGGAAAAAAGGAAAGATCAAGATCTTTCCCTAGAGCAAGAGGATTTAAATGAGGAATTATGGTATGATTCTCTTGAAGAAGCTTCAACCCTGCCTAGAGAACAGATTATTGACAGGCCCACATCAACCCCACCTTCAGAGATGGAGGAAGAAAGAGGGGAAGAGGCAGAAACACAAACAGAATTGCCTGTGAAGAAGCCTAAGCCTATGACAAGATTAGAAAAAGCATTGGTTAAAGCTAAGAGAGAAGGACAGGATATAAGTGATTTTATACATGCATATCCTGTGATTCAAAATACTGACTCTGTAGGTAAAAAAAGGAGAAGATATGCACCTTTAGATTTGAATAAAATTAAGGATTTGAAAAAAGGTTGTACCCTTTATGGGGCTACATCAGCTTATGTCAAAATGTTACTGGATGGTTTGTCTTATGAAGTCCTAACCCCGAATGATTGGAAATCCATAGCAAGGACATGTCTGGAACCTGGAGAAAATTTATTATGGCTTGCGGAATTTCATGAATTATGTAAAATTCAAGTCAGATGCAATTTGGAAATAGGAGTTAACACACAATTCACTTTTGAGCACTTAGCTGGTGAAGGTCAGTATGGAGAGAATTCGGAACAGATTAATTATACCATGACAATATATGAACAAATTGCTAAGGCTGCAATAAAAGCTTGGGGTGTCCTCCCTGGACAGAAAGATCGGGGAGAGGCTTTCACTAAAATACAGCAAGGTCCCAATGAACCTTTTGCAGATTTTGTGGGACGTTTGCAAACTGCTGTCAAAAGAACTATTGGAGAAAATTCAGCTACAGAAATAATGACCAGACATCTGGCTAAGGAAAATGCCAATGAGATTTGCAAAAGAATTATATGGGGATTAGACAAAGATGCTCCTTTAGAGGAGATCATAAGACGCTGTGCTACAGTGGGAACAAATGCTTTTTACACCCAGACAATGATGAATGTGGAAAGACAGGGTCCCTCATGGCAAGGGCCTTCTAGAGAAACTTGGCGATGTTTTCAATGTGGAAAAATTGGACATCTAAGAGCTCAGTGTAGGTATGGAGATACAGTGAGAAGACAGGGTGAGAGACGACCTAAAACCCCATGTCCAAAATGCAACAGAGGACTCCATTGGGCATCAGAGTGTAAACTAATTCAGGGAAATAGGATGAGGGGCCCAGATCCAGGGCCCCAGGCAAAAAAGACTTGGGGCATGATGGCAGCTGATGTTACACCTAAAGAGCCTTTAGAAGGTCAGGACTCTGATTTGATCAACCAGCAGAAAAGTAATCACATGGTAGAAAGGGATTACCTGATAAGTGAGCCAAAAGGCAATCAGATTGCAAAAATGGATTACACTTGGGGAGAATACAGGCCTTTTAAACCAACAGGGCTGTGTCCAGTGCAAACAATTCCAATGTAATTGCCAAATGATGAGAAGATATTTAGAAAGTGGTAAATAGAAGGTAATTAGATAGGTTAACTGCTTGGGAGAGAGGGTTTGCTTGTATTTTTTCAGCAGGAAAAGGAATCAGATGGGTGCCAACGAGTCATATTCACCTTGTCCATCAGAGAGAGACAGAAAAAGAGAAAGACCTCAAAATAAAGGAGAAGATCTAAGAAACATCTGACACTGAAAGAGCATGGATAATAAGAAGACTGTTAAAGAACTTTAAAAACCAGCAGGAATCATTGGACTTCCTCACACAAGATGAGACTAATGGACAATGGACTTATGGACATTTATAAATTTTCAATTTATGATTATGTTATATACTTCTAGCATGTGTTATGTTACTATGTTACTATGTGCTTATGTAATTCATGTAATTATCTGTAATACTTCCCATATTGATGGATTTATGTTTCAAGGTCATTTATGTAATTATCTGTAATACTTCCCATATTGATTATATCCCAAAGAAATACTAAAGAGCGGAAAGAGACATATATGTGCCAAAATGTTTGTGGCAGCTCTTTTTGTTGTAGCTAGAAACTGGAGGATGAATGGATGTCCATCAGTTGGAGAATGGTTGGGTAAATTGTGGTATATGAAGGTTATGGAATATTATTGCTCGGTAAGAAATGACCAGCAGGAGGAATATAGAGAGGCCTGGAGAGACTTAAATCAACTGATGCTGAGTGAAATGAGCAGAACCAGAAGATCACTGTACACTTCAACAACAATACTGTATGAGGATGTATTCTGATGGAAGTGGAAATCTTCAACATAAAGAAGATCCAACTCACTTCCAGTTGATCAATGATGGACAGAGGTAGCTGCACCCAGAGAAGAAACACTGGGAGGGGAATGAAAATTGTTAGCACTAATATCTGTCTGCCCAGGTTGCATGTACCTTCGGATTCTAATGTTTATTGTGCAAAAAGAAAGTGATATTCGCACACATGTATTGTACCTAGACTATATTGTAACACATGTAAAATGTATGGTATTGCCTGTCGTCGGGGGGAGGGAATAGAGGGAGGGGGGGTAAATTGGAAAAATGAATACAAGGGATAATATTATAAAATATATATATATATATATATATAATAAAAAAAAATACTTCCCATATTGATGGATTTATGTTTCAAGGTCATGACTGTCCTATGTTCTAAATCAAAAGAAAGGGGGAGATGTTAGGATTACTAAGTGAGAACTCAGGTTTTCTGGACAATTACAAGGTGAGAACTCAGGTTGACTTGATAGAGGGGGCAAGCTCATTGGCTGGGGTGGTTCTTCCCAGAAGCCCTTGCATTATCCCACGCCCATTCTCTGGGAGGATAAAAAGAGACAGCAATGGGCGCAGAGAGCAGATCGGCCTGGAGAAGGATAAGAGCTGGAGGAGATTCAGAGCCAGGATTCAAGAAGGAAGACTCTGAATTGCATCAGGCTTGACGGGGCTCTCTGCAGGAAGGGAAGTCACTTCTTTGGACAAGAGTTAACAGCAACTGCCTGGAGACAACGGTTCGTTACAGGAAGAAGAATCAGTCTGAGAGATTTGAGTAGACACAGCAGATCTCTTCCCAGAGAGCGATCCAGCAGCTTCTGGAGATGACAGCTCGATACAGTTCTCTGGTTATTAAATTAGGATCCAAACTCAGAAAGCAATTTGAAGACTGAGTACATTTGGGTGTTCTAAATGCTAATGCATGCTAAATGGAACTTCTTTACAAGCTTAAGTAAAGAGTAAGTAGTGGGAACATAATAGGAGTTAACCATCTCCTAGTATACAGGATATTATGATACAATGAAAAGAACCCAGAAGAAGGATTTCAACCCTTGTTCTATTAAAAATCTGCAATTATTCAATATTTCTGGACATATTTCTTTATTTGCAATTTGAGGCTGGGTCAGGCAATATTGGGGCCACATAGTGAAGTCAGGAAGGAGTCTTCCTACTGATTGTAGACCCTTACTAATTGTGTTAATGAGAAAACTAGGTGGGGTTAACTGAGAAAGACTTAATACCTATGGAATTACTTCCAGAGGAAAGCAGGGAAGGCACTGTTGGAGATGAGCTTAACTTTGTAGCCCCACCTGGCTGTGTACAGCCAGGTTAAATTTCCCTTATAAATCTGTCAATATCATCTTTACTGAACCTCTTTTGGGTCAATCCACCATAACACTTTGTCTTGTGATACCTTTTCCTTCACACCTCCTCCATGCCACTTGATGTCTTTCCTCTCATTTTCTTACTATGCCTCTATTCTTTTCTCCTCATTGCTAACTAACTCTTTTATAGCATTAAACTCCTCAATACTTCTGGTTAATTGAGAATTCCACTAGGAATATTGTCTTTCCATTATTAATTGTTAAAACTTTTTCCCTTGCTAACTATATACTCTCTCAATTTTATTTCATATTTACCATTCCATTTATTGTATCTCTTCATTTTGTCTGTAACTTCTTCTCCTAAATAAACCTACTTTTTGTCAGAGACAGTGGTCATTGTGAATTCTTTATATAACTGAATCCCACCTTTTGGTGCCTATCATCATATGGTATCTATATCACCCACATAAGCAGTGAGATGTTATGGAAAGAACACTGAATGTAGAATCACAAGAGATGAGTTTGAATCCTAGCTCTTATTATTTCTTATCTGTGGATTGTAAGAAAGTTCTTTAAGTTTTCTTTGCCTCAATTTTCTTGTCTAAAAAATGTATGTTGGAATGAATTAGTTATCTTCAAGTTCTCTTCTAGGTCAATATTTATAGATTATATGATTTCTAAGTTCCTTTTTATAGCTCTTCTTAAATTATTTCATATAATATTTAATATTCTACCAATGCTGCTCTGTGGTACAAGTCATGGAATATCATGACCTTAAAATTATGAAATCTGCAGCTCAACTAAACAACAACAAAAAAAAAAAACAAAAAAAAAAAAAACCCTATGCCAGTATGTTTACACTGAAAAAAGAATTGTTAAAGAAGACTTTCATAGGGACAGTAGCTAGTATAGGTAGAACATTGACTCTAGACTCAGGAGAAGCTCTGAGCTTCAGGAGGACTGAGTTTCAAAATCTGCCTCAAAATATTAGACATTTAATAGCTATGTGACCTTAGAAGCAGAAGGAAGAGAACAAGAATGAAAAAAAGAAGAATTGAATGGGAGAGGTAATGCCCTAATGGAGATGATTGGGTTAGGTCGAAGTCACTTTTTTGGAAGCCTGGACACTTCCATTGCAGGGGTGCTATTTCAGATTGCTATACCTTGTGTGGATCATACATCTCTGCTGCAAAATTGACTAAAAGAAGCCTTGGGTAGAAATTCAAGTAGAGTACCATCTGGTGGTTGACTCAGCCATTGCATGCTGAGCTAATCTGAGCACCTTGGCTAAACTTTGACTTATTATGGTACAGATGAGCTCATTTTCTAAGTAGATATCACACTACAGGAAGCTACGAGTTACCCATGCTTTATCATATACATATACAGGATGAAACTAAGAAAGAGACTGAGAGACAAGGAGAATGTTAAGATGCCTCATCCACAGTCTTTTGTTTAGTAAGTGGTTGAATTGGGTCTAGAACGAACATACTCTATTTCTGCCAAAGGCTAATCATGGCCAGAATTGAACAATAGTTAGAACAATACTTCTTATTCCATGTTAATCTTCTGGTTATTTATTCAGAGCTTTCCAAAAAAGCAAGAATAAGAGCAGGCATGTGTTTGTGGCAGCTCTTTTTGTAGTGTCTATAAATTGGAAAATGAATGGATGTCCATCAGTTGGAGAATGGTTGGGTAAATTATGGTATATGAATGTTATGGAATATTATTGTTCTGTAAGAAATGACCAGCAGGGTGAATACAGAGAGGCTTGGAAACACTTACATGAACTGATGCTGAGTGAAATGAGCAGAACCAAGAGATCACTATACACTTCAATAACAATACTATATGAGGATGTATTCTGATGGAGGTGGATATCTTCAACAAAGAGAAGATCTAATTCACTTCCAGTTGAGCAATGATGGACAGAATCAGCTACACCCAGAGAAGGAACACTGGGAAATGAGTGTAAACTGTTTGCACTTTTGTCTTTCTTCCCAGGTTATTTTTATCTTCTGAATCCAATTCTTCCTGTGCACAAGAAATTTGGTTCTGCACACATGTATTGTATCTAGGATATACTATAAGATATTTAATATGTATGGGATTGCCTGCCATCTAGGGGAGGGGGTGGAGCGAAGGAGGGGAAAATTCTGAATGGAAGTGAGTACAAGGGATAATGTTGTAAAAAATTTCCCATGCATATGTATTGTCAAAAAAATCATACTTATAAAACTAATAAAAATGAGAGAAAAAAAAAAAAGAGCAGGAGTGGTTCTATTATTCTACCCAGAAAAGGACAAGAAGAGAAAAAAGGACGAAGAGACAGAGAGTCTGTCTTTTATAGTTTCATTGACTCTGAACTCTGGCATTTCACAGTGGATAGGAGCCAAATTAGTGAAAAGAAGGAGAATTTGCAGAGGAATCATCTGATGATATTTCTCTGGGTGACACAACTCTTCGGAGCTAAAGAAAAGTAATTGAACTTAATGTCCAAACACAAAATCAGTCCATAAATCTAGGTGCCATCTATTGGAAATCTCAGAAGGGCTCCACTTCCTTTAATCTTATCTCTCCCAGACAGTTACTGTGTTCTTGATGTAATTAGAGTGATAAAACAATGTGACATAACTGCCTGCTTCTATCATAGTATCACTGCTGTTGACTTAAATGAGGGGGTAATAATTTTATAAGAGGCCCTTTATTTTTATTTTCCTTTCTGTCATGGAAGGGTGTTTTTTTAAATGGGGGAGGGGAGTAGATTTCCCTGGATAAGCACACTAGACACACCATCCTCAAAGCCTCCTGTTTTGGCAGCTTCAGTAATGTACTTTTTTTTTTTTTTTTTTTTTTTTCCCAATAGGCAAATTGAGATTCTGCACAGCAGGTGAGTACAAATGAACAGCCAGTGTTTCACAGTGCAGTCACAAATCTATCACAAATCAACATGACTGGGGCATCTTCCAGCATGGACCACTGGAACAATACTGATCAGTACTGCCTTTCTCTCCAGAGAGATCAGAAACTTTCTTCTCTCTGCTATAAGAAAGGACTATCCAGTTTCAGTTATTTTGGTTGTGTCCAACTTTTTGTTATCCTATTTGGGATTTCTTTGACAAAGATATTAATATGGTTTGCCATTTCTTTCTCCAGTTGATTTTACAGATAAGAAACTAAGGCAAGCAGGTTTAAATGACTTGCTTAGTATCATATAGCTAGTAAGTGCCTGAGGCTGGATTTGAACTCAGACCTTCCTTATGCCAAGCCTGGCACTCTTTTTTTCCCTCCAACAATTTTTTTAATTAATTAAAACTTTTTATTTTCAAAACATATGCATGGATAGTTTTTAACATTGATCCTTACAAAACCTTTTGTACCAAATTTTCTCCTCCTTCCCCCACCCCCTCTCCCAGATGGTAAGGAATCCAATATATGTTATACATATTAAATATATATATTAAATCCAACATATTTATGCATATTTATACAATAATCTTGTTTTACAAGAAAAATCAGATTAAAAAAAAAAAAGTGAAAATGCTATGTTGTGATCCACACTCAGTCCCTACAATCCTCTCTCTGGATATAGATGGCTCTCCATCACAAGATCATTGGAACTGGCCTCAATCATCTCATTGTTGAGAAGACCTGGCACTCTCCTGTACTGCCCAAGAACATGCAAGAAGTTGAAAATTTCTTTTTAATTGAGGTTTGGAAGACTTCCCAGGGCCCTTCTTGGACCCAAGGTCCAAAACCTGATCTTCCAGCTCTGGGAATAGGGATCATGTGAATTAGGCCTAGTCTCAAACTGAGAAAACTTCATCCAATCAGTTCCCATTCAGGAGATTTGGATAGGAAGTAGATCCCTGATTTCTCCTCCAGTGTGAAAAAATGCCCTTTATAATACAGGTTGACAATTTCTCTATAACTTATATGTAAGGGCCCTTTAAATGGGTGGACATGGTGCATCGGGAGATTGAGGCCCCGAAGTAACTTCTGTGGATATTAGGACTGCCCTTGGGTGGGATCTTGTCCACATTGAGATAGCTTCGTAATGGGTGACTCTCTTGCTGACTGGCTGTGTGTGTGACCTCACAGGCCCTATATAAGCCCACTGCAGGCAGCAGTCGCTCTCTTTAACCTGGCGCTCTTCACCCTGGCTCCCCAGCCTGGGTGGCCAAGCCAAGATGGATAGCCAAAAGAGGTAAGGATTTTGGTAGTGAACACCTGGGTCTTTTGACCAGGTGTTCACTCGGAACCAACAAGTCAGGGCATCAAGTCAGGGCATTATGTGAGTAGGTATAATAAAGGCTTTTAAGATTACACGTGGCTGTTCTTGAGTGCGCTACCGGTTATTAAACTATAGATTCAAGAGATCGTGGCCAGAGACCTTTGAAGGCCTCAGAGGAGGTGAGCCGGATAGAGTTCACACTGCAAAGGTCAGTGGTCAAAGGTACTCTGTTGGGCCTAGGACAGACTAGTAATTGTAACTGCCAGGAGAGCACGTTACACTTATAGGTTCAGATAGGTGCCTAAAGTTAAGAGGCTAGACTATTTGGCCCAGGGTCATTTATTCCTCCAGGCACTATACTAAGTACTTCGATATCAAAGATTGAACTTAAACCTAAAGATCTATGGTCTTAAGGCTAACTTTCTATGAACCATGTCATGCTGCTAGGAATGTTAAAATCAAGTTTCTCTAAGTTAGCTTCCTACTCTAAGAAATGATGAGTTGATGATTGACTGAAAGAAAATGCTTCTAGGTAATGGGCAGGGTGCCTCAATCACAGATAGAGTACTCAGCTTTCTGAAAGGTTTCTTGAATTGTCTTTTGATCATCTCCTCTTATTGCAGATCCACAACAAAATCTGAATCTTACCTTGACATTAATATAAACAACAATACTATTTGGGGAAATTTTCTGACTTGGGAAAACAGCTATTATCTTCCCAAACACCATCACTGCTTCCATCAAAATAATGATGGTAACACAAATGCTAATTGTTGACACTTTTTTTTTTAACTCAATAAATACTTATTCCAAAACAAAACCATCCCTACCTACTCTATTGTCCTCCCCCTCCTTCTTCTGAAAGCTGTAAATTAAAACCAAGCAAGTTGTATCATCTGAGGAGGCAAATAAAATTCCTAGAATCACAGATATTTCCTCAGCCTTCCCTACTCATGACCTTATTGGTTAACACCCATTATCTGATCCCACCTCTCCCGGTCTTGGCTTTTCAGGTGTACTTTTTGGTCATGCTAATTTAGTCCATTACTAATTAAAACTAACTTCAACCTTGACTTGCCCTCCCTTACTGTGATTTATCCTTTTCATATAGTTCTTGTTGCTTCTTTATCACATTTCTGGAAGGGGAATTTAATAGCTTTCTTCAAGTCCCAACCCTAACCATTACTATGCCCTGAATCTCCTTTTTTTTTTTTTTTTTTAAATTTAATTTTATTTTCAATCCTCTACTTTCAGTAGACTTTTCTTTTACTAAGAGGTATCATAAAACTTTGTTTAGATTAGCAGGATGATTTCAGAAAGGCCTGGAAAGATTTACATGAACTGATGCTAAGTGAAATATAAGAGTAAGGTGTAAGTGAGTAGAACCAGGAAATCATTGTACACAGCAACAGCAAGATTATATAATGATCAATTCTGATTGACTAAGCTCTTTTCAACAGTGAGGTGGTTCAGGCTAGTTCCAATGGTCTTGTGATAAAGAGAGCCATCTGCACTCAGGGAAAGAACTATGGGGACTGAGTGTGGATCACAACATAGTATTTTCACTTTTTTTGTTGTTGTTTGCTTCCATTTTTTTTTCATTTTTTTTCCTTTTTGATCTGATTTTTCTTGTGCAACATGAAAATTGTGGAAGAATTGCACATATTTAGCATATATTGAATTGCTTGATGTCTGAGGAGTGGGAGGAAGGAAAAGAAAAAGATTTGGAGCAGAGTTTTGTAGGGATGAATGTTGAAAATTATCTATGAATGTATTTTGAAAATAAAAAGTTTTAATAAATGTTTTTTTTTTAAATTCACAAGCACCAGAAAACAAACAAATAAACAATAACAACAAAAAACCACTTTGTTTCTTGGTTCTCCTATCACCTCAAACTTCATTATATCTCTACTTCCCAGTCTTTATCTTTCTCCATTTTCAATGAAGAATAAGACATTGTCCTACTTGTAAAGGCTAATTCAAATGTGTAGCAAGTCTTAGCTTCTTCAGTACAAAAAGCCAGAAATAAAGTGAATGTTTAAGAATAGGGAAATGGGAAAAAAACACATTAATATATCTATATGTGTGGCATGCACACACATATGAATGTATACATAAAAACAGATATAAACAGTTTTTTTATATATATTTTCTATGTGTATGTATATGTAAGGTTAATTACATGTTTACATATACACATGGGTAAATAAATTTTGGGGGTACATATACATATGTATACATTTCTATTCAATAAGAAATGAGGAATCTGAGGTACTCAAAGAAAGAAGAAATTATTTCTATGAATGGATGCAGGAAAAAATAAGCAAAACAAAATGGAAAATTACATAACTACAATAGTATTAATGAAAACATCTATAAAAGAAAATTGAACTTCAAGCAATGGAAAAAACAATGAAGGTCTTAGAAAGTAGATAATGAAACATATATTCCCTCATATCAGTGAGTCAAGAGATGCCCCCACATCTTTTCTATGTGCAATCTGGTTTCCATTGTCATAACTTCACTGGAACTGCTTTATTGCAATATGACTCAGCACTTCCTAATAGCAAAAAAAAATACTCTTTGAGCATGGAAATCTTCTATGTTTTCAGGACAGAAGAGATATTAAAAATTATTCAATTATTCAACAAAATTATTCAATTTATTTTTACAAGTAAGGAAGCCAAGGTACTAATAAGGTTAATGATTTCTACAAAGTCATAGGAGGAATAAATAGAATGAAGATTGAATAAACATAGGTAATTAGACTAAAAAATTCAGAACATTACTTCCTCCCCTCCCATTTCTCCTTAATAAAGTCACCTTATTCAACATCTCCACAGCATCTGAGACTTGATCAATCATCTTGTTCTTGACATTCTCTCCTCAATTCTATGAGACAGGAGCATCCAAATGTTCCTTTTACTTTTTTGACACTGCTACTTGGTTTCTTCTATCCTTTTAATATAAGCTCCTCAGAGTTCTGGTTTTGATCTTCTTCTATTTTCCTTCTAAAATAAACCCATCCATGATCTTACTCACTCCCCAAAGTTTGATGATTGTTATACATATATCTGATCTACATCTTTAGTACAAACTTCTCTTACTGACATCCTTATTCCTGCCATTACTTCAAAATTGAACATATCCTTGATTTAATTGGGCGGGAGAGGGGACAGCTAGGTGATACAGTAGATAGAATTTGAAATAAAAAAGATTCATCTTCATGAATTCAGATCTGCCTTTAATCACTTAATAGTTGTATGGCCTTGGGAAAGTTATTTTACAAATTTCTCATGTGTAAAATGAGCTGGAAAAGAACATGGCAAATCATACCAGCATCTTAGCCAACAAAACTGAAATGAGGGTCACGAAAAGGCAGATGTGGCTGAAATGAGCAAATTAACAACTGAATTTATAACTTTTCTCTAAAATGAGTTTGTCATCAATTTTACCATTCCTATTAATGATATAATGATATGTGAATTACTTGTGAGAAATGAAATTTGTGATATGTTACTTTTTTAAAAATCATTTTGATGACATTTTATTTTTTTCCAAAAATACGCAAGTATAGTTTTCAACATTCATCTTAGCAAAACCTTGTATTCCAAATTTTTTCCTTTCCTCTCCTCTCCAAGACAGTAACCAATCAGGTATAGATTAAATATGTGCAATTCTTCAAAACATTTCCATATTCTCCATGCTATACAAGAAAAATCATATCAAAAGGGAAAAAAAACCCAAAGAAAGAAAAAACAAACAAGCAAACAAATAACAATAACCAAAAGGTAAAAATACTATGTAACCAGAATCTACTATGCTTCAGGTGAAGCCAAAAAAGCAGCAATAGCCATCTTCATCTCAGATCAAGCAAAAGCAAAAATTGGGGGGCAGCTAGGTGGCACAGTGGATAGAGCACCAGCCCTGAATTCAGGAGGACTTGAGTTAAAATCTGGTCTCAGACACTTAACACTTCCTAGCTGTGTGACCCTGGGCAAGTCACTTAATCCCAGCCTTAGAAAAGGAAAAAAAAAAAAAAAAAGAAAGAAAAAAAAGAAAAAAATTGATCTACTTAAAAGAGATAAGGAAGGGCAATATTAAACATACACGCACCAAGTGGTGCAGCATCCAAATTCTTAAAAGAGAAATTAAGAGAGCTGCAAGAAGAAAACTATAATACTGGGAGATCTCAACCTTGCACTCTCAGAATTAGATAAATCAAACCACAAAATAAATAAGAAAGAAGTCAAAGAGGTAAATAGAATACTAGAAAAGTTTGATATGATAGATCTTTGGAGAAAACTAAATGGATACAGAAAGGAGTACACTTTCTTCTCAGCACTTCATGGAACCTATACAAAAATTGATCATATATTAGGATATACAAACCTCAAAATCAAATGCAATAAGGCAGAAATAGTAAATGCAATCCCTAGGACCAGATGGATTTACATGTGAATTCTATGAAACATTTAAAGAACAATTAACTCCAATACTATATAAACTATTTGAAAAAAATAGGGATTGAAGGAGTCCTACCAAATTCCTTTTATGACACAGACATGGTACTGATACCTAAACCAGGTAGGGTGAAAATAGAGAAAGAAAATTATAGACAAATCTCCCTAATGAATATTGATGCTAAAATCTTAAATAAAATATTAGCAAAAAGACTACAGAAAATCATTCCCAGGATAATAGATTATGACCAAGTGGGATTTATACCAGGAATACAGGGCTGGTTCAATATTAGGAAAACTATTAGCATAATCAACTATATCAATATCAACTATATCACTATATATAGTTATATATTATATATATATAATATATAACTATATCAACCAAATTAACAAAAACCATATGATCATTTCAATAGATGCAGAAAAATCATTTGAAAAAATCCAACATCCATTCCTACTAAAAACACTTGAGAATATGGGAATAAATGGATAATTCCTTAAAATAATCAGGAGCACATATTTAAAACCATCAATAAACATCATAAGTAATGGCAATAAACTGGAACCTTTCCCAGTAAGATCAGGGGTGAAACAAGGCTGCCCACTATCACCATTACTATTCAATTTTGTATTAGAAATGCTAGCCTCGGCAATAAGAGTCAAAAAAGAGAGTAAAGGAATTAGAGTAGGTAATGAGGAAACCAAACTATCACTCTTTTTGCAGATGATATGATGGTATACTTAGAGAACCCCAAAAGATTCTGCTAAAAAGCTATTAGAAATAATTCATAACTTTAGCAAAGTTGCAGGATACAAAATAAATCCACATTAAATACTCAACATTTTTATACATTACCAACAAAATCCAACAGCAAGAGATACAAAGAGAAATTCCATTCCAAACAAATGTTGAGAGTATAAAATATTTGGGAATCCATCTCCCAAAGAAAAGTCAGGAATTATCTGAGCAAAATTACTAAACACTTGCCACAAAAATAAAGTCAGATTTAAATAATTGGAAAGACATCCAGTGCTTGTGGATAAGCCCAGCGAATATAATAAAGATGACAATACTCTCCAAACTAATCTATTTATTTAGTGCTATACCAATCAGACTCCCAAGAAACTATTTTAATCACCTAGAAAAAATAACAACAAAATTCATATGGAAGAATAAAAGGTCGAGAATTGCAAGGGAACTAATGAAAAAAAACTCAGAGGAAGGTGGTCTAAGTGTACCTGATCTAAAGCTATATTATATAGCAGCAGTCACCAAAACCATTTGGTACTGGCTAAGAAATAGAATGGTAGATCAGTGGAACAGATTAGATACAAAGGACAAAAAAGGGTACATCTATAGCAATCTAATCTTTGACAAACCCAAAGATACCAACATTAGGGACAAAAATTCATTATTCGGAAAAAACTGTTGGGAAAACTGGAAATTAGTATGGCAGAAATTAGACATGGATCCACACTTAACACCATATACCAAGATAAGATCAAATTGGGTCCATGATTTAGGCATAAAGAATGAGATCATAAATAGATTAGAGGAACAGAGAATAGTCTACCTCTCAGACCTGTGGAGGAGGAAGGAATTTATGACCAGAGGAGAACTAGAGATCATTATTGGTCACAAAATAGAAGATTTTGATTACATCAAACTAAAAAGTTTCTGTACAAACAATACTAATGCAAACAAGATTAGAAGGGAAGTAACAAATTGGGAAAATATTTTTAAAAGTAAATGTTCTGACAAAGGTCTCATTTCCAAAATATATAGAGAACTGACCCTGATTTATAGGAAACCAAACCATTCTGCAATTGATAAATGGTCAAGGGATATGAACAGACAATTCTCAGATGATGAAATTGAAACTATTTCCACTCATATGAAAGAGTGTTCCAAATCACTACTGATCAGAGAAATGCAAATTAAGACAACTCTGAGATACCACTACACACCTGTCAGATTGGCTAAGATGACAGGAACAAATAATGATGACTGTTGCAGGGAATGTGGGAAAACTGGGACACTGATGCATTATTGGTGAAGTTGTGAAAGAATCCAAATATTCTAGAGAGCAATTTGGAATTATGTCCAAAAAGTTATCAAACTGTGTATACTCTTTGATCCTGCAGTGCTACTACTAGGATTATATCCCAAAGAAATACTAAAGAAGGGAAAGGGACCTGTATGTGCCAAAATGTTTGTGGTAGCCCTATTTGTAGTGGCTAGAGACTGGAAAATGAATGGATGCCCATCAATTGGAGAATGGTTGGGTAAATTATGGTATATGAATGTTATGGAATATTATTGTTCTTTAAGAAATGACCAACAGGATGAATACAGAGAGGGTTGGAGAGACTTACATCAACTGATGCTGAGTGAAATGAGCAGAACCAGGAGATCATTATACACTTCAACAACAATATTGTATGGGATGTATTCTGATGGAAGTGGATATCTTCAACAAAGAGAAGATCTAATTCAAACCCAATTGATCAATGATGGACACAATCACCTACAACCAGAGAAGAAACACTGGGAAAGGATTTTTGTTTTTCTTCCCAGGTTATTTTTACCTTCTGAATCCAATTCTTCCTGTGTGACAAAAAAAAATTCAGTTCTGCACACATATATTATATCTAGGATATACTACAATATATTTAACATATATGAGAATGCCTGCCATCTAGGGGAGAGAGTGGAGGGAAGGAGGGGAAAATTTGGAACAGAAGGGAGTGCAAGGGGTAATGTTGTAAAAAATTACCCATGCATATGTACTGTCAAAAAAAGTTATAATTATAAAATTAATTAAAAAAAAATAAAGATGAGGAAACTTAGACAAAAAAAAAGAAAATTATTTTTTTCTCCTAGAATACTTGGGCAAATTAAAGGCATTTTCTTGCATTTGAATAAAATATTGCATTTTTATTAAAAAAGAAAAGAATATGGCTACATTTTGTGACAATAATGATTATGTGTGTGCTTCTATTGACAATAGGCTAATTAGACTTTAACTAGACAAAATTAAATTGTTCTTGCTTCTCTACCTTTAGTTAGTTCTCCATCAATTGAGTCTTGGATTTTGTGCCATATGTATGTGTTTCATTTCTCTTTTGCCTTTTTAATCATGTGGTTTAGGAATAAATATTACTCCAAGAAAGTGTATAAAAGTTAAATCTCTTGAAGAAATTACGTCCATTAACAATAGAGATATAACACTAACTGTTGGTATGATAAAGTCAAGATTTTCAAGGATTATTCTCCTTCATAATGAAAGATTATATAGCACACTAAATACTTAAAGCAAAAAGGAAATTGTGTTGTTTTTTTTTTTGTTTGTTTTTTAAGATAAAAAACTTTGAAGAATTGACCAATTATTGCTTTCAAAGAGCTTCATTAATCCTCAAAAAGTAAGGAAAGTTCTTTAAAGATATTTGAAGAGGTTATCAATTTTTCTATAGTATGTACAACCTTCTTGAAATTAGAATAGTAAGAAGACTAATTAAAATAATTAATCTAATCTAATTAATCTAATTATTAATTAATCTAATCATTATAAAATGCTTGCCTTGGATAAGAGAATATGAAGTTTAAAGTAGTAAAAATTGGGGGGAAACATGTATTTTTTTTAATTAATGGAAATCACTTTTTTTCCAAAGTAATATTAAACTTGAATGATCTGGCTCTGTGCCTCTGGTGATCCTGACAGCTTTATTTCCATTGACTGAATGATGACCTCTGGTAAATATATTCATATTCTGAGAAGCAGAGTTTATTCTGGAACTACAGTTAAATACAGGCATAAAACTATAACATATCATTGCATTCATACATTATAAAAAATTAAGAAAATTATCTAATATATAAAAATAAAAATTCCAACCATCTGATCAAGTAAGCCCAATTTTAAGCACATGAAACATAAAAAAGCAAGACTTAAAAAAAACAACTAATCTTCTAAGGTAAATTCATTTATAAATTTTGAAAAAAAAATTAATCATTGAAATATGAACTTAAAATTCCATAAACATATAAAGAGTTTTTTTTTTATATAAGTAGATAATAAAAATATTTTACTTTGTATTTGGTAAATTTGCACAACACTATATCACATTATCTCTCACCTATTTTACTATTCTAATTCATCTTCATCCTGCTTCCAAAATCCTCCTTCTTCAAATCTTGTACACAATTGCCAAGACTTCTGCTTAGTAGTATGACTTCATTTGAAAACTATTTGTGCAAAACTGTTTCATAACCTTATCTTACTAAGAGAATAGATTTTGAGCTCCTCAGCATAGAATTCCTAGCTCTAATTCACTTTAAGTTTCCAGTCTTTTCTTTCACTACTGTCTTGAGAGTGCTCCATACTTCAGCCAAACTAACTACTTTTTATACCTTTATAATATGTGATTATTCTTACCTCTACAGTTTTGTTAATATAATGGAAAAAGTCACTGAAGTTAGAGCAAGTAGAGCCAACTTCTACAAGTACCTCTTTCTGTATTACTTGTATGATCTTGGGTAAATATTCTCTTTTTTTGAGAAACTGTTTTCTTATCTATAAAACAAAGATTCTAATATTTGTACTACCAACTACACAAAGTTGTTGTGAAAAAAAATCTACATAAACTATGGAGTGCATCATAGAGATATGTCATTATTGCCACTATTTAGTTCTCAATTCTCTGAATTAGGGATGCCATACTAGAAGACCAATTCACAGTCTGAAACCCTCAGGAAGTTTTGCATGATACCCCATCCCACCTTCAATAAAACACAATTTAGAGATTACCTTTCCTTCCTTCCAACCTTCACAAATCTTTGTATTTGCCTTTTTGTGGTATTACTGTAATCTATTTTATAATAATAATAACTAATGAATAACTAACTACAGTAAACATCGGAGCATTGAGATAAAAGAATCCAGTCATGTTTTTAGGATGATTATTTCTGTACTTATTTTTCTTGCTTACATTATAAATTCTTTAAGAGAAGGGATTCATCTGTGATGTACCACTTTTAGAGAGTCCATAATAATCTTCTGTTTATAATAGGAACTCAAATTTTCATTGAACTAAGTTATGTTTGTAAGTGAATGATGGGGAAAAAAGAGGTCTAAAAATAAGATATAGGCCATTAAGACCTACGGGCTTCCCTTTGAGAGTAGGAATTATTTCATTTTAATATTTGCAATTCAGCTCAGCAAATAGAATCTAGCAAATATTAGGTACTTAATACATGCTTCTTGACTAATTAATTCTTCAACATACTCATTCTGAACCAGTTCTTTCACAAGTGATGATTAGAAACATCAACATATTTATATAACATATTAAGATTTACTGAGTGCTTTCCTCATAACAACATTGTGAGATGAGTAGTGCAATTGTCAAACACATTTTATAGGTGAGGAAACTGAAGCTCATTTAGGTGAAATTATTTCCTTATAATCACATGACTAGTAAATGTCAGAGCCAGGATTCAAAATCAGTTTTCTTGACTTTAGGTCCTGTGTCCTTTCCAAAAGGGTAAAAAAAAGCTCTGCAGTTTGAAAAAGATATATCCATAGTAGATTGTCATAGTGGGGTACAATAGGAAAGAGATAACTGTTGATACAATAGCACTGAGGCCATTGAGCTAAGAGAACTCTCAGTGGCTTGTGAAGCTTGGCAAACTACCATAGCTTTTGGTTATTGGGATAGGGCCAATCCTAGGCCTAGAGTTACAGAGTCAATCCATCAGCAATTATAAACATAGGATAGAAGCAGATTCTTGGAATGGGTTAAGGGGAACCAAAATGAACTACATGTCAGACACAAGTAAAGAAACTGGAAAATGTTGCTCCCACGTTGCGTGGTACTAAGGAAGAAAATCTTATACAAGTTTGGCTTCAAACTAAGAAGTCATTCTGAGCCCACAGCAAACTCAAACCATCTTTGGGGACAACTATTGCCTATATAGCACATGGCTGGATCCAATTTATAAGTCACTTGGAAGAAATAAGAAATGGAGGAGGAGGAGCAGGAATTCTAGTAAGAACAATGAAAAACCAGTTGCAACAATTGCAACATAGCCAACTATATCTCTCTAGGCATCAATTCTTTCCTAACATTAATCACAGCTAAATCATAATTATAATGTTTAATTATTTGCAGATATCGGTTTGCCCTGTGGTGTAGAAAGACAATGATTGCAGGATGGGGAAATTCTGCTCCATTTTCTTCTATCAACATGGTAGGTATGGTAGAAACAGGCAGAGACAGCTGTAGTCATCAGTTCTCAATCAGATGATTTCACCTCAGGTCTCTTTTCAGACTCCCCAAAGAAACAGTATGCACCCTAGATTATATAAGTAGGATGTGGGACTCTGGTTCAGGTTGGGAAAGTCACATGGTAAGACCCCTCCCACTCTAAAAATATCATTGTAATAAGAATGTTTTCATGTTCATTTTCATTTTAATAGAAACATTATTTATTTATTTTAAACAATATTTTTAAAAAATTTTAAATTCAAAAACCTCTTCCTTCCTTACACCCTTCCCTCACCCATGGAGAAGGCAAGAAATGTGATATCAATTATACAAGTGAAATCATGTAAAACACATTTATATATTAGCCATGTTGAGGAAGAAAAAAAAACCAAGAAAGAAACAAAATGAAAAACTATAATTTAATCCGCATTCAGACTTTACCAGTTTTTTCTCTACAGGTGAATACTATTTGTTCATCATAAATCCATCTTAATATTCTTGAATCATTGTATTGCTGAGAATAGTTGTCATGCACAATTGATCATCATATAATATTGCTATTATTGTGTACAATGTTCTCCTAGTTCTGCTCACTTCACTTTGCATCATTTAATATAAATTTTCACAAGTGTTTTTTTTTTAATTTCTCATAGCGCAATAATATTCAGACATTATAATTTATTCAAGCATTCCTCAATGGATAGGCATCTCAATTTCTAAGTCTTTGCCATTACAAAAAGTCTATATTTTTTCACATATAGGTCTTTTTTCTTTTTCCTTTTATCTTTTTGTGCTAAAGATATAGTAATGGTATTGCTCATCAAAGGATATGCATATAGCCCTTCAGCTATATACGATATATACGGACCTTCACACATGATAGAATCAGTTCATAGATTCACCAACAGTGCATTTATGTGCCTATGTTTCCACATCCTTTACAATGTTTGTCATTTTTCTTTTCCAACACAGTTAATTTTATAAGTGTGAGTTGATATTTCAGAATTCAATTTATATTTCTCTAATCAATAATAACATAATTTTTCTGTGATTAAAGATAGCTTTTATTTCTTTTTAAAAACATCAAGAAAGAGAGAATTATAGAGACTGAAAGCAAATGGAAGCATATTATTTTTATCTTTTGTTTAATTTTTCTTTCTCATAATTTTCCCCTTTTGTTCTGATTTTTCTTTCATAACATGACTAATATGGACAATTTAAAATGTTTGTGTATGTATAACTTATATCAGAATTTCACCTATTATAAGCTATAACTTTATCTAAGACTTATTTGTTTTGTTATAGTAACCTAATTCTGTCTTTACTTTTTACTTTACTATTTTTACTCTTTATACTTTTATGAGGAAGACACTAGAATTTGACAGACTCCAAACTTGGCTCAATCAACTAACTTTCTAAAATCCCATATATTCAACCATTTGGTACTTTATTAAATATAAACATTCTGAATCATGATTACTCTAATTCGACATTCATTATTGAGGATCTAGTGTGTTTAAGTCATTGTGGTAAGGTCTGCTAATAAAGAGAAATGAAAAACTTCTTGTCATAGACAATCATAAATCTTATTTTCCACTGTTTTTCCTTTAGCTTCTGAGATGCTTAGTTTTGCTGCAACAATAATAATAGCTGGGTATGGTGGTACATGCCTATTATCCCTGCTACTATAGATATCAATACTGTTGTTTCATCTGAGCTCCAGATTTCTGAAATGCAGTAACTCTAAAGTCAAGTACCTCACTAAGTCTAGCACCAATGTAGTGAGCCCAGAAAAGGGAATCAACAGGCTGCCTAAAGAGTGACAAAAAGCCCATGTAGAAAATGTATCAGATCAAAGCTTTTATGTTTATGAGCATTGGGTCAGGCTATGAGTAATTGCTACTCTTCCAGGTTGAGTAAGATAAGAAAGGAAGGGAAGGGAAAGGAAAAAAAAAAGAAAGGGAAAAGATAAAAATGATAGTATAATGCTTAAATACACTAGAAATTAATGTGATTTAACTTTAACACTAAATTATATGTAATAACTTTATTGTTGGCTCCCTAGATAAATCCACAAAGTAGCTGTTATAAAAATTAGTTCACATTCCTCAGGTCTCCAATTTCATTTTCTCTTAAACTTTTTAACAAAGAATTTTGCTTTCCACTTTACTAAGAATATAGTTACACAGGGGCTCCACCTGCTTTAAGGCATTTCTTTGTTTTTTCTTTCCCCAGTAGAATAAAAACTCTTTTAAAACAACCATCCTTGTTTTTATATGTATTCCCAACACTTAGCACAGTTGCTACTTTAAAAAAGAAATAAATAAAAACACTTAGTAAATGCTATAGAGCCTAGCTAGCTAAATATTTATCTGTTTTTTTGACTAATTAAACTTAATACTCCAGTTCTCAGATGGATCCATGACCTCATTATATAGGTATTCTCTTCATGGATGCATATATGTGTACACACACCCACACACACACACGTGTATTTAAAATATATTTTTAAGTTAAATCTGCATTAACATTTTCTTCATAATTTTCTTAAATCTTAATCAATAAAACAATTTCTAATCTTTAGTATTTCCTTAAAACATGCCAATCTTATAGCATTTGCACATTTCTGAAATGTATATGATCCCAATGTTAAAAAGTTGTATACAGATATACAGCTGTACTATAGGTAGAACCAGGAAATAGCTCAACAACATTGTAAGTATTCATTCAAATAATTAGTTATTATTATAAATAAATAAATTATAAAAAATTTATATTATATTTGTATAATATAAATTTATATTATATTTATATAATAAAAATTATATATAAATAATTAGTTATTATTCAAGAAAAAGTGATCAAGCTGTCCATAGCTTTTGCATCAGTAATTCGACCACTGAGCATATATTCCAAGGAATAAAAACAGAAACAAAGTCTAATAGATACTCAAATATTCATATTTATTACATTTTCTAATGGTGGCAAAGAATTGGAAATAAAATAGTTTCCCTTTAATTGGGAAATAACTAAATAAAAACCATAGTATAAAAACCATAATAAGGTAATGGGCTGCTATTGTGCTGTAAGAAATTACTTATATTGAGGAACTCAGAGAAACAAGAAAATATTTCTATTAACTGATGCAGAGGCACAAGTGTGAGGATTGGGTGAGAGTTTTGTTTCTACAGAGTTATGAAATTTAAATCAGAAAAAAAAATGAAATTGAAATCTATAAAATCTAATGAAATCTAATGTAGAAGCCAAATGCAGAAGAAGGAAACAAAAACTAATGGAGGGAAAATGTAATCAGAGATGGGGACTCAGACTTGCAAATGACTATAAAATATAATCAGAGGTGAGGACTTACTCAGAAATGGAAGGGAAGATGTAATTAAAGATTTATACTCAGATGGGGGAAAAAAGAAATGATTTAATTAGGGGTAGAGATACACATAGGGGAATTAGACTCTCCAAATAGGCTGTAACTTTTGTAGTACTTTGCCAATAGGCAATCAGGATAAGGACTAAATTACATCCAATTAAGGTGATCACCAAGATAATGATGTAATGGGGGTGGAGATTTACACTCTCAGTGAGAGAGGGGGGATTAGGTACTCCAGATAACTGTGACCTCTGTGGTATTCAGTCAATGGAGAATCAGCAGAGGGACTTGTATTTCAGGTGACAGGGTATAAAAAGACATATCTATTGATTCCAAGTGTGCTCATTCTATTGTCATCACTTCTACAGTTGTATAATTAAAGATTTTTAATTTCACTCCTCCCCAGTTCCAATGTAGTTATGAAAAAATATATAGTGACAATGACATAAATGAAAATCTTAATAATGAAAAGTTGAACCAGGAGTAACTGAAAAATCCAGTGAAACTCCAGGGGAACTTCCTCCATCATCTTAGAGAAAAAGGCTTGGGGACAGGAAGACTCTTTGAACTAAATATGTATACATTGCAGATTCAGGTGCTATATTTTCAGGTTCTTGCTTAATTGCTTTTTTTTTTTTTTTCATCACCAAGGAGGGTTCAAATTGGAGGGGGTATGTGAAATAACAAGGAAGAGATGGAAGGAGGAGTAGAGAAAGAGGAGAGAGATGGGAGGAGGGAGGCAGAGAGGGAAAGAGAGAGTGAGAGAAGGAAGGAAGAGGAGAAAGAGATAGAAGGAAGGAAGAGGAGAGAGAGAAATATGGAAGAGAGAAAGAGAGAGATGGAAGGAAGGAAGAAGGGAAGAGAAGGAAGGAAGGAAAAGGGGGAGAGACAGACAGACAGACATGGAAAAAAGAGGAGAGAGATGGAAAGAAGGAAAGACCTTAGTCAAACTTTTTCCAATAGTACCTGGAAATACACAAGCACCTAGCACTTAGAAAATCATTTATATTTTACTTCTTTTTCTCTAGAACCTAGAAAACCACTTAATTTATTAAATTTATTGCATTGAATTATTAAATTAAATGATGTCACAGTACATATATAGTTCTCTCAAGTACAGATCTTATTCTAGCATATTGCTATCATCTGATCATGTTGAAAAAAAAATTAGAGAGAGATTATCTTGTTTGACTCTTATTTTACATTTGAAGAGATTGAGACCCAGAGACATTAAATGGCTAGCTCAAGATTGAAAACTAATTTTCAGGGAGAAAATAGCAAATGACAAATGTATGCATCTTAAGTATTCTATACCAAAAACCTTTAAGAAAGGTCTTATGCCTTTATAATAGCTCTTTTTCTATGAAAGAGTGTCTGCTGTGCCTAGATCCCTAGTGTGAAATGCAAGGTTATGAAGTGCAAATTCACTTTAATAACTCTCATGAGGCAAAAGTCTTAATCTGTTTTTGAAGGCTAACTAGAAATGCAATACAGGAATTTGCTAACTGTTCTTTCCTCATTGTAGACATTAGCCAAATTTCAAGCTTTCATTATTTATATCTCTCTATGAGTGAGGGTAAATGGGATGCAAAAGCTCCCTTAAGGCAATTATAGGAAGTCAATTACATTTGCCATGTAAATTCCCCTGAAACAAAAATATGCAAGTGAATTGTGGGGAGTTTTCCATACTAATCTCCGCTGGGTAGTGGAATGACCTATTGGACAGACTATTTTCCATCCCTTCCTCACAACACTCTAAGATGAAACTTTCTT
This sequence comes from Sminthopsis crassicaudata, assembly GCF_048593235.1. NCBI lineage: Eukaryota > Metazoa > Chordata > Mammalia > Dasyuromorphia > Dasyuridae > Sminthopsis > Sminthopsis crassicaudata. The sequence goes on from NC_133618.1 coordinate 564,515,581, forward strand.
ATCCTGTCCAATAAAAAGCAACATCATTGTTTCCCCTAAGACCCCCCCCCCCCTCTCCTTCCCTTCCCTTTGGTTCTTAATCAAATAAATGAATTGTACATTTCTCAGGCCCAGCCCACTGGCAAGGGATAATGTAGAGAGTCTACTGGGAGTTAGTTTTTTTTTTTTTTTTTTTTTTTTTTTAAGTTGTTTTTCCTTGTGAATTCAGTTCATCTATCACTGGAATGGCCTGTGGTCCCCACCTCCATGACCTCTAAACCAATAGGGATGCATCAGAAAAGTCATAGGCAGAGATTCCAAAACCCATGTCTTTTCCTGGGATTTGGCTGAACTCCACCCATTCCATACAATACTCCAAGAATGGTCTAAACTATGGGAAAGATATGCCCACCCCCAAAATGAAATCACAGGAGGATTTTGGTAGTGTTGAGATAAGTGTGAACAGCTTCTTGTTTTTATGAGAGAACTCTGAATACCAGTCTTTCGTGTTTGGACAAAGAGGAATAAAATAGTCCAGGAAAAAAGCTCATGTTACCCAATCGCAGAGAGTAAGCCGCCAAAGACTGGGGAATTCAGATTTAGTTCCAAAGGGTCTGAATCTATAAGGAAAAACTAAAATGGCTCTTGACTCCCCAAGAAGCCTTCAAAGACTTAGGAACTTTGGTTACATTGTTTTTCTCCCAAAACCCCTATAGCAACCACTTTAGCCTTTGATTCTTATTCATTTTTAGTATAATTCAATAGTATTTTAAAAACAAAAATAGAGGTATTTGGTGAAGGGCAGAGGCTATAGGAAGGAATGTACCTACTTCTGCCACTTATAATAGTAATTCTATAAACTTATATGTCACAAACTTTCTAGACCTCAGTTTCCTCATCTATAAAATGAGAAAGTTAGACCAGATGGTCTCTGCAGTTCTTTCCAGCTCTAAATCTATATAATTTTATATATTCATTTTCTGTGTTTCATTTAACTGTCAGCAAGAATCCCAAAGTTTCTCAGTATTTTTCCAAGTTTCTGGTCCCCTCTCGAACTTGACTTGATATATCAAGCTTCTGAAAACACTAGAGGAAAATGGCTAAATGAGTGTTAAGTATTTTCTCTCTTTTTTAACAAATTTCCTCCAAACTGACCACTAAGTCTTTACCTCCATTCTTTCCATATACTTCCTCTTTACCATTTATTCTGCTATAATGTGTGTGTTCCAGTTGTATCTGAGTTGAAATGTCAACACTAAGAAAAGGGAGGACTCTAATTACCACACTTTAATTTATAGTTCTTGAACTAGTTGCTGTCTAATTGGTCTCCGATGTTCAAAATCCAGTTGGAAAGTTTACATATGAGGCAACCAGGCGGGGGCGGCAGGAATGCACAGCTTAGGAGGACAAGAAAATTATGTCCATACCTCATGATTTGCTTCTGCCCTTCTTGATTCTTCCTCACTTCATCCCAAGCTGAGAATAGATATATTTTGGATGCTGCTGGTGAAAAATACCTTTCTGTCTCTGGTTTGTCTCAATGTACAAAACAGGAAGAATTCAAGAGAGATTTGTACCAGTCACTAAAACTCTTAACTGGCCAATTTCATCCAGTTCAGTCACACTGTCCCCCTTGGGGGACAAGGAGGTGTGGTGGGGGAATGAGGAAGGAGAAACAATCAGAGGAATGATGAGAAAGAGTAAGGTTTTAATGAAATTGGAATCAGATCCACTGTGTTCTCTGACTTATTATTTTTTTTTTACACTTAACAGTATTTCATTTTCCCTCCAATTACATGAAAAGATAGTTTTCAATCTTCATCTCTGTAAGATTTTTAACTCCAAATTTTCTTCTTCCCTTTCTTTCCTCCTCCTTCCCATGACAATAAGCAATCTGATGTAAGCTATACATAGATAATCATGTTAAACATAATTCCATATTAGTCATGTTATAAAAGAAGACTCAGAACAAAAAGGAAAAACATAAGAAAACAAAGCAAAACAAAAAAATAATATTGTATGCTTCTATCTGCATTCAGACTGCATAGTTCTTTTTCTGGATATGCTAAACATTTTCCGTCAGGAGTCCTTTGGGATTGTCTTAAATCATTGCACTGCTGAGAAGAGCTAAGTATATCATATTCAATTACTGAACAATGTTGCTGCTACTATATTCAATGATCAGATTTCTGCTTTCTTCATTGAGCATCAGTTCATGTAAGTCTTTTTCAGATTTTTTCTGAAATCTGCTCATCATTTCTTGTAGAAAAATTATATTCCATTCATTTGTATACTACAACTTTTCCAGCCATTTCCCAGTTGATGAAATTTCCAATTCTTTAACACCATAAAAAGAGTTGCTATCAATATCTTTAGACATGTGGCTAACTTCTCTTTCTAATAAGAAGCTAGATTTCCTTGGACTTTCAAAACAATTATTTTGCCAGGGACAAATATTGCATCATAATCCTTAACAATAGGTATCACCTATGCTACTTAATTAAATTCTATCAGTTCTTTTCTCTCTTTCTTATCCTTACCTCCTACACGTTATCATACTTCAGAAAAACTTCTAAACCAAATTGTCTAATAATTACCAAATTTAAGGAAAATATTAATCTCAAGCACAAATGGAAGGGAGAAATACACAAATGCAATATATAATTCTCCTTGGGGTGCTGCTTCCCATTTGTCTAAGAGATGATGGTATGTCTCCTACCTATCATTAAGTTGGTTTCAGGTATGCATGTGTAAAAACAAGATAGATACACTTTCCAGATCCTCCTAAATTAAGTCAATATATTGTAGCTTCATTATCACATTTCAATATTAAACTTTGTATATTCAGGAATGTTATTTCCTCCATGCCAAAAATGTATTCTACAAAAATGTATCCTCAAAATAAAGGAAATTTTTTTCTTTACTCCTGGTTAGCAATATCTTTGTAACTTTCCCTATCCATTAGAATGGGTATTTGAAAGTGGACTGAACCTTAATTTTTTTTTTTTAAACTAGCCAGTTCCTACTCTTTCTAATACAACTTCTTTTTAGGACTTTTTATTAATTTCCTTCTTTAAGGTTCTCTTTCCTCTGTTTTCTTCACCCTTGTCTCTTAGTCCTTTGCTTTCTTCACTTTCTTCTTGCATATCAACCCCCTATCTCCTCCTCAGCTGACACTGACTTCATTAGGATTCCTAGACATACAAGACAAACACTACATTCAAGATTACTCCAACATCTATCCCCAGATGGCAGGGCTGTTGTCTAACAAGTGTGGCTCTTAAAGGCAGCAGCCCAACAGCAACAGCTGTGGGTTCATATGCATTCCAGACCTGCCTAGCTAGGGGAAAATCACTCCTAGTGGTCCTCTTCAGCACCACACCACTTGAACACCTCTATCTGAGGAAGAAAATAAAATAAAGCAAATCCTTCCCCCAAAGATGTTGAAGTGCTTTATGATAGAATTGGCTGCAGTCATAAATATTTTAAGGCTGGAGAAGGACTCTTTAAGATTGAGAAAGCTGTAAAATGAAAGATTATCTTGTCTGAGTTCAAACATACCAGAGCAAACAGAACTGCTGATAGACCCTACCTCATCCCCCAGGCTTCCTCAAAATGCTAGTGTTGGGTACATGAGACATACCCTGAATCAAACAACCCCACAAAGCTAGCAACAGGGACTAAAGATCTTCCTTTTTATATAATTAATTATATATCTAATACCTTGAGGCTTGAAGAAATATGTCTTGTGTCACCAAGCAGTTGCTTGTACAATCGAGTGTGGGAATGTATCCTGAATAATAAAGCAGATTCTAAGTGGAGATAGGCAAAAGTACTATAGAGCACTTTGAGATTCTGGGGGATTTAATTTTCTAGGCTTTGTCACCTGATGACCTGGTTAGGAAAGTTGGGTGATAGGGCAAAGAATGAGGTTATTAAGGAGTAGAAATATAGGTGTGGGAATCTGACTCTTGTTCCCAGAAGCCCTATTTTCCTTTCCTTAACACTTTAAATCCAAGAACTGTAGCTCACTTTAGATCCCTTACAAGGTAATCTAGGATCTCTCTCCTCTCCCCAGTCTACCAAATCTTAGCTTCTAGAAGTTAAAAGTATATTTGGCTTAGAGTTTCCTTAGAGAGAAATCATGCTATATAAATAAAATCATTGTGTTAGTGTATATAAATATATACAAACATTGAAAGTAACAAATGTGTGTTTTTATGTATCTACTATAGGAAATTAAGCAGAAAAAAAAGAATCCTCCCTCCTCCACCTTAATCACCACTTATCTGAAAGAAGGAGGGGAAGAAAAAAATTCAGTACAGAAATGGATTTTCCTACCGAGAAATTGTGAAAGGCCTTTGTTTAGAAATTCAAAAGAAGACCACTCGCTATTTATATGAATATGTTTTTCTTTTCTTGAAGAAATAAAATATTTCTATGTTATTCTACTACCTTTAGCAATCCCTTGCTAAAGACAAGAATTTTTATTTACTTTCTGAGATAACTTTTTTTTTATTATATAATTATAACATTTTTTTTGACCGTACATATGCATAGGTAATTTTTTTTTACAACATTATCCCTTGTACTCCCTTCTGTTCTGAATTTTTCCCCTCCTTCCCTCCACCCCCTCCCCTAGATGTATATCCAAGGTATAATATATACGTGCAGAACCGAATTTTGTTGTTGTTGTTGTTGTTGTTGTTGCAAAGGAAGAATTGTATTTGAAAGGTAAAAATAATCTGAGAAGAAAAAAAAAAAGCTCACAGTTTACACTCATTTCCCAGTGTTCCTTTTTCTGGGTATAGCTGATTCTGTCCATCATTGATCAATTGGAATTGGTTTAGCTCGTCTATCAGAATACATCTTCATATAGTATCGTTGTTGAAGTGTATAATGATATCCTGGTCCTGCTCATTTCACTCAGCATCAGTTGATGTAAGTCTCTCCAAGCCTCTCTGTATTCATCCTGTTGGTCATTTCTTACAGAACAATAATATTCCATAACATTCATATACCATAATTTACCCAACCATTCTCCAATTGATGGACATCCACTCATTTTCCAGTTTCTAGCCACTACAAAAAGGGCTGCCACAAACATTTTGGCACATACAGGTCCCTTTCCCTTCTTTAGTATTTCCTTGGGATATAAGCCCAGTAGTAGCACTGCTGGATCAAAGGGTATGCACAGTTTGATAACTTTTGGGGCATAGTTCCAAATTGCTCTGCAGAATGGCTGGATTCTTTCACAACTCCACCAACAATGTATCAGTGTCCCAGTTTTCCCACATCCCCTCCAACATTCATCATTATTTGTTCCTGTCATCTTAGCCAATCTGACAGGTGTGTAGTGGTATCTCAGAGTTGTCTTAATTTTCATTTCTCTGATCAGTAGTGATTTGGAACACTCTTTCATATAAGTGGAAATAGTCTTAATTTCATCATCTGAAAATTTCTGTTCATATCCTTTGACCATTTATCAATTGGAGAATGGCTTGATTTCTTATAAATTAGAGTAAATTCTCTGTATATTTTGGAGATGAGGTTTATCAGAACCTTTAACTGTAAAAATGTTTTCCCAATTTGTTACTTCCCTTCTAATATTGTTTGCATTAGTTTTGTTTGGGCAAAAACTTTTTAATTTGATGTAATCAAAATTTTCTATTTTGTGATCAATAATGATCTCTAGTTCTCCTTTGGACACAAATTCCTTCCTCCCCCACAAGTCTGAGACGTAAACTATCCTATGTTCCTCTAATTTATTTATGACCTTGTTCTTTATGCCTAAATCATGGATCCATTTTGTCTTATCTTAGTATGTTGTGTTAAATGTGCATCCATGCCTAGTTTCTGCCATACTAATTTCCAGTTTTCTCAACAGTTTTTGTCAAATAATGAATTCTTATCCCAAAAGTTGGGATCTTTGGGTTTGTCAAACACCAGATTGCTATAGTTATTCACTACTTTGTCCCGTGAACCTCACCTATTCCACTGATCAACTAGTCTATTTCTTAGCCAATACCAAATGGTTTTGGTGACTGTTACTTTATAATATAGTTCTAGATCAGGTACAGCTAGACCACCTTCATTTAATTTTTTTTTTCATTACTTCCCTTGAAATTCTCGACCTTTTGTTGTTCCATATGAATTCTGTTGTTATTTTTTCTAGGTGATTAAAATAGTTTCTTGGGAGTCTGATTGATATAGCACTAAATAAATAGATTAGTTTGGAGAGTATTGTCATCTTTATTATATTCACTGGGCCTATCCACAAGCATTGGATGTCTTTCCAATTATTTAAATCTGACTTTATTTTTGTGGCAAGTGTTTCGTAATTTTGCTCATATAATTCCTGACTTTCCTTTGGTATCTATATTCCCAAATATTTTATATTATGGACAGTTATATTGAATGGAATTTCTCTTTGTATCTCTTGCTCTTGGATTGTGTTGGTAATGTATAAAAATGCTGAGGATTTATGTGGATTTATTTTGTATCCTGCAACTTTGCTAAAGTTCTGAATTAATTTTTTATTATATATATATATATTTTATAATATTATCCCTTGTATTTATTTTTCCAAATTATCCGCCCCTCCCTCTACTCCCTCCCCCCGATGACAGGCAATCCCATACATTTTACATGTGTTACAATATAACCTAGATACAATATATGTGTGTAAATACCATTTTCTTATTGCACAATAAGCATTAGATTCTGAAGGTACATGTAACCTGGGCAGACAGACAATAGTGCTAACAATTTACATTCACTTCCCAGTATTCCTTCTCTGGGTGTAGTTATTTCTGTCCATCATTGATCAACTGGAAGTGAGTTGGATCTTCTTTATGTTGAAGATTTCCACTTCCTTCAGAATACATCCTCATACAATATTGTTGTTGAAGTGTATAGTGATCTTCTGGTTCTGCTCATTTCACTCAGCATCAGTTGATGTAAGTCTCTCCAAGCCTCTCTGTATTCCTCCTGCTGGTCATTTCTTACAGAGCAATAATATTCCATAACCTTCATATACCACAATTTACCCAACCATTCTCCAACTGATGGACATCCATTCATCTTCCAGTTTCTAGGTACAACAAAAAGAGCTGCCACAAACATTTTGGCACATACAGGTCTCTTTCCGCTCTTTAGTATTTCTTTGGGATATAAGCCCAGTAGTAGTACTGCTGGGTCAAAGGGTATGCACAGTTTGATAACTTTTTGGGCATAATTCCAAATTGCTCTCCAGAATGGTTGGATTCTTTCACAACTCCACCAACAATGTATCAGTGTCCCAGTTTTCCCACATTCCCTCCAACATTCATCATTATTTGTTCCTGTCATCTTAGCCAATCTGACAGGTGTGTAGTGGTATCTCAGAGTTGTCTTAATTTGCATTTCTCTGATCAGTAGTGATTTGGAACACTTTTTCATATGAGTGGATATAGTTTCAATTTCATCATCTGAGAATTGTCTGTTCATATCCTTTGACCATTTATCAATTGGAGAATGGTTTGGTTTCTTATAAATTAGGGTCAGTTCTCTATATATTTTGGAAATGAGACCTTTGTCAGAACCTTTATTTTTAAAAATATTTTCCCAATTTGTTACTTCCCTTCTAATCTTATTTGCATTAGTATTGTTTGTACAGAAACTTTTTAGTTTGATGTAATCAAAATCTTCTATTTTGTGATCAATAATGATCTCTAGTTCTTCTCTGGTCATAAATTCCTTTGTCCTCCACAGGTCTGAGAGGTAGACTATTTTCTGTTTCTCTAATCTATTTATTATCTCATTCTTTATGCCTAAATCATAGACCCATTTTGATCTTATCTTGGTATATTGTGTTAAGTGTGGATCCATATCTAATTTCTGCCATATTAATTTCCAGTTTTCCCAACAGTTTTTTCCAAATAATGAATTTTTATCCCTAATGTTGGTATCTTTGGGTTTGTCAAAGATTAGATTGCTATAGATGTACCCTTTTTTGTCCTTTGTATCTAATCTGTTCCACTGATCTACCGTTCTATTTCTTAGCCAATACCAAATGGTTTTGGTGACTGCTGCTAAATAATATAGCTTTAGATCAGGTACACTTAGACCACCTTCCTCTGACTTTTTTTTCATTAGTTCCCTTGCAATTCTCGACCTTTTATTCTTCCATATGAATTTTGTTGTTATTTTTTCTAGGTCATTAAAATAGTTTCTTGGGAGTCTGATTGGTATAGCACTAAATAAATAGATTAGTTTGGGGAGTATTGTCATCTTTATTATATTCGCTCGGCCTATCCAAGAGCACTGAATGTCTTTCCAATTATTTAAATCTGACTTTATTTTTGGGGCAAGTGTTTTGTAATTTTTCTCATATAGTTCCTGACTATTCTTTGGTAGATGGATTCCCAAATACTTTATACTCTCAACATTTGTTTGGAATGGAATTTCTCTTTGTATCTCTTGCTGTTGCATTTTGTTAGTGATACATAAAAATGCTGAGGATTTATGTGGATTTATTTTGTATCCTGCCACTTTGCTAAAATTCTGAATTATTTCTAATAGCTTTTTAGCAGAATCTTTAGGGTTCTCTAAGTATACCATCATGTCATCTGCAAAGAGTGATAGTTTGATTTCCTCATTTCCTACTCTAATTCCTTGAATCACTTTCTCGGCTCTTATTGTCGAGGTTAGTGTTTCTAGTACTATATTGAATAGTAATGGTGATAGTGGGCAACCTTGTTTCACTCCTGATCTTACAGGGAAAGGTTCCAGTTTATCGCCATTACATATGATGTTTACTGTCTGTTTTAAATATATGCTCCTTATTATTTTAAGGAATAGTCCATTTATTCCTATACCCTCAAGCGTTTTTAGTAGGAATGGATGTTGGATTTTATCAAATCCTTTTTCTGCATCTATTGAGATGATCATATGGTTTTTATTAATTTGATTATTAATATGGCCAATTATACTAATAGTTTTCCTAATATTAAACCAGCCCTGCATTCCTGGTATAAATCCTACTTGATCATAGTGTATTATCCTGGGGATGATTTTCTGAAGTCTTTTTGCTAATATCTTATTTAAGATTTTAGCCTCAATATTCATTAAGGATATTGATCTATAGTTTTCTTTCTCAGTTTTCAATCTACCTGTTTTTGGTATCAGTAACATGTCTGTGTCATAAAAGTAATTTGGTAGGACTCCAATCCCTATTTTTTCAAATAGTTTATATAGCATTGGAGCTAATTGTTCTTTAAATGTTTGGTAGAATTCACATGTAAATCCATCTGGTCCTGGGGATTTTTTCTTAGGGAGTTGGTTAATAGCTTGTTCTGTTTCTTTTTCTGAAATGGGACTATTTAGACTATTTACTTCTTCTTCTGTTAACCTGGGCAAGCTATATTTTTGAAGGTATTCTTCCATTTCATTTAAGTTATCGAATTTATTGGCATAAAGTTGAGCAAAGTAGCTCCTAACTATTGTTCTAATTTCCTCTTCATTAGTGGTGGGTTCTCCCTTTTCATTTTTAAGACTAACAATTTGTTTTTTCTCTTTCCTTTTTTAAATCAGATTTACTAAGGGTTTGTCTATTTTGTTGGTTTTTTCATAGAACCAACTCTTAGTTTTATTAATTAATTCAATAGTTTTTTACTTTCAATTTTATTAATCTCACCTTTTATTTTTAGAATTTCAAATTTCATGTTTGTCTGGGGGTTTTTAACTTGTTCCTTTTCTAGCAATTTTAGTTGTAAGCCCAATTCGTTGTCCCTCTCTTTCTCTATTTTTTGCAAGTAGGCTTATAGAGATATAAAATTTCCTCTTATTACTACTTTGGCTGAATCCCACACATTTTGGTATGATGTCTCATTATTGTCATTTTCTTGGGTGAACTTATTAATTATGTCTATGATTTGCTGTTTTACCCAATCATTCTTTAGTATAAGATTATTTAGTTTCCAATTATTTTTTAGTCTATTTCCCCCTGACTTTTTATTAAATGTAATTTTAATTGCATTGTGGTCTGAAAAGGATGCATTTACTATTTCTGCCTTACTGCATTTGATTTTGAGGTTTTTATGTCCTAGTATATGATCAATTTTTATATAGGTTCCATGAAGTGCTGAGAAGAAAGTGTACTCCTTTCTGTCTCCATTTAGCTTTCACCAAAGATCTATCATATCAAACTTTTCTAGTATTCTATTTACCTCTTTGACTTCTTTCTTATTTATTTTGTGGTTTGATTTATCTAATTCTGAGAGTGCAAGGTTGAGATCTCCCACTATTATAGTTTTGCTGTAAATTTCTCTTTGCAGCTCTCTTAATTTCTCTTTTAAGAATTTAGATGCTGCACCACTTGGTGCATATATGTTTAATATTAATACTGCTTCATTATCTATGCTACCTTTTAGCAGGATATAGTGCCATTTATTAACTCTTTTAATTAGATCAATTTTTGTTTTTGCTTGATCTGAGATGAGGATGGCTACCCCTGCTTTTTTGGCTTCACCTGAATCATAGTAGATTCTGCTCCACCTTTTTACTTTTAGTTTGAATGTATCACCCTGTTTCAGGTGTGTTTCCTGTAAACAACATATAGTAGGATTCTGACTTTTAATCCACTCTGCTAACTGCTTCCTCTTTATGAGGGAGTTTACCCCATTCACATTTATGGTTAGAATGACTAATTCTATATTGTTTGCCATCCTGTTAACCCCTGCTTATGCTTTTCTCCTTTCCTTCCCTCTTACCTCCCTACCCAGTATTAAACTTATGAATACCACTTGCTTTTCACAGCCCTTCCTTTTTAGTATACCTCCCCCACCTTAAAGTTCCTCTTCCTATTTTACCCCTTTTTTTCTCACAATTTCTGTATTGCCTACCCCTTAGCTTACTCCTTCCCTCTCACTTTTCAATGAGTGGAAGAAGTTTCACCATAAATTGAATATGTCTATTGATACATACTATGTTCATCTCCCTGCTTTCTCTCAGATAAAATAGGTTACCTCTTCCTCTTCATGAGATGTAGTACCACCACTTTACCCTTTTTTATGATATAATTTCCTTTCCACTTCCAGTTTCTAGGACAAATTTTACATGTGTTCTTTACATATTTTTATGGCAGAAATATAGATCTCTAGATTTCTTTTTACCTTTTTAGAAATCTCTTGAGTTCTGTATTTGAAGATCAAACATTTTGTGTAGGTCTACTTTTTTCATCAAGAATAGATGGAATTCATTTATTTCATTAAATGTCCATCTTCTTTCCTGGAAAACGATGCTCATTTTTGCTGGGTAAGTTATTCTTGGCTGCATGCCAAGTTCCTTAGCCTTTCGGAATATCATGTTCCAGGCCCTTCATTCTTTTAATGTGGATGCTGCTAGATCCTGAGTTATCCTCATTATGGTTCCTCCATATCTGAATTGCTTTTTTCTAGCAGCATCCAGTATTTTTTCCTTTGTCTGATGGTTCTTGAACTTGGCCAATATATTTCTTGGCGTCCCTTTCAGTAGGTGATTGAGGAATTTTTTCCAATGTCTATTTTACCCTGTTTCCAAAACATCTGGGCAGTTCTCTTTGATAATTTCCTGGAAAATAGTGTCCAGGCTCTTTTTTCCTCACATTTTTCAGGGAGATATGTTGTAAGACCTTTAGTCTTGGAGTCAGACAGACAACCTAGATTTCAATCCTAAACTTTCTACTTGCTAACTATGTGATACTGGAAAAGTTATCCATCTCTCTGCATGCCTCCTTGGTAAAATGAAGTAATTGTATTAGGTGAGTTCTTAGATTTCTTTTATCTCTAATGTTCTATGAGTCTAACTGAATGAAGAATGTTAGACTGTCCTGCTATCAGAGAGTAGAACTTTGGGCAAGGCAGATATTATAGTCTTAAGTTCTCAGATTGGTTTTGTCCTCATTATCAAGAAGACTGATGTGGGGGTGATAGGTTGACTGAGATTTATGGAATCAGTGGAGCCTCCCTTTCTCCTATGAGCCTTAAATTAGAACAGAAATTCTCAAAATCATAATGAAAAGGAGCCTTAAAAATCTATCTACTCCAACATTTTCATTAATTAGATACAAGATGGATGCATGACAATGTATTACACACCTGCTAGGTGCCTGACACTGTGCTAAAACCAGTAATTCAAACACCAGTTAGGAACCTATCAAGGGGTTTACCTTCTAAAGGAAAAAAAAAAAGAAGGGCTAAAGAGGAGTAGGGGTAGGAGAGGTGACCTGGTTGGATATATCTAAGAACCAGTAGAGATGATTGGAACTCAGCAAGATGATGTCAAAGCTGGTCTATAAAAGCACAAGGAACTTCCAGGGATGAGGTCCACTGTTTGGGTGTGAAGGAGCAGAAATAACCCAAGTGGAGTCTAATGGTAAGGGTAAGATGAGATGGCTGAAAGTGAGATGAGAAATCTTAGGTCCTTAGTGCTGAAGAGCCTACCAATGATTATATAGCTAGAGGCAGAGCAGGGAAGCCCAGGTGTTCTATCTCCTAGGCTTGACTTCTCTCCAGTACAATAAGCTGCCTTTTATTTGAATCTAGCTCAAGTCAGCAGGGTTGGGTGGAATTTCTTTCCTTTGCAATAGGTATGTGAAATGGATTGGTGGGTAATGGTACATTTTGACTGACAGGTGGCCATAACCCAAAGGCCCATCATGGCCCTTCCAGAGGGGTTATTCCCAAGTCCTTTAAAAGCACTTTAGTAAAATGGTGGTAATACAGGAAATAGTTTTTGGGGAAGCAGTTGTGGCCAAGTTTCTGTACTTTTCCTCCTGTTGGCTTTATGGTTGGAATTTATAACTGAAAAGGGAATGTGAACCACTTAAGAGTTAATTTGCTCCTGCTGCTCATACCCCAATGCTGAAAAACCCTAGGTCTCCCCCATCCTCCTTGAGAGCTATGATTTTTAATGCAAAGATGTAGGGGGGAGTTGGAATAGAGTGATTGTATGTCAAAGGAAAGGGAGGAGGAAATAGCTAATGCTGCTGATTAGACCCCAGCAGGAGGCCTGTATCTAATCAGTGATGAAACAGGGCAAAAGAAGGAATCTCTCCTGAGTGCTGATGGAACTGGGGTTTCTGTGGACCAGCAACAAAGTTAGAAGTTTGTGTTAAACCCTTTACTCCAAAACACACACACACACACACACACACACACACACACACACACACACACACACACACAAACACACATGCATGGAATTGAAGAGGAGGAGGGTCAGAGACAATATCAGATCAGATACATTCAAGTGAAATGGTTTACCCAAAGACACTCTTGGAAAAAAAAATGGAGCCCAGAAGAAAAAGAAGGGAAAATAGTCATAATCATGTCATAGTCATTATGTCAATAGTTAGTAGTCATATATTTGAATTCTGATTTGTTATCTTATTTGTAAAATAAAGTACTAGACCAAGATGATAATATTGAAAGCTAGAAGGAACTTAGAGATGATGTAGTTCAAAACCTCCATCTTACAAAAGAAGAGGTAGTAAGTATTCAAAAGGGAAGCACCTTGCCTAAGTCCACAAAAACTCAATCATATCTTTATTCTGGACCATCCAGATCAACCTAATTTCTGAATCAGATTCTGCTCAACAAAATTACCAAACTGTGATCATCCAGCCTCTGTTTGAATACTTCTTAGGCAAATGATTACCCTTTCTACAAACATCTACATTGCTTTTAATTATTTTTAGGCCAAGAAAAATAAATCTAATTAACTTCTTAGATGATAGTCTTTTCTAATACTTCAAAGTAATCTTGTTCCCCCAAAGTCTTCTCCTACTCAGGATAAACATGCCCAGTTCCATCAATTGTTTCAGTAAGCAGATCATCTCACTAAAGAAGGAAAAAATAATAAATTTAGATTTTCCAAAGCATTGTTCTTCTTCCCACAATACCACGTTGGTTTCACAAATCCAAAATTCTATGATTTTGTGAGTATTTAACTAATGACTTGAAGAAATCTAGTAGTACATTTGGGGAACTAAAAGAGTCCTAACATCCTTTCAGTATAAATATGCAGGAACTGACTCCTGCCTCTGGCTCATGCACATCTGCTATTACAAATCAGAGGTTGAAAGTGCTATATAAAACAAGTTGTTAACAGAGGGCCTTAGAGCAGTATAAAACAAGTCTGAAAACAGCCTAGAACTAGGACCACAGGCCTTGTCTTCTTCTTTGAAGTAAAACAAGTTGGTGATTAAGCTACCTTAACTAGAAAATGTTTGGTTTCATTGCCAAGCAAAAATAAATGGCAGCCAAGAGTAACACTGGTTTATACTATAAACTCATTTGTAAAATTTTACAGAGGAAGGTGGTGGAAGGTTATAGGTAGTAGTATGTCATAAAATAGAAGCAGTGGAGAGAAAAAATAAGTTTCCAGAAAATTTGGCAAAAGATATAAGAAAACCAGATCATCTTGAGAACATTTAAAGATGAAACTAGAAAGATGACAGATGAAAAATGGGAAAGAACAAGGGCTATAACAAACTCTGCTATTAAAGATGGTGGAACTGCTACATGTCTACTCTACTATTACAATACTCCATGGAAAATCAAAAATAGCACAAAAGGGGATAAAAATACATGGCAAGCCAAAATCAAATGTATACATGAAAGAGCCAAATTGGATCCAACACAGTTTTGAGGGCATTAAAGCACTGAAGTTAATCAAATTGGGGGTGAGGGCAGATAGTAATGGATATTGTCATGACCAAAAAAGGAAATTATCATTAGATACAAACTCATATGCCTTGTCTCCCATGACTACAAAAAGTTTGTGACCTTGAAAACTATTGATACACATATTGAGGATGCCCATAATGAAAGTATGAAAAAGGAACAGTCTTTGGCAAGTGATATTCTAAAGCAGACATCTTTTTAGTCACATATTTCACTGAATGATATAAAGAATATAAGCTACTGTGACAATCATTGTTTGTTGAATACAAAAATTCCTATGCTTGGCAAAGCAAAACACCATCTTACAGAATGTTCTCCAGAAAAACTTTCCTACACATAAAAATCATTTAAGATTCCCCAAAAGATGAAACAATTAGATGACTTTCTGATTATGTTTTCAAGGAAGACAGAAAACAGGGGGCCAGACATATGCTTTCAAAAGATACTTATTATTAACATGCGTAATACCTGGAATCCAAATGGAAGAGGGATTTTCTATAAGTAATGAAGTTCTTCACATACTCTTGTTTGTAGGTGATATTGGGTTAATACCATCAATCCTAGAACATTTTAAAGCTCCCTCAAGGAAATTTACAATCATTCAAGGCTTCAACCTAACTATCCACAGAGGAAAATGCCAAGTACAAACAATGACTAATGTCCTCATTGTGATATGCAATTGGATAGATAGTCCATATTTTGGACAGATGCTAAAAATGAAAAAAAATGGTAAATACAGTAAAATGAGTATAGGAATGTGGACTAGATGACATTTGGATCACTGCACTATGTTTTCAGTGACTATGAGTTTTCATCCCTCCCAAAAAAGGACCATATTTTTAATCCCAATTGTTCCCCATTAGTGCTATGTTTGAGAG
This sequence comes from Sminthopsis crassicaudata, assembly GCF_048593235.1. Lineage (NCBI taxonomy): Eukaryota > Metazoa > Chordata > Mammalia > Dasyuromorphia > Dasyuridae > Sminthopsis > Sminthopsis crassicaudata. The sequence continues at coordinate 564,531,143 of NC_133618.1, forward strand.
CATAGATGATTTTATTTTGTGGCTCTCCAGGTTGCCTTCCACACTTGCTCTACCCAGGCCAAGAAATCTCTTCATCCTCTCTATTCTTGGAATTCACTCATTGAAATTACCCTCTGTCCCTGCAGCTTCTTCCTCTGCATGGATCCTTTTCATTTTAAACTTCATTTAAAACTCCATTTAAAGAAAGTGCTCAGTGTAGCCTTGAGAAGAAGCCATGACTGGCCTGAACACTGTTAGGCATTTTCATGTCCTTCTGATTCCAGAGCTTTCATCTTCCCCATTTAAAACTCCTTGACAGTAAGAACTGTCTTCCTTTATCTTTGTAGTTGCATTCTCAGCACTTAGGACAGAGTCTAGTATACAGAAACTTTTAATAATGCTTGTGGAATTATTATTATTTTTTTTTTAATTTTTTTTTATTATATATATATATATATTTTATAATATTATCCCTTGTATTCATTTTTCCAAATTACCCCCCCTCCCTTATTCCCTCCCCCCGACGACAGGCAATACCATACATTTTACATGTGTTACAATATAGTCTAAGTACAATACATGTGTGTGAATATCATTTTCTTGTTGCACAATAAACATTAGAATCCGAAGGTATATGCAACCTGGGCAGACAGATATTAGTGCTAACAATTTACATTCCCCTCCCAGTGTTTCTTCTCTGGGTGTATCTACCTCTGTCCATCATTGATCAACTGGAAGTGAGTTGGATCTTCTTTATGTTGAAGATTTCCACTTCCATCAGAATACATCCTCATACAGTATCGTTGTTGAAGTATACAGTGATCTTCTGGTTCTGCTCATTTCACTCAGCATCAGTTGATTTAAGTCTCTCCAACCCTCTCTGTATTCCTCCTGCTGGTCATTTCTTACTGAGCAATAATATTCCATAACTTTCATATACCACAATTTACCCAACCATTCTCCAACTGATGGACATCCATTCATCTTCCAGTTTCTAGCTACAACAAAAAGAGCTGCCACAAACATTTTGGCACATATATGTCTCTTTCCGCTCTTTAGTATTTCTTTGGGATATAATCCCAGTAGTAGCGCTGCTGGGTCAAAGGGTATGCACAGTTTGATAACTTTTTGGGCATAATTCCAGATTGCTCTCCAGAATGGCTGGATTCTTTCACAACTCCACCAGCAATGTATTAGTGTCCCAATTTCCCCACATCCCCTCCAACATTTGTCATTATTTGTTCCTGTCATCTTAGCCAATCTGACAGGTGTGTAGTGGTATCTCAGAGTGGTCTTAATTTGCATTTCTCTGATCAGTAGTGATTTGGAACACTCTTTCATGTGAGTGGATATAGTTTCAATTTCTTCCTCTGAGAATTGTCTGTTCATATCCTTTGACCATTTATCAATTGGAGAATGGTTTGGTTTCTTATAAATTATGGTCAGTTCTCTATATATTTTGGAAATGAGACCTTTGTCAGAACCTTTGTTTTTAAAAATATTTTCCCAATTTGTTACTTCCCTTCTAATCTTGTTTGCATTAGTATTATTTGTACAGAAACTTTTTAGTTTGATGTAATCAAAATCTTCTATTTTGTGATCAATAATGATCTCTAGTTCTCCTCTGGTCATAAATTCCTTCCTCCTCCACAATGCTTGTGGAATTATTAAAGACGCACAAGATGGCAACAACAATTATAAAAAAACATATATAGTATCTACTATGTACCAGGACAGCTAGTGCCAGGTATAAAGTCAAGAAGACTCCTCTTCCTGAGTTCAGAGCTGACTTCAAATACTTACTAGCTGTATAACCTTGTTCAAGTCACTTAACCATGTTTGTTTCAGTTTCTTCATCTGTAAAATGAACTGAAAGAGAAAAGAGCAATACACTCTAGTATCTTTGCCAAGAAAATTCCAAATGGGGTCACAAAGAGTCAAACATGACTAAAAAACAACTGAATAATATACTATTTATCAGGCAATGTGCTAAGCATTCTACAATTATTATCCCTTATGACTCACTAAATAACTTGGAGAGGTAAATTCCAGTTTCTATAGAATTAATGCTATGAGGTACCCAAAAGGCAATGGAGAGATGTACCATAGGTATGAGTACATTGCATCATATTACCAATGGAGAATTTTGCTAGAGAAGTGGGTTATAACATACATTATTAAATATATGATAAGAAAAGAATCCAGGACACTCGTTTACCTAAAGTCAGGCCAAACTAATGGATGCTCTTGCGACCCATTATTACCTATTCATTGTCAAGAAGTTCATTTAAAATCTTAAGCAGAGCCTATGGCTGAGGATTTAGCAGGAGGACATAGGGAAAAAGTTTCATGGAGTTAGAGCATATTGATGGTAGTGAAGCTAGCACTCATACCATTAAGTATCAAAATTAATTCCTATTCATTTTGGGTTTCTTAATAGGTGATAATTCTGACAATTAAAAAAAGTTTGAGAGACATATGATTTCTGGATAATTTAATCATTTTATTAATAAGGCCAGCAGGCTATTCAAAAAAGAATTGTCATTTGACCATCTCTCTTTGACCAAAGACCCTTAATGGTGGTGTAGTTATGATTTATATGCCTTTTGAAAAGGAGGTATTTCTGAGGGATTGAACTCAACTGTGATTGATTAATCAAATGTGAGGTGTTGAAATGGGTGACTTAAGTCACTCAAGTCTTGGTCAAAGAAACATCAATTTCCATATCACCTATCATTACAATAAAGAAAATCAACATCCCCATACTTCACTTTTCAGGCAAACACCATGCACAGAAATACACCTATTAGTCCAAACTTAGAATTTCTTTTACTCTTTGATTAGATTTTGGCCTGGGTAAATCTTTGAGAGGTTTCCCACACTAGTTTGTTTCTGAATGAGAAAGTAGAAGATAGGAAAAATCTTGGTCTTGATAAAATAATTATTAAAAATAAGAAGGAAATATTCATTGTCATTATAATCCATTGATCTCCTTATTTTTATTCTTCTGGGACTTTTCTCCTATTTACCTAACAGGGATTATAGAATGGGAATCTGCCTCTCTGGAAGTCAGTCCTTGCTTATTTTTATGATCCATCTTAGAGTTTCTAGCTATGTTCAGATTTCAGGAAAATAAAGTATTTTTAACAGAGATGTAAAAAAGAAACTCTCTTTTCAGGTCATGTGTCCTGATTTAGAAAACCTGTTTGCCATAACCAGACTGATTCCTATCCACCATTGTATAAACTGGAAACTGTAGCATCACAATCACACATTTCATAGCCAGCTCCCAAACTGCTCATACCCTGACAAAAATTCAGAGTGTAATTCTTGCCTGAATTCCCTAATATGCAAATGTACCACAATCCCATTTCCTTATGCTGTCATATAAAGTCTATGCACTCCACTAGAATTCATGACTCAGCACAGCTACCAGATGGGTTGAATATTCTTATTTTTTTTCAATCTAAGCACTTAGAACCTGTCTCTTGCATCTTTCCAGCCTCTCAATGTCATAGCAAGTCAGAAGCTAAATTGTTTATAAACCCATATAGTGATATGATTAATCAATGATTTTTCTCCACAGCCTATTATTAGTCGGGCAGTGTGTTAATCACTAAAAATACAAAAATATATTTAAAAATTTAAAACTTGTTTTCAAAAATTTCTAACAATTTTCAATAACTGATCAATATTTTTATTCTTTCTAGAAGTTATTCTGACTTTGCTTCCTCCATTTCCTTCTCCTCCCTCTCCTTTCTCTGTTTTATGTAGTTAAAGTCAGTGAATATTCAGTTCTGACTTTACTGATTTCACTTTGCATTACTTAATGTATTTTTCTATATTTGCTTTTATGCTTCATAAAGTTATAGTACCATAATATTCCATTACACCTTCAAACTATCAGATATATGGGTTGGTTCTAATTTTTGTTAATTATAAACAGAGAAGCTGTGATTTTTTTTTCTAGATGGGTACTTTTTTACATTATTATAATGCTTTGGAAGATAAAACAGGAATTTTAGGTTTTATAGGTATGGCAGTTTTACAATTCATTGAATATTGCCCTCCAAAATGTTTATGCTAGTTAAGTTGTCCGAACAATTTGTAATCAAGTGTGTTTTCTCTACAGCCCTATCAACATTGGATTTAATCATTTTTGTCACATAAATCATTATAAATTGACATATTTGATTTTACCTTCTCCAATTATTATAGATTTGTTCATTTTAATGTGGTTATCATTATATTTCCTCACTTACAAACTGTCTGTTCATACTATGACCATAGTCCCAAAAGAGTATGTACTTTAGTCTTATGCATCAGCACTATACAGATTCTAGCTTTCTACTTTATTTGCTATATTTACTGCAGCTATTTTTTCTAATCTATTTTTTTAATTTTAGAGATTTTTTTTGTTGTTGTACAAAATCCTTTTAAAGACTTTAAAATTATGATGTAGATGAAAAAATAATAGCATAGAACCAGGACTACAAGGCTCTTTTTCCCCTGTGAAATGCATCAAGTGGCTTATTTAACATTTTTTCCCTCTGTGTGTAAATGTCCTAAACAGTTGACCTAAATGAGTTCTTACCATGATCAGATAGCCCGGGACAACAGAATAATCCTTTTAATAGGATTATAGGCTGTGCTAAAGTAGACTCAGAGCTTTATGCTCCGCATGGTAATACATGCTCTAAGAAATTACCAAAAGGAAAAAAAATTAAAAAAAAAACTGTTACTGTTTTTTTCATCTCTTACAAGTGATTTTTATGTTGTAGATGAGGAAATAATAAATGCCAGGCAAAGAAGCCTAGAAAAATCTGTGAGTTGTACAGAATAGATATGGTGCATTTATTCATTCAGCAAATATTTATTGAGCACTTTCTATATGTAGGGATCTCTGTAAGTCAATGAGATGATAATAGAGCGCAGTATATTCTTACATATCATAGAAAAGGCACAAGGTAAGTCCAGTATAGGTGAAGAAAAGTGAGAAATCCATTCTGATTAAGAGGGGAGAAGTGGGTTAGGAAAGACTTCTGGAGGAAAAAGACTCTTGAGAAGAGCCAGAAAGTATGAATAAGACTTTAACCTGTAGCAATGGGGTAGAAAGTATGTTGGAATGGGGTGAGAGAAGTGTCCTACTAGTTTCAAATAAGACAAAGAGTTAAACTAATAATAAAGGAGAATGATGAAAAGTCATGTTAGAAAGAGATGTTATAAACAGATTTTTAGGAATCTTTGAATGGCAAACATAGAGTTTGAACTTTATCGGGTGGATAATTGAAAGATAATGAAAGTTTTCAAGCAAAGTTATAGCATTATCAAGACTGTGTTATTAGAAAATTAATCTGGCAGTGAATTGCCAGAAATATTGGGAGTGATCAGGTATATTTCCATACTGAAAGAAGTTTACTGAAGAATTAGTTAAGCCATTCAATCCTGGAAAGTAATACATCCTCATATTTGATGTACTTAAGGGAAGGTATAAAAAGGAGTACCCTAACACATAAATGGAAACACACAAGGCAGTCTCTTTACTTTGGGACAAAGCACTGATCCCTGCAAACTAGGGCAAAAATATTAGCACCTTCAACTTGAAGCTGGAACATCTCCAGAGTAGGACTGGAAGGGACAGGGAAGTTATACAATAAAAGATGCCACAATAGAGTGATGATATTCTGGTGAATGTTTAATAACTGACTCTCTGACAATACACTTTTAAATCTAATTAGTATTATTAGCATTTTCAATATCACTTTCTTAAGTTTAAACTATTATTGACAACAACAAAAGGCAAATCAAAATCCTGACTGTAAATTCTTGTTGAGGTATAAATGCTCACATTGAAAATTTAACACTTGTTTCTTGAGAGCTTGCACATTCCTGCCAGTCTCAATCATGGTGATCTTCAGAGAAGGAAAGAAGAAAAAAATGTGCAATGTCTAAGCAAGAGACTATTCCCAGTATTTGGTATATGATTACCCCAAAATCCCATGGCAATCACTGAGCTTTATAGTAACTCAGGAAGAGATCTCTGGTGTCATGGCAGCTCACATATCTTGGGGCCAGAGCAGCTAAGGTCAGTTTTACATATTTGTAGACCTAATCATAGATCAGTGCCTTGATAAGGTATTAAGCTGACTTTTGAAAATGCAGTTAAAGCACAGTTGTATTTTTTTCAGAGTGCTAATAAGTCCATTGAGTGAATCCTAAAGAAACAACATCATTGGTAAGTGGGATGGGTCATTCACTTAGATGACTTAAAAAAATCAATTCAGTCAATGTAAAGCAATTCAGGTAAAAGTCAGACTCAAAGAACCCACTTTTCATGAAGACAAATCAAAATTGTATAGACCTGAAAAAAAGGAGGCTACAAGTATTCATGTAGAGTTGTGCTGTTCATTGACAAATGCAGTCATTAGAAGGAGTGGACTCCAGCAAGGTTGTGAAAAAATAAGGTACAAAGAGTTTTCTGAGAGATATATTGCTAAGAAAAAAAACCCTTGCATACTTGAGGACTTTCCTACAGGAAAGCCCATTTACCTTTCTTTGTTTTAAACATTTCTCAGATTGGATTTATAGCTGTGTTTTCTTACAATCATAGATAAAGATAGAGGGACTTCAGATCTTATTTAGTTTGATTGAACTTGTGTTACAGAAAACAAAACTGAGTTTCAAAGATATCAAATGACTTGACAAAGACCACATAGATCTTTAAATTTCAGAGTAAGGGCTTTTTAAAAAAAAAAACTATATGCTGCTTCCCTTGAAAAAAATAGGTGGAAGTTTTAAAGAAGCAAATTTCATCTTAGTGTAAGAAGAAGCTTAATAACTATTGGAGCTCTCCAAAGTTAAATAGGCTGTCTTTGGAGATAGAAGGGTATATTTTATTGGAAGTATTCGAGGAAAGAGTGGATAATCACTTGTCACCAATATAGAAGATTTTTTTTTTTAAGTTATATGGTGTGGGGCAGCTAGGTGGCAAAGTGGATAGAACACCAGCTCTGAAGTCAGTTCAAATCTGGCCTCACACGTTTAATACTTCCTAGCTGTGTGACCTTGGGCAAGTCACTTAACCCCCCCCCCAAAAAATAATAATAATAAATAAAATAAATAAGGTTATAGGGTGGAAAAGTCTCATCCACATCAAAAAATTCTTTGATTCTGTGATTCTGGTGCTACTTAGGATACTTTGGTTTAAACTTGTGGTTTAAATTACTTTTGACTCCAATCATATCCCTTTGTCACTAGTGTCCTATTCAAAATATCCTCTGTACTCTGCTTAGCAAAATTGCAAAGAAATTGTTTAGGGATAATGTGGGTAAGGAAGTTCATTTCAATCCTTACAATATTCCTCATTTCCATGAAAATCAAACTAAGGAGATTTGTAAGCTCCATCTCTATTGGATTTTACAGACTTTGTTAAGAATTCTTGAAGAGAAGAAAGTAAAGCACATCCTCTTGATCAAAATCTATGTTAACTCAGTTGATTAGTGTGGTGTTAATGAAACTACAGTCATGCTGCATAAAGAAAAGGTAGATTAAGTATTTGGGGATAGATCGATGCCAGAGTTTACAAAGTATTAGATTTAGATTCAGAAAGTCCTAAATTCTAATTCTATCTCAGAACCTACCAGCTGTATGACCCTGAGTAAGTAATTTAAGATCTCAGCCTCAGTGTCCTCATCTATAAAATGGGGATGATAATAATAGCATTTACCTTATAGCATTGTTGCAAGGATAAAATAAGATTACTTACATAAAGCACTTTATAAAACTTAAAGTAGAATATAAAATGCTAGCTACTATTTTTGTTATTATTATTTATCCAAATTCCTTTCTTATCTTAACCTTTATATCCTTCATGGAAAAGAGTTTCAAAAGAGGGATAAAGAATATTTGAACCATGCAAATAGCCCAAATCCACATTAAGGAATGGCCAAGAAATAATTTTTAAAATATATTTGAACTGTCATCTGCAGTCTTGCAATTGCATGTCACCAGTCTTTAATGACTTTATTAAAGACTCTTTTACAGAAAGAAAATGAAGATTTTAACACTGGGAAATATGTTAAAAAGCTCATGATCAACCATGGGCAAGTCACCAAGTCTGAATACCTCAGTGCCCTTCTCTGTCAAAACACAGGAGTGAACTAATTGATCTTTATGGTCCCTCCCTGAACCCCATGAAGAGGTATAAGTCATTCTGTCTACCTTCAAAAATCCCTAAAAGCTATCTGGGAGTCAAATAGATTCGAGTAAAACAATAAAGGTATCATATATCAGTAAAGAATAGGTGCAATGATGAAGTTAGAGTCAGAAAACCTAGTACAAATCCTACCTTGTAGACTAACTGGCTATGTGTCCCTGAGTGTGTCACTTTTCTCTTTAGTTGTAAAATGAAAATATAGCACCTCCTTCGCAATATGATTATGATCAAATTAAATAATATATGGAAAGCATTCCTAAACTTTAAAGTGATATGTAAATAAAAGAAAACCATTATTATCATCTTAGATATTAAGTTGTATTGTAAACTGTAAAGGCAAAGGAGAGAACTCAGAAAGGGGAGATAACAGAGTTCTCATGAAGGAGATACTACTAGAGATGAGTGTTGCAGGATGGGTAGGATTTATTAGAGAGAGAAGGAGAGCTGATAATAACAGGGAAAGGTGAACAGCATAAGCATAGACAAAGAAAGAAATTAGCATGGTATGTACCTTCCCTCCTCAAATGAAACTTCTTTTAGGCTTTCCTAATCACTTCAACCAGAAGGAATTTTGAGTTTCTGAAGTTTTATAATACTTGTGGGACATTTATTTACACTTTTTTGTGGTATAGTTCTTTGTGTTTGTGTTAATAGGGTATAAACAAACACAACCATAAATCATCTACTAGATTATGAACTCCTTAAGACCAGAAACTAAATATACACCTGCACACTCCCTTATTCTCATCCCACCTGCCACTTAGGGTAAGAGATGCATAATAGGTCTATTTAAATGAATGAACAAGATGATAGGATACACATAATGCTTAATATAACATGTTTAGTTATCAACAATTACATGGGGAATTTTCTGCTCTCTTTTAATAAATGGATTCTACAGATTCTTCTTTTCTATCCATTATCCCTTGGGAATGGCTGCTTCTTTTTGGCCCTCAGAAAACCTACAGGAAAACACAACACAAGAAAAACTGAAGTGAGAAGGTATCACTTGTGTGGTTGTGTACTGCAAGTATGCAACCTTTGGTAGACAAAAAAAGATCATGTAATCTAACTTCCTAATTATTGGGCCAGAACAATGAAGAGACTAGCCTAGAGTTAGACTGTTTTTTTCAAGGCAGAGACCCAACACCTAGTCTTTCCATCATCCCAGCCTATTTGCTTCAAGTTATTTTTCTACAGGAAGTTATTCTAAAATTATTGTTTCTGATTAAGTTGTCCTTGAGACCAAGTTCACACATTTGCAGATCCACATTTGATATGAGGTGTATAGTTTGTGGTCATGGAAAAAGATTAAATAGCTGACTCTCATGGGATTGAACTATTAATTTTATTCACATTTGTTGCTAGGTTTATTTTAAAGAGGGTAACTGATCACACAAACAAAGAAAATATCAAAACTACTTTCTAAATAAAGAACACTGGATTTTAAGTCAAAAGATATGGATTCAAACCCTACTTATGGTACTTGCATGATTCAGACAAATCACTTCTGATCAAACAGAGCTTCCTAACTTAGACCATCTCTGTATGTACAGTATATTCATTATTTTTTCTAATTTCAATAGATACTTTAAAAAAGAAAAATATATTTAATGGGAGAATACATATTTAAAGAAATTTATTTTTCAGAAAATCGGCATCAGTTTTCTGGACCAAAGTTGCAAATATAGGAATAAAAGGAATTTTGGCCAAGGATAAAATGCATTTAATGAGTATGAGAAAACTGCATTTATTTAGAAACTTGTAAAAATTGATCCAAAGAACCTGAAACTAAAGGTTTCTACAAGTAATCTACAAGTTACTACAAGGAATCAATGGAGAGCTCTAGTAATTCCCAGGATACAATATTAAAAATGAAAAAACAAAAGCAATCCCTATTATCACAGATATCTATACACAAAAATACAGAGCATTTGAAATAAACTAAACAAGTGATGATAACATTATAAGGATATAACTGAGACCTGGTAGAATTAATGAAGAATTGGAATAGGACAATAGAAAGGAATGACTTACACAAAAAGGGTTAGAGTAAGATTATATATGAAGATATGAATTCTCATAAATCCATAAATTAAAGAGAGAAAGTATAGTGAATAATTTTAGCAAGAGTTAAAAAGAAACTCATTTTGTGTTGGGGGGTATACATTTACTCAAAAAGGAGAAATGGGGGGAGATAAGAGAAGAAAACCTAACCCAAATGGCTCACTTAATGTTTAACTGGCATGGAAGCATGATAGTATAATAATAAGAATTTCAACAGTCTGGCCAAATACTGAAATTCTCTCTTCCTAAAGCAGAACAGTTGATAAGTGTTAGGATTACAAGGTGAGAACTCAGGTTGTCTAGACAGTTCTCTGGCTCAGAATTCACACCTTTGGTGGGGGCCTTTGAAGGGAGTTTATACCTTTGATCTTCTGAGATAGAGTTTACATCTTTAAAAGAAGTTTGCACCTTTAAGAAGCCTGAGTTAAAGAAGCCTTTAAGCCCCTGAGTTCTCACATGCCCCTTTAAAAGGAGCAAGTTCATGGGTTGAAGTATTTTCTCACAAGCCCCTTTGAGTTCTCACTACAATCTCTTCGAGGATAAAAGAAGACAACATTGAGCAAGAAGGAGTCTACTCTAGGTCAGAGTTGGGACGGCTCTCTACAGGAAGAAGAGTCTGGCCAAGAGATTGAGTTGAGACAGCAGATCTCCTCCCAGAGAGTTATCGGCAGTTTCTGGAGACAACAGAACATTACAGATAAGTTCTTGATTTGCCTAAATAAATTCATTTTTTCAAAGGTTCAGAAAGTTTTTAAGATAAGTTGTTATTCTAGAGCAGATTCTGACAAACTGGGGATTGCTTTCTAAAGCAGAAATGACTAGAACATTGGGGTAAATATGATCAATCTACATTAGAATTTGTAAATAATAATAAGGAAGAAGTTATGTCCAATTTCTTCCATATAAAAAAAAGTAGAGAAGAGAGAAGAGGAAATAAAGAAGAGAAGAGGAAAAGAAAGTGGGGAAGAAGAGAGGAGGAAGAGAAGAAGAAAGGGCCTAATCCAAATTGTTCACCTGATGTTCACTCTAGATGTTGAGACTGAATTTCAAAATTATCAAAAAAAAATTGTTTGAATTCTATGGCTTAAAATTTTCCAGGAGACATTGGCTCTAAAGGAAAACCAAAAACAATTGTAATTCGTTGTGATGAGGAAGAAGTAAAAAAAGGAATAAGAAGTTTTATTTCAAACCAATGTCAAGAGATAGATAAAATAAATACTTATTATTTGACAGGCACTCTGATAAGCACTGAAAATGTAAATAAAGGCAAAAAACTCTTTTCCCACCTCAAGGAACTTACACTAAAAATGGAAAGAACATGTAAATTACTCTGTATATACAAAATATATATAGTTAAGGAAGTTAAGCTCCAAGAGAAGAAAATGGGGGGGGGTGACAGGTGAGTTTCCTTTTAGAGAAATGAGATTTGAGTTCTAAGGAAGCCTGACAAATTCAGATGAAGATATGAGGGAACAGAATATTCTAAGCATGAAGTATAACTAGCATAAAAGGCAGGAGTTGAGGACTAAATACACAGGTAGAAGCAACACTCATTTTAGAAGGTCCAATGGCAAAGACAATTGCAAGAGATGCTGAAGAAAAGAGAACCTTGATATATTTAGGTGTGCTGTGGGAAATAGAATTAGAATGGGTTTACTTTCTTCCAATTGATTTCCCTTTCTAATGAAGACAGTCTCCCTAGTTAATAAAAATCAATATCCCCAAAGTAATAGTGCATGATCTGGTCTAAACCTTGGGGTAGGGCAGGGCAGGGAAAGCTCCCTTTGCTTTCATATTTTTGATATAGCAGTTATTTAAAAATTTTTTAAATTATAAATATTTGTATAAAGCTAAGGGCTCATGTAATTCCCACCACTGCTGTCTAGACACCCTATTTCTTCTTTGTAGAGGTGTGAATGTGTCCCTTCCTATGAGTTTGTCTCAAGGGTTTTCATGTCATCAAGGGATGCCCCAATCTATGAAGAACTCTAAAAAGTTGCTATGTTGATTGGTGACTCAGTGAAGTTAGCAGGGCAGAACAATTTTATTACTTCCTCTTCATCAGTTGTCTTTCCATTGATATGGATGGGAAAAACTCCATTCTTAAAACATGAATGTTCTTCCTTTAAGAATTTCAACAATCTTGAACCAATACTTAGTAAATTTAGGTTGTTAGTTTAGTAAGTGATACTAATATCTTTTATCTCTAGTTTATTTTCTTGAGACAGTCGTCATAATTCCTTCCTAATTTTAAAAGAGTCTACAGTCCCACACACTTGGTATGGAGCCAAAGTGCCAAAGATGCAGAGCCTGGCTATGCTCCAAGCAAGTATAATATGAAAGAAGTGAACAATGAAAGCAATTGAACACAGTTTACCAGAAGTGTTTTTGCTGCTTAAAAAAACCTCTTTGTTTTCTCAACCTGGCTCATTTCCAGAGGTATGTGCAATCACATTCAGACTGGATAGAATTTTGTCTATCATTTCCTGAATCAATTCCAAATTTTTCAGCCTGGTATTAAAAAGCTATCAAAAAACTGCTCCTAGTTCTTACCTGTTCATCCCTCATTATTTTCTATTATGGATTCACTGCTGTAGACATATAGGTTTCTTTTTTCTGGACCAGCATATTTACCCTCTATTCTTTTGTTCTTGTTTCACAGTGTGGAATGCCTTTCTTATTTCCCTCTATTAATCACAAAATAATTCTCTTGAAACCCATCCAAAGAACCACCTTCTCCCATAAACTTTTCTTTGGTCAAGTCATAAATATCTATTAAGTGCCTATTATGTGTCAAACATTGTGCTGAATATGGGGGATACAAGGAAGGGGAAAAGGAAAATAAAATAGTACCTGTTTTTGAGACACTTACAATCTAATAGAGGTAGACAACGTGACAAAAGATAGGTGTAAATTATACCCAGGATAATTTGGAGATAATCTTAGAAGTTATTAAGAGTAAGGAAAACTGGAAAAGTCATCTTACAGAAGGTGAATCTTTAGCTGAGACCTGAAGAAAGTCAAGAAAGACAGAAGGAAGATAGTTCCAAGCATGGGGGACATCTAATAAAATATTGATCTGATTCAGAAGAGGCAGTGTCTTGTGTGAAGAATAGTAAGGAAGCCAGTATCACAACATCACAGAATTATGGGAATAATTCTTTTTTTTAATAGAAAAGGAAAAAGGTGACAGTTTATGAAAGGCTTTAAAAAAAAGTAGAGAATTTGACATGCGATTATGGAAATAATAATAATACATTATTATTTAATATAATAATATTATATTATGTAATAATAAGGAAACACTAGAATTTATTGAATGGAGGAGAGATCATATGGTCAGATCTATGCCACAGTAAAATCAATTTGACAGCCAAGAGAACTACGGACTATAGGTGGGGAGAACAGACAGCAGACAATAGTATGGATATGTTGATTTTAAGATGTCCATGAACCAGGGCAACTAGGTGGCACAGTAGACAGAGCACCAGTCCTGAAGTCAGGAGGATCTGAATTCAAATCTGGCCTCAGACCCTTAACACTTCCTACCTGCATGACCCTGGGCAAGTCCCTTAACCCCAATTGCCTCAGCAAAAAGCAAAAAGAAAAAGAAAAAAGATTTAAGATGGTAAAATAAATATCCTGTATATAAGAACTTCGACATAGAGGGATCAAAATTCAAGGTGAGTAAGAAAGAACATAGTGAAAGTAAAGTAGGAAAAGAGACATAATGACAATATACTATAATCAGATAAAATAATTTCAGCATTTATGAACACGACAGTAAAACATTTAAAGGTAATGCTAAGAGCAAGGATATGAAAGTCTCTCTTTAGTTGGAGTACAGTGAAAAAGAGTAGAATGTAGACTACTGAGAAAAAGGGAAGTTAGGATATTTGAAGGAGTATTAGTATTATGTATATATATATATATATATATATATATATATATATATATATATATATATATATATATATGATGGTCGGAACTTAGTAGGAAAGAAAGACCATGTGCCAGGCCCTGAGGAAAGGAGGAAGTCATAAAACAACAACACCTAAGACCTTGACTAGATGTAAAATATGGATTGAAGGAACTGTAAAAGAAAAGATACCGAGTGATGGTGGTAGAGAGAGCTTGTAAGTGGTAAGTGCAAGGAGTATTCTAAGTCTATGATCATTGAGACCAGACTAGGTGTGAAAGTCTAAACAACAATGGCAAGAGTGAATAGAGAAATTGGGTCACTAGGCAAGAACCAGGTCTCAAGGTGTGTTAAAAAAGGAAAGAAAAAAGTTTAAGATGAAAACTAGTTTATTGCCTATAGAGTAAGCAAAGATTAACTCCAGGCAATGGGATCTTTCCCTTACTCTAAATTTCCATAGTCCTTATAACATTGCCTAGCATTCTTCTCTAGTTGATTTAAAACAAGCAATTCTTCCTAGAGTATAAATTCCTTGATGGTGAGAGTATGTCTTCCAAATGTTTTGTTTCTCCCATATTGTAAGGCAGAGTGATAGGCATATCTCAGTTACATGCCTCAGTTAGAATCTCAGTTGTCAGAAAAAATATGTTAGTGTTTTGCAAATCTTAAAGCACTATATAAGTACTTTTATTATTATTAATATGATCATAAGAGGCAAACACAAACTTCTACCATAAAAATAGTAAATGTGATTTAAAAAATGAAAAATGATTCCCATGGGGAGGAAATGAAAGAATTTATTACAAAAAAGAGAAAACTAAAGAAGGGCTATAGGGCTCTCTTTAAGTTTCTAAGTGTAATAATAAAATCTAACATTTATATAGTGCAGATAGGCTTATAAAATGCTCTATACACATTAAGATTTGTGTATATAAGGAGATGCTATGCAGTTTCTCTCAATGTCCACAGAAAACTGAAGAAAAGAAAATTGATTTAAATAAAAAAAAAACAGGAAAGATATTAGTAGTTCATCAGAAAGAACTTATTGATAATCCATAGAAATGAACTATGGAGAAGTGCCTGAAGATCTTCCAAGAAGTGGAAAGCCTGTATTCTCTCTATGATGATTTAGATCTTCACTTGCCTAAAGTGAATCACAATTAGCTTCAGGCCTTCTGAAACAAAGGAGAATGAGATGCAGCTTCACTCTATGCCCAGTTCAAACACTGGATTAAATTATTTCCATTCACTAGCATTTCATGTTAAGGTTATCTGAGCATTTATCCTAATCATATTGCCTTCACAACTATTGCTTCCCCTAAACCATTCAGTTTTCAAGATATAATCCTTACTTGGTATTTATCAATGTGGTGAAATGGAAAGAACATTGGATGTAGAGTCAGTGGATCTTGATTCTGGTCATAGTCCTGATGCTAACTATATATGTGACCTTGCTCATCTATAAAACAAAAGGTTTTGAATGATCCCTCAGATCTCTTCTTATCTCAGAATCTTCACATTATAGGATAAATAAAAACATTTCCATGAATGTCTTTCTAAGGTATAATCTTCTCCTTTGCCTCCATCCGTCTCTTCACACATATACACGTTATCTGTTATGATCTTAGGAGGGTAAAGAATGAAATTGGAGAGCGCCCTTCCTGACTCTCAATTTGCTCCAGAATGAGATTGACACTGCCCTATTAGCAGTAATCATTCCTGGCTGCCACCTAACTTGCCTATCTTAGGATATCCAAATTTTGAATGCCAAATACCTGTACCATATCTGTGATTTTGGCTTAATGCTGGTGGCATCCATTGTCTGCTGTAGTCCAGCCAGGCCTGGGTTGCTATTCCCAGGAGACAGTAGCTTTCCAAACCTGTTTTTCTCTCTGTCAGAATTTGAATGAGGAAACAATCATGTAGCAAAGGTAAAGCCTCTGCAATATCTGCAATTCACAAAGGGGAAAGACCCTTTGAGAGCAGAGCTAGTAGAAAAATATCTCTGAAAATGTTATTACTGTGTAAAGGAAGAAATGTGGACGAAATCTGTGGCCCTCAGGAGAGACACCATGGTAAAGTGGATAGAGCAATAGATTGAGAATCAAAAGTGGATCCAGGTTCAAATCTCATCTTAGAGAAAGAAAAGAAGGAAAGAGGAAGGGAAACAGAGAGAAAGAGAGGAGGAAAGAAGAAAGGGAGGCAGGTCAGTAACTCATTGGTGACAAAGAATTCTAGAGTTGCCTGTGGCAATGGGAAGTTATTTGTGCAAGGTCATATAATTTAAGAGCTGGGATTTCAACCCAAGTTATTGTTCAGTTATTCAGTCATGTCCAAGTCTTAAAGATTTCATAGCCCATGGCACGCCAGACCCTTTTGTAGATAATCCCACTATCTCCCAAATTTTGTCTAAGCTTATATTCATTGCTTCCATGTATCTCATTTTCTGCAATCTCCTTCTCCTTTTGCCTTTAATCTTTCCCCAGTACCAAGATCTTTTCCAATTTGTTCTGTTTTCTCATTAAGTGGCCAAAGCATTTAAGTCTTAGGTTCAGTATTTGACCTTCCAATGAATAGCCTGAATTAATTTCTTTAGGTATTGATTGATTTTCTCTCCTTATTCTCCAAGGAATTCTCAAAAGTATTTTCTCACACCACAATTTGAAAGTATTGATTCTATGATGTTTAGCTTTCCTCACAGTTACATTACTACTGGAAAAATCACAGCTTTGACTATACAGATATATATTGGCAAGGTGATGTCTCTGTTTTTTAGTATGCTGTCCAGATTTGCCATAACTTTCCTTCTAAGGGGTAAACATATTTTAATTTCATGGCTGCAGTTGCTGTCTACAATGATATTTCAGCTTTTGAATGTAAAATCTGACACTGCTTCCATTTCTTCTCTATTTTCCAGTAATTGATGAGACTTGTTGCCATGATTTTAGGATTGTTTTCTTTTGGTTTGTGTTTTTAATGTTAAGCTTCAAACCACTCTCCTCATTTGCTCTCAACAAAAGTCTTCTTAATTCTTCTTCACTTTCAGAATAGTATTATCTACATATCTGATATTGTTAATATTTCTCCCAACAATATTCATTCTGGCTTTTGTCTTAGCTATACTAGCATTTCACATTATGCACTCTGAATATAAATTGAGTAAATAAGGTAACAATATATAGTCTTGTAATACTCCTTTTCCAGTCTTAAACAAATAAGTTGTTTCATGTTCAATTCCAATTGTTGTTTCTTATACAACAATTACAAGTTCCTGAGGAGACAAAAATGATCTGTTGCCCCTATCTCTGAGGGCTTACCACATTTTGCTGTGATCCACACAATCAAAGCTTTTAGTGTAGTCAGAAGAAGAAGTAGATTTTTTTTCTGGAACTAGCTAATCTTATTGTTAGCAATGTTTCCTAAAGTTAATTTGACCTTTGTTTATTCTTGCCACCTCTTCTTAATATTTTTTTTAATTCTGTTAAATTTCTACCACTTTTGTTTTTTATCAAGCTCACTTTTGTATAATGTGTTCACTTGATATTTCTAATTTTCTCCAAGATATCTCTTGTCTTTCCTATGCTATTGTTTTCTTCTATTTCTTTCCATTCATTGCTCATTTTAAAACCCTTCTTATTTCTCCTTCTTATTCTCTGGTATTCTGAATTTATTTGGGTTGTCACTTCTACTTTCCTTCTTTTCCCATCTATTTGTAAAACATTATCACATATCCATTTTGTTTTCTTACTCTTCTTTTTCTTTGGTATGTATTGTTGTTGTTGTTGCCTCCTTTATAATATTATATTCTTTGAGCCACCATTCTTAAATTGCTCTATCTACTAGATCTAATCCTTTAAATTTATTTATCACTTCTACTTCATCTTCATAAAGGATGCTATTTAGGTCTTATTTATACAGTCTGATTATTTTCCCCTACTTTCTTCAATTTAAGTCTGAATTTTGCAATAAGATCTCCAGGTTTTTTTTTTCCTAAAACAATTGGGGTTAACTGATTTGTCCAGGGTCACAGAGCTGGGAAGTATTAAGTGTCTAGAGTCAAATTTGAACTCAGGTCCTCCTGACTTCAGGGCTAGTGCTCTATCCACTGTGCCATCTAGCTGCCCCTCCCAGTCCTGTTTTAACTGTTTCTCCACCTTTACCTGCAAAGTATATAATAAATTTGATTTTTAATCGACCATCTGGTGATAGCATGTGTACAATCATCTCTTATATTGTTGAAAAAGAATATTTGCTATGCCCAGAATGTTATCTTGACAAAACTCTATTACTCTCTGCCCTTCATTATGTATTCCAAGGCCAAACTTACCTCTTATTCCAATTATCTTTTGATTTCCTACTTTAGCATTCCAACCTCCTATGATAAATAAGACTTTTTTTTTAATGTTACTTGCAGTAGGGGGATCCTGAGCCCAATACTATGTCCTCTTTATTCTAAGGCATATGAATCCCATATACTTTTACTCTGTGATCAAAGGCAAAATCAATACTTGGTTTCTGACCAGCTCTACTGCCTCTATATTTCTAATGTCTCCATCTCCCCTAAACTTTCTTAGTTTCTCTCTCCAGGGATTTTAGGAAGCTTCCTTCAGGCCTCCTTTGTCTTAATTTGAATTCTTTTGGGGGGTATTCATTGGTCAATTACACAGAACATATAGATTTTGCCCCTGTTTCTTTCAGTACTGCTTTTCATATAACATGTATATTTCTACAATACTTTTTTCTGTTCTTAGATATTTCCAATTACATATTTTTATACCTATGAAATAAGAAATATACCTTTAAAAATACAAAGCACTAACAGCAAAACCATGAGACATCTTGCTTTAGGCTTGTGTAACAATTTGATTTTTTGATAGGTCTGAACAATTCAACCTTCAAAAACCCTGGTGTGATCTATTAAGGAAGCAGCTTATGTAAATTCCAGTCTAGGAGGAATTAAAATCTAGGAAGCAGCCAAGCCACCTCTTAGTCAACTGGAAATCAGACCAGCAGAGGCAAACCCGTTCTGATGAGCATTTAGAAGCTCAAAGAGGAAAGAATCCTGGCTTTGTAAATGTTTCTCTTTCTGCTCTGGGTTGAATGACTAAACTCTATTAAAAAACATGCTGAATAAAACACTTATAAGAAGATAATTTTTCTACTGAAATTATAGTAAATGAAAACAAATAAATTATTTGGTAGATGGATTCCCAAATATTTTATACTCTCAACATTTGTTTGGAATGGAATTTCTCTTTGTATCTCTTGCTGTTGCATTTTGTTGGTGATATATAAAAATGCTGAGGATTTATGTGGATTTATTTTGTATCCTGCCACTTTGCTAAAATTCTGAATTATTTCTAATAGCTTTTTAGCTGCGTCTTTGGGGTTCTCTAAATATACCATCATGTCATCCGTAAAGAGTGATGGTTTGATTTCCTCATTTCCTACTCTAATTCCTTGAATCTCTTTCTCGGCTCTTATTGCCAAGGCCAGCATTTCTAGTACTATATTGAATAGTAATGGTGATAGTGGGCAACCTTGTTTCACTCCTGATCTAACTGGGAAAGGTTCCAGTTTATCTCCATTGCATATTATGCTTACTGATGGTCGTAAATATATGCTCCTGATTATTCTAAGGAATAGTCCATTTACTCCTATACTCTCAAGCGTTTTTAGTAGGAATGGATGTTGGATTTTATCAAATGCTTTTTCTGCATCTATTGAGATGATCATATGGTTTTTATTAATTTGATTATTAATATGGTCAATTATACTAATAGTTTTCCTAATATTAAA
This sequence comes from Sminthopsis crassicaudata, assembly GCF_048593235.1. Lineage (NCBI taxonomy): Eukaryota > Metazoa > Chordata > Mammalia > Dasyuromorphia > Dasyuridae > Sminthopsis > Sminthopsis crassicaudata. The sequence continues at coordinate 564,551,122 of NC_133618.1, forward strand.
CCAGTCCTGCATTCCTAGTATAAATCCTACTTGATCATAGTATATTATCCTGGGGATGATTTTCTGAAGTCTTTTTGCTAATATCTTATTTAAGATTTTAGCATCAATATTCATTAAGGAAATTGGTCTATAGTTTTCTTTCTCAGTTTTCAATCTACCTGGTTTAGGTATCAGTACCATGTCTGTGTCATAAAAGGAGTTTGGTAGGACTCCTTCACCCCCTATTTTTTCAAATAGTTTATATAACACTGGGGCTAATTGTTCTTTAAATGTTTGGTAGAATTCACATGTAAATCCATCTGGTCCTGGGGATTTTTTTCCTGGGGAGTTGATTAATAGCTTATTCTATTTCTTTTTCTGAAATGGGACTATTTAAACAAATTATCTCCTCCTCTGTTAATCTAGGAAGCCTATATTTTTGGAGGAAGTCATCCATTTCACTTGTTATCAAATTTATTGGCATAGAGTTGGGCAAAGTAATTCCTTATTATTTCTCTAATTTCCTCTTCATTGGTGGAAAGATCCCCCTTTTCATTTGTAAGACTAACAATTTGATTTTCCTCTTTCCTTTTTCTGATCAGATTTACCAATGATTTATCTATTTTATTGGCTTTTTCATAAAACCAACTCTTGGTTTTATTTATTAATTCAATAGTTTTTTTTTTTGTTTTTTTTTTTACTTTCAATAGACTTCTCCTTTTAATTTTTGTATTTCAAGTTTGATTTTTGGTTGGGGGGTTTTAATTTGGTCTTTTTCTAGCTTTTTAAGTTGCAGGCCCAATTCATTAATCTTCTCTTTTTCTATTTTGTTCAAATAAGCCTCTAAAGATATAAAATTTCCCCTTATTAACGCTGTAGCTGCATCCCACAGATTTTGGTATGATATCTCATCATTGTCATTATCTTGGGTAAAATTATTAATTGTTTCTATAATTTTCTGTTTTACCCAGTCATTCTTTAAGATGAGATTATTCAGTTTCCAATTATTTTTTGGTCTATTTACCCCTAACTTCTTATTGAATGTAGTTTTTATTGCATTGTGGTCTGAGAAGAAGGCATTTATTATTTCTGCCTTCCTGCATTTAATTTTGAGATCTTTATGTCCTAATATATGGTCAATTTTTGTATAGATTCCATGAACTGCTGAGAAGAAAGTATATTCCTTTCTATTGCCATTCAGTTTTCTCCAAAGATCTATCATACCTAGCTTTTCTAATGTTCTATTTACTTTTTAAATTTCTTTCTTGTTTGTTTTGTGGTTTGATTTTTCTAAATCTGAGAGTGCAAGGTTGAGATCTCCTACTATTATAGTTTTACTGTCTATTTCTTCTTGCAACTCTCTTAACTTTTCCTTTAGAAAGTTAGATGCTATACCACTTGGTGCATATATGGCAAACAAATTATTCACCAAACACTTATTAATGTTCCAGGTACTGACTTGAGTGTTGGGGATTTAAGCAAAAAGGCAAAAATCACCTTTAATCTCAAGAAACATACACATAAATAACTCAATGTTTGGCAGGCTTAGAAGAAAAGGGTGGAAGAGAAAGAGTATTAGACTAAATAGCAATCTGAAGGTTTACAAAGCCATTTTACTGACCTCATTGTTGTATGCCTATGAAACCTACCAGTGCCATACCAGAAAATTGAATGATTTCCTTTGAATTGTCTCAGGAAGATTCTGAAGATCACCTGGCATGATAAGATATTAGACACTGAGGTCCTTTTCACAAAGTAAGCTGCCAGGTATTCAAACTCTACCATAGAAAGTGCAATCCTGATGGACTGGCCACATTGTTTGAATGTCAAAAAAAATTTGTCTAACCTAATTTTAAAGAGAACTCTCAGATGGCAAGCATTCACATGGTGGTATGAGGAAGTGATTTAAAGACACTATCAAGATCTCATTGAAAACTTTGGAATTGATTTTGTGGCAAAGGAATCGTGGGCAAAGGATTGTTCAACATGGTATATCCACATCAAAGAAGGCCCTGTGCTCTATTAGCAAAGTAGAATTTAAGTAGCTCAAAAGGAATATGAGATGTAAAGATTTAGAAAATCTACCCAAATATCCCATGGACTACTTGTGCCCAACTACCAATGGGAGAAGAGTCTGAGCTTTCATTGGTCTGATCAGCCACGGTCAGAAATACTGTAACTCAACTCTAATATAATGATATCATTTTGATCCTCTTAAAATATGAAGGACAACAACCAACTGTCTGACTTCAGGCAAATCATTTAACTTTTCTCACTCTCAATTTCCTTACTTATAAAATCTAGAAGATACAGAGACTGAAGCTGGCATGTCTATTTAAGGAACAATTTAGTAGTCTGGTTTAATTAGAATGTGGTATATATGAGAAATGGAATAGTGTGAAATTAAGATGGAGAAATAACTCGGAACCAGATTCTGGGGGGCTTTTAGTACCAGGTTTGTATTTTATCCTATGGATAAAAAGAAATCCCTAAAGGTTTTGGAGCAGAAGATTTATATGGTAGTATTTATGCCTTAGGAAGATTATTCTAATAGACAAGAATATGGATAGGATTGCAGGTTAAGAGACAAATTAAGAAGCTATTAGAATAAATAAGCTGGGCAAAGAGTTACCTCTGGGATCATTTCAATGCTAAGTGCATTTGCTAAAACCTAGGACACTAAGATAGCATGGTAGAGTAACTAGAGTCTAGAATTTGAAAGCTGTAAGATGTGAGTTCAAGGCCCACATCTGATACTTTAGGAGGAAGGATGGCATTGAAAATCAGGAAACCTGGGCTCTACTCCCAGTTTGTCACTTATGGTATATAACTTTGGTCAAGTCATTTCACCTCTGGTACTCACTTCCCTCCTCTGTAAAATCAAGAGCTTGAAATGAATAAAGCTAAAATCTGTTCCAACTCCAGTATCATGCAATTTTTATCAAGGAAACACAGGCACCTCAACTCAGGTGCTAACCCAAAATTCTTGGTATTTAGAAAGACAGCCAAGTAAGTAAAGGAAAGTGAATCAGAGCCAGAAATAACCCTCTCTCTTGCCTGAGCTTTGCAGTGAAACTGATCATCATCTTCTGAAAACTTTTCGACATAGTTGTTCATGGAAAATTAATTGGAAATAAAGATGAAATTCTAGAACTCTTTTAATTTTCAAAGCTTTGTTCTTCAGGGATCCAGAGCACAATACCAGCTGGGGACCCTTCTCCCATCAGAGGAGACTCAATGCAGCTGACTCCAAAATAATCAAAAGCAACTGGATGGAAAAACAACATTATAATACCACTAATAATACTTTGCTTTAGTTAGTGTTTTACAATTTCTCACATAAATAGTCTCAAAAGAGGCAATTTATGTGAAACATACAACTGTCTATAAGTTAGGAAGTGGAGAAACTGTCTTCATATAACATAGGGACAACCATAGGGGATAGGGTCTAAGAACATGGATACAGATGAAAATAAAGTTATGTATAGATGCAGGGATACAGATATTGATAGTGATTAAATCTATTATGTCATTGGTATGGAGAAGTCTTGAAACACCCAATGTCAATGCAAATTGACACCTCTTCTACCATCTATAATTTTGGAAACAACCATTTTGGAAACATAGGGGAGAGAGCATTGGAGTCAGAGAACTAGAATTATAACGCCAATATGGGTTGCTTCATCTCTCTTGGTGTCAGTTTCTTCCTATTTAAAATGAAGTGATTGTACTACTTGATCTATATAGATTCTGTCCCTTTCCCAAGCTCTAATATCTGATGACATTATAAAACAGGCATCATTAATTAATAAAAATATTAATTAATATTTTATGTGTCATAGATTTTTTAACAGACTAGTGAAGCTTATGGATCCTGTAATGTAGAAAAAGAATAACAGAACCAACAAAATTGTATTACTAGTCACCAGAGGAGGAGGAAAATAGATGCCAATAGGAATAGTCATAATGTATAGCCCAGGGTACCCCAGGATGAGAGCAGTACATAGCAATATGACTTCTAGTTATGGAACCAGGCAATAACTTTTGCATTTTAATCAAGAACCCAGAGTCTCTCATGACAAATCCCATAGAGTTTTACACCAAGAACTAGCCATCATCCATAGGGAAGATAATAACAGTCAGAACCAGTAAATAAAAATATTTTCTAAATTACCTCTTAAGGAATGATGAACAAGGATATAGAAAATTTAACTCTGTTTTAATCCAGCAAGAGGATGGTGTGTAGGTATATGTGGCACTAACATCTAAAAAGTAAATGTTCTTATTCAGTTAGGGTTAATGAAAATGAAGACATATTTTATTTTTCATTCAAGTTCACAGACCCTTTGAAAGATCACCCATGGCTTTACCCTTGAAGAGATCATGGATCTCCAGATTCAGAACTCTTATTCAGAAATGAGAAAACTACATTGCCCATTGGAGGATGCCTGGAATCTATTTGAGTGTCACTTCCTTCACTGTCCTGATCTACCTTGTTTGAATAACAGCTCAATTTCCATAATGCTTTAAAGTTCAAAAAGTACTTTCCTCACAATAATCTTTCAAAGTTGTTCATGCAAGTATTACTTTCCCCATTTTTTTTCAGATCAGTACTTAGTATCATGTCTATTACATAATAGACAAACATCATAAATGTTTGTGGATGGATTCATTCATTGATTGATAAGGAAATAGAAGCTTCTAGGGATTATCTGATTTGACAATGGTCACAGAGCTAGTGTCTGTACAGGTACACTCACACTGAACACTAATTTGTATTTTTAGACTCATGAGACAGACTGCAGCTATAATTCAACAAATGCAATTTTGTAGTGACTGGAGAGAAAAGTGTTGTAAGCCAGAGCCTGAGTTGTTATGTGCTTTGACAGAACTAGTCAATTACAGTTTTCAGAAGTACTAACCTGTAGTAGTTCAAAAGCCTTAGAAGTCTACCGAGTGCCTGAGTTTACTTCCAATCCATTAATGTCCCTAAGCTTAGGAATTCACTTCTGCAAGATAAAAGTCTTTCTAAAAGTACTATCTGCAGGATGGGAGTCAGGGAATATGCACACAGCATCTGTAGGGAATGATCTGAGGAAAGAGGAAGAATTAGGAAACATCACTCTCCAAATGGTAAAGTGAGTCCAAATATGATTTAGGTCACAAACTAAAGATGAGTTTGAATGAATCCTTAATAGTCCTTATGTTTACAAGGGGACTGGGAGTCAGATGTATCCCTGAGTAAATCTTATTCCTCCTATATGGCTAGGACACTGCCCCTAACCCCAAGTTCCAACAATGTCATTTTTTTCCACCCCCTTCCAGGTTCTGCTACCTTCCCAAAGCAGGCTAGGAAAAAAAAATTGATATTAGCACATGAGTTCATTCAAAGCTTTATAGAATAAAGGTGCTATCTTTTCCCCCACCTGGGGCAATAACCACTGGAGGAGCAAGGAAGTGAGAGAGGAGAGAGGATAAGCATTTTTACAGTGCCTACTTTGTGCCAGGCACTAATACATATTTCAACAATCCTGTGAGGTAGATACTATTATCCTAATTTTATAGCTGCAGAAATTAAGGCTAAGATATATCAAAGGACTCGCCCAGAGTCACACAACTGGTAAATATTTAAAGTTAAATTTGAACTTTTCCTGATCCCAGGCCGCAGTACTTCACCAGCAGCTTCTGCCTTGTGGCAAGAAAATTCCTAGACATTGGGTACTATCATGCCAAGAGATATGGTAGTGATGGGAAGGTTTTTATTGAGTGGGAAGGCAAAGAAAGCCCACTTAGGTCAGGATACCATCACCATGGAACCTCAGAGATGGATAGTCACCCTCCCAGGGAGAAAGTTAGAACCCAAAGAAAACACAACTGCCCTCAATCTTTTTTCAACAGCCAGGATAAAGTCCCGTTTCTTTTGAGTCTTTGGTGCAATCACCTCTGTCCTGAGAATGTACTAACCAAGCACAGCTGCCCTCCTCATTAGTTCTCTATCCCTTAATTCTCCCACTTTTACCATCACTCCTTCATAGTGTTGCAAGTTGTGACAGTTTAGTGGAAAGATCTCTGGATTGGGAGTTGTGAGTCAGCAAAATTCAGACTGGTTCAGCCCAGCCCCCAAGAAATACTCATGTTAATAACCAACCCAGAGACCAGGCATTGCACTACCACCCAATCCTATTTCCATCACCACAACCACTCCATCTGCTTGCTTCCTGTGATAGATTTATGTCCACTGGCTCCCTGCTTCTTGCACTTCATTACTTATTGGGAAATCAGGTAATATACTCATCCCAGTGGCCCACACCACCTCACTGCCTTGTCCCACTAGTGATGAAGTAGTCTTCTATTTATGCTACATCAGCTCTTTTCTAAAAACCTATATAAGTTTGGACCCTCAGTAGCTCTGAAACTTCAGTCACATTGAACATGCTACTGCATGTCCAAATTGTCCATCATGTGCTGCCAACAGAGTCATGGGACATTCATTCAGTTACTGTTTACTGCTATCTCCTCATATCTCTATGATTAACAATAAACCTTTCTTAACCTCTATCCCTGTGCAGCATTGTCTCTCTTCACCCAAACTACTCCTCCTTTTGACAAACAGGAATCAAGAGAGAACTGGATTCAAATATTACCTTTATCATTTACCAGAAGGATCATCATGGGCAAATCACTTCTATTCTTTAGCTTCTGCTTATCTATAAATGAGGATAGTACCACAGGGCTACCATGTGACTAAAATGATATGACTTATTAAACCTCCTAGTGTTATGTGGGATGTCCCCAAAGTCTTAGTGCTATTAAAGTTTAAATAGCTAGTAAAACTTAAAACTGCACTAAGACTTTTGGGACTCCCTGTATAAATGTGAGGTCTTATTAATCAATACCATTCTTCTGCTCAAAACTTACAAGAGTTCATAAAAATGTTGTTCATCTGCTAACAACCTTCCAATAGCCCCTCACTATTTAATCAAGTTAAAACTCCTTAGAATGGAAGTCTATCTGCTGTCCTCTTGCCCCTCCTCTTACCATTTCCATTCTTACTATATACAATCACTCTTTGGGAAAATGGATATACAATCCTTGTCTCATGCTCTTTCACATCCTTATTGGCTCACCATCCTTACTCTGCTTATGTCAATACTATTATTCCTTCCTGGCTCTCATGCTGCCCCCTCCACTAAGTCTTTATTGAGCTCTCAAGTGAGAAATTATTATTTTTTTAATTTTAGGTCTCACATAGTACTTCATATTTTCCCCCTGTAGTTACATGTTAAAGCTATTTGGGGGCCTTAATGTTGTCTCATTTTCCAACTACATTAGGGTATAAACACTTTGAGAAATTCTGTCTTTCTTCATATTCTCTGTACTTAGCATAGAACCTGGCACTTAATAAGCTCTTAATATGTGTTTTGGCTGAATCATTAACTGACTGAAAATAGCATTGAATGAAACAAATCATGTTTCACTTATTGGGTTTGTACTTCTCTCTCCCCCCCCCAAAAGCCTAACATAGTGTCTGGCACATGATAATGTGCTTATTAATTATATATTATAATTATATATTATGTATAATAACAATTAATTATAAAGGCAAAGACTATTTTTTTTGTCTTTCCTTGCATCCAGCAGAGAAAACATTGGACACAAAAAGATATTCAATAAATGCTTCAATTCAAAATGAATTGAGTTGAATTACTCCATAAGACACTGGTAAAATACACAGATGTTCCTTGGGCTACTCTAACCTTAACCCAAGCCAATACCCACATTTCTGTTTTCACAAGTATCTTTTTTAATCTTTTTTTTCCAAACAGTTTTTCTTCTTGTCTCTCCCAGAGTACAATCAACTATCCAGTGATTCAGATGAAACCACCTAGTTAGAAGGCTTGCTAGAGAAACAAGGTTAAAGTCATCCATTATAGCTTTCAGACTCACTTTGAATAATGCTCTTGCAAACTAATTCCTCTAGATGCCTTTGAATGAACCTTTATAATAAAAAGTGAATTGCTTAGCTCCAAGAATTTCAAATTCTGGAAATCATGGTATCTGTGAATTAAAAAATAGAACCTTGCTGCTAGCATTCAGAATATTAATTCCAAAGCTTTATATAAGACTAAATTCTCTCTTCTTCTCCCCATCTACAGAGGCTTAATGTAGGGTATACTAAGGGATAATGTAAAAGGTCCAGAGTATACTAACAGATACCCTTTCATAGAGGGCTACCAGGGATGAAACGTAGCCAAGAAAAGCCTGCACAAAAGGATTTCAGATGGATTCTGTATCTGTTTTATTGTAACTGCTTTCCTAAAACATGGAATTTTAGAGTTGAAAGGAGCCTCTAACCTCCTCCGTTTTAGAGATGAATACCTCAAGGCCAAAAGATATAAAATGATTCCATAGAGGTAGTAGCAGAGATTTCTAATCAAACAGGAAACTTATAATGTGTTAATAAGACTTTAAAAGCATATAACAAAATTAATTACAATGTCTAAAATTGTTGGTCAGTATCACATGCTTAGGGGTTTTGAAGAGATTAGCTATGCAAATAATAAAATATTTAGGAATTGAAATTGGATATGAAGGATAGGAGTGGAGTATAATTAAGTTTCTTCCAGAGAATCATAAGATTTAGAGATTGGAAAAGACCTTAGAGGTCATCTAATGAAAATCCTTTGTTTTAGAGATTAGGAAACTTAGGACCAGAGGGGAAGAGAAATCTTCAAGTTCATAGTACTTAGAAGTGGCAGAGGTATGCTAGATATGACTCCCTGTGCCCACTTTGCACCATGATATGCAAAAAGTATTCCATCCAACTCTGTTCTAGAATATTAGGTTTTCAGAGATCAAAAACTGCTGATGCAGGTCTTTGTGTTCTAGCTACTTCAGAGGCTGCCCTCATATAGTTACAGGATCCCTCTTGTATACAACTGACCAAACATGTTTCTCTATTCCCCTTAGATGCATGAAGATTTTTATCCATGAATATGCTTTGGGGTCAATAATTACCCCAACTCTCTCTTCATGACTAGAGAGCTGACCCACATAAGCTAATTTAAACTGCCCTTTCACTCTCCAAACTTGGGTCACAAAATCACAGGAATAGTGTTTTCTTTAATGAAAATGTCTTTTGCTGAAGATGAAAAGGTGTACCATGATTTAAAATTTTTCCTAACCTGAAAGTTGCAGAATAGACCTGGAGGAAAAAGGGGTGACAAAGAGATAAGGGGATAATATAGGATGCTAAATTGGAAGGTTTTTATATATTCAATTTCAAGGTCATATTGGTGCATTTCAGCATCCAAATGCTATATTACTGACATGCCTGCACCAGACTGGCATATGGGGCTGATGAAATTGTGAAGTTTTAAGACCTCATTGTCCTTTTCTTATAGTCTCCAGTTTCCTAGGTTTAAGTGTCTCTCTTTTTGCCAATAGTATGTCCCCGGTTACTTGTGTGTTTTCCCCTTGTACCTCTATCGATTGCCTTCTGACTCTGCCCTGAAATTTCAAATAGTACAGCAACTCCTTCCTCCCACCTCTTGACTTTAAACTCTCAGTTAGGTCATTGGTAACAGCAAAGAATCCTAAGCTTGGCCAAAGTAACAGCAAATTTTGTCCCTTGGTTTAGTGCTTAGTTACCTTTTCCCTGTAGGGATTCCCAGGAGATATGACAAGGGTCCTTTGAAGGGACCACTAGGGGAAAGAGACATTTGACTAAAAAGTATTTCAGAAATTATCTCTAGAAAGTCAACATGCCAGAATGCCTGCAGATACAAAGTGACAATCTCTAGACATGTAAGAATATAATTCCCTCATTTATAAGTCAATAACAAGTAAAACAGAAAAGTGGCTTACTCATGGTCACAGAGTGAATTATCAAAAATTAGACTTAAACCCATTTATCCTGAATATTAGGTCAGTGTTCTTTCTACTGTGGCATAGCTGTCTCAATAAATTCTAAAGTAGATACTCAACTTAAAAAGAAAACAGCACATAAAAACTGGAGGAAAATAAATGGAGAAAGATGGAAGGTTGCTCATTTTTGCATCAGAGATTAAGATCAAGTGATACATGCTGTCTTGTTCCTCATTGTATATGAACAAATCCCTAATTTATATGTATGTGAAGTTTACAAAGCATTTTTTTTGTCACAACAACCTTCTGAGAAAAACACCAATATGAGCAAACAGGTAATCCATGATCAAGACAAAGTCTGTTCATTCCAATATCATTTCTATCCCTTGTGTGTGGAATAGAGAGATAAGGTGAAGAAATTACAGGAATGTATGAATTATTTTTCTGCATTTTATTTTCATTATTTCTGTGTTTCCCCTTTGATCTATATAATATGTGCAGGCCCATATTTACTCAAGCCTTGGCCAGCTATAATCATATTTACTTAACTTGAGCTGATGACATTTATCAGTATTTGATATTTATCAATATTTAGTCTATTAGCTTGACCACTATCTGCTTGATTAAGCCTGAAGACCTGATTTTGTGTTTCCTTGAAATTAGGTGATTTGGGGGAAACAGAAATCTTATATTCCAATCTCTCAGAATAGCAACAACCAATTAGATGCCTTCCCCTCCCCTTTTCAATGCTCTCTTACTTGTGATGTAATCTCTTGTATAAAAGGTATGTATCTTTACTACTTCTTTAGCTCTCCTATCAGTAGCTTTCTCTTTCTTATCTCGTGATGGGACAGGTTTTAATAAACAACTTTTCTGCTTTCTACTGAATGATCTCTGAGTAGTCATTTTGGGTAAGGGTCTTCTACATCCCTCACACTTGTAACAAATTCTTTTGCATTAATAATAATGGTGATATTAATAACAGATAGTATTCGTTTGGATTCTCAAAGTGCTTTAAATGTATTATATCACGTAAGCACTTCAAACCTTGTGACATAGGTGCCTTCATTATCCCCTACATGTGTATACAGATGAGGAAACTCTGACTCAAAGTGGTTATGGGCTAACAAGTTTTATCCAGCTGAGGTTAAAAAAAAGTGGCTGAAGTAGGATTTCACTCAACCAATAAACAGGCATTTATTAAGTACTTATTATATACTAAGTACTGGCAATACAGAGACAAAATTTAAATAGTCCTTGTTCTCAAGTAACATAGATTTGATCAAGAAAACAATAGACAATCTACCCAGGTTACTTATACCTTCGGAATCTAATACTTAATGTGCAACAAGAAAATGGTATTTACACACCTATATTGTATCTAGGTTTTATTGTAACACATGTAAAATGTATGGGATTGCCTGTCATCAGGGGGAGGGAATGGAGGGAGGGGGGATAATTTAGAAAAATGAATACAAGGGATAATATTATAAAAAAATTACTCATGCATATATACTGTGAAAAAATTCTAAATAAATAAAAAAAGAAAACAATAGACATATAAGTAACTATACACACATACACACAATATATACAAATTTAATTTAAGGTAAAAATTGAAGGGGAAAAAGAATGAGCATTTGTGGGATAATTATAAAGGATTCCTTTAGGAGATGTCACTTTGGCAGAATTTTAAAGAAAACAAGAGATTTTGAAGAGGTAGAAGAGAGTTGGGAATCCATTAGAGGTGTGGGACACAATCTATGAAAAGATAAAGAAATAGAATATAGAGTGTATGCAGAATAAGAATAAGAAGGCTACTGACAAAGTGTATCACTGAGATGCATGCTCTTCATCAATAGAAATATTACTATAAATTGAATTTTGTAATGGAATCATGTGTTGCCATTGGTTTATATTATAGATCATAGTGGGAAGAATCTCAGAAATGGTATTTAGTCTAGTGGACAATCCTTTCAAACATCCCTGATAATTGGCCATCCAGGCTCTTTTTGAACTGAGGGAAAATCTCTCCATCCAAAAACAGTTCATTGCCCCTGTGGGTAATTCTATCAGGATGATTTTTTCTTACACTAACCTAATCCTGTCTTTTGTAATTTCTATCAGTACCTAGGAACAACCTATAGGACAAAACAGTACTAAATCTAATGTCTCTTCCACATGAAAGCCCTCCAGATACTTGACAACTATCATATCTTTTCTCCAAGTTAAACATTCCTGGTTCCATCCTTCCTTGTGTGGCATGTTCTTCAATACTTTCACCATGTTGATCATCAAAATCTAACTTCTTTGTCTTTTTTAAATTGTGTTTTTCTCCAAAACAGATCACCAAACTCCCAATGTGGTCTGTCTAGGGCAGAGTACATCAGAAAAATTACCTATCTAGTTGTGAATGTGAAGTTTCTCTTCCTGAAGCTGAGAATGAGAGATGCATTACAGCAATTTCATTTCTGAATGATCTGTTAGCTGGAAGTGGCTTCCATAACTTCAGTTTTAAGTATTTTCTCCCTTGTCCTCCCCTTCAAAGTTAATAGTATGAAAACAAATATTTAAACACATTTAGATAAAAATTGCTGGTCCCCCAAAGGGCAATGGAGAGAGGTACAATGCACATAAACATACCTTATTCAATAAACTCTGGTTTCTCTCTATTATTTCTAGGATTAAATACAAACTTCTCTGCCATTTAAAGTTCTTTATAACCTGCCTCCAACTTATCTTCTCGGCCATATTATACATTATTCATTAAAGTATTTCTAATACCCCAAGTATGATAAAGCACTGAATCTGTAGTCAGGAAACTCTAAGTTTAAATCAAGCTTTAGATATTTATTAGCTGTATGACACTGAGCAAGTAAGTTTACCTCTCTTAGCCTCAGTTTTCTCATTTTGAAACAGAGAAAATAATAGCACCCTCCTCATAGGGTTTTTAAAAGAATCAAATGAGCTAATAAAAATAATTTTGCATGCCTCAAATAAACATACAATGATATCTTTTCTCGGCATTATATTGAATGGCTAACTTTACCTTCTTATTAGTATACATATATACACATACACACACACACACACACACACACTACTCAGTTTCCTATTATTTTTTGTGCTTCTTTTGCAGACCTCAAATATAGTCCCTTTTGACTCTAATTCATTGTTGGTGGAATTATGAACTAATCCAGCCATTCTGGAAAGCAATTTGGAACTATGCCCTAAGGGCTACAAAACTGTGCATAACGGTATCTTTGATCCAACAATGTATCTATTGCATTTTTATTCTAAAGAGATCATAAAAAAGGGAAAAGGACACACATGTGCAAAAATGTTTATAGCAACCTTTTTTGTAGTGTCAAGGAACTAGAATTTCTCTCAGTTGGGAAATGGCTGAATAAGTTAAGGTATATAAATGTAATAAAATATTGTTCTATAAAAAATGAGGAACAGATGGTTTCAGAAAGACCTGGAAAGACTTACATGAACAGATGCTAAGTTAAATAAGCAGAACCAAGAGAATATTGTACATAGTACCAACAAGATTACAAGGTGATCAACTATGATAATTTGGCTTTTTTCAACAGTGAGGTAATTCAAGCAATTCCATAGACTTTTATGATGGATGTGCAATCCACATTCAGAAAGAAACCTATGGAGACTGAATATAGATCAAAGCATAGTATTTTTACCTGTTTTGTTTGTTTACTTGCTTGCTTGGTTTTTTTTTCCCCTTTTGATTTTTTTTTTGGTGTGTGTGAAACATGATGAATATGGAAATATGTTTTGAATAACTGCACATATTTAACTATATCAGATTGTTTGCTGTCTTGTGGAGTGGCTGAAGGAAGGAGAGGGCAGAAAATTTGAAACACAAGATTTTGAAACTGTGAATATTAAAACTATTAATATCAAAAGATATTGTCAAGACTTTTTAAAACAAAAAGCCACTAATATCTTTCAATCCTCAGCTTTAATAAGATCAAAGTTTCATGAAAGTATTGAAAATAACCTTAAAGTGAAATCTCGTAAAAAAGTAAAGAATCTTTTTGAAATATAAATAATGATGCCTTAACTCACCTGGAATTTAAGTATGTATATTTTTAAAATGCCATTTGTTTAAATTTATGCACATCTGTTTCAGTGACAGAGCCCTGGAAATGAAGGCGACAATTATTAATTTCATAGAGAAGTCTCACTACCTCCCAGTTATTGTCTTTAGGAGAAAATCCATAGGAAGAGAAGTGGTGCTGTGGATGCAGTTGGACTTAGAGTTAGGAAGACATGAGTTCAAATCCCACCTCATACACTTACTGGGTGTTTTACTTTGGACAAGTCATCTGACTTCTCCAATCTGCTTTCTCATCTTTAAAATTAGGGGATTGGTCTTCATGAACTCTAAAGTTACTTTCAGCTATTATCCCATAATCCTATTATTAAGTATGCCTTCTCTCTGGGCTATACAATCACTTCACTCTAAGGTTTACTCATCCAAATTGTCTTTCCTCTCTTCCTCATACAAGATATTTCATCCCTTGTCTTTGCCTTGCATTTGTTTATTGCTGGAATGTTTTGTTTCATCTTTATTGTATAGAATTCCTTTCTTCCTCTAAGATTCCAGTACCACTTTCAAAAAGAAGTCTTTCCTCATTCTCTCCCTAAACAACCTTATATGTATTCTGCATATGAATTCTTTATCAACTTATATATGTTATCTTCTCCATTAAAAGATAAGTTCCTAACAATGCTTATCACTTAATAAATGATTTTTAGTTGGTTTGTGTCAATAAGTCACTCATACCATTGTGTTGAATAGGTTCATCCTTGCTCATTCTATCCCAAATATTTGAGATTTGAGATCTCAAAAAAAAAAAATTGGAATGAACTCCATCACATTCTCAACCTTCAGGATGAATCAAGCTCCTCTTTCGTTCATTTATATCTTTTTCTTTCTGAATCTGTTGCTTACAAGTCCAGTGGAAAGGGATTATCCTCTAAAAGTAGAATTTGCTAGTGATCTCTATGTTACTAAAATGTTACTTACAATTCAACCTGAAAGGACATTCTCATCTTCTTGCTCATATATGCTCCCTGTCTTTCTCCATTATACTTCTTCTCGAGTTTATTCTCCTTTTTTCATTTGCTTCTTTCCCCTACATTGGACTTCTTTCATGAGATCTTCTTAAATCATCAAAGATTTACTGAAAAAAATAAATGAAATGATTTATTTTCTTATATATCCATAGCTCTGGACATTTGTCTTAGTGTCCTCCTCGTTTTGTTTTTTCCTCCCACTCTCAAAAGAAAAAAAAAAAAACTCCAAATTCTGTGCTTTTTCTACTATTAGGAATTTAATCACCTCATTTCTAATATTGGGGAAAAATTCAGATCTTTTTTCCTGGGTTGTTGAAGAATTAAAATTAATAAATGTGAATAGAAAAGATTTGGCAAATATAAAGTGCCATATAAATGGTATATTTATACAAATACAAATCTCTTGGAGCTAGGAGATCTGAGCTGATGTTCTGTCACTTTCCTGTCCATCTCTAGCAGAACAGAGGGTGGGAAAGATAGTTATGACATTGGCATGGATTTCATGAACTTGGTATTCCAATGTTCTTAGCTAAATACATCCATCTATGTGGTGAAAATGGAACCACTAGTCCCAACACAAGATCCCACAATGGTGCCTAGAAGAGGAAATGAAGAATAACACTAACTTTATGGAGAAGTTTCAAAAGGCAAAATGTAATATCCCAAGCTGGATTTTGGCCAGGACATTGCCATTAACACAATGTTTTTTTTTATTAATATTAATATAATTGTAATAATAAGTAAAATCATGACAGAAGAACAGAGAACCAAGAAACGTGTTTTCCATGACACTAAATTGACCATTACCTCAGCTTTAAAAAAAAGGGATTTATATAAATTTCTGGTCCTGGGTGTATAGAACCTTCTGTCTCCTGCCCAGTTTCCTAACCCTCAACTCATTCATTCCTATGTTTTATAGCTCACATGAGGCTAGCTCCTTTCCCCTTGCCCCCCTTCACAGTAGTCAGGGAAACCATGTTAGCACCTCGTTAGCACCCTGCTAGCTAGAATGTCTACTTAAACAGTTCTTGCTGACAGGGTATTACCTCACTCTTTCCAAAAGATTCTGCCTCAGCTTAGACTGGGTACCTAGTTCAAGATCATCCCCGGAGGAGAATGACTGCGAATTATCTCAGGGATCTTCAATATAAACTCTGCTAGATTTCTTGACTCTAAGTATCTGAAAATAAATCAGCAAAAATGTTTCATGCAAGCTACAGCTCCTTTCCCAGACTATCCAGTTAGTAAAGCTTCCATGGGGTTATCTCTTTCTCTAGGTTTAGAGGATCTAGAATGTGGTGACTTGTGCTCCAAAGCTACTCAAGTACCCCATTCCAAGACATACCATAACACCAAAAAATAGGGGAACCTTCTGAGAAAGCAGAATAGCTACTAATCCCTTTGATATGACTTAAGGATCATCAAGAAACATCTCATCACAATTTATTACAATGTCTAAGATTCTGCCATTACAAGTTCATTCCTAGAATGGATGAACTTAGAGTTTTTATAACTTAGAGTTATACTTCAACTCCACAGACAATAGGGTTTATCATCCCTCCTTCAAGAAGTTTAGGAACAGAGGATGAGACAGTTACACAAATAATTATGATAAAAATTATGATAAAAAATGAGATAAGAGGAGAGAGGGAAGAAATTTGAAATCCTTTCTTGATGGAAAGTTTCAGGAAATTTTTTCATAGAAGTTGGTAACAACTGAGGTAAAGGGAATTAAGAGCTATAAAAAGATTGTGGTAAAAATTGTTGAGTAGAGAGAGTTCACTCCAAAAAACTGAAGAAAGAGGAGCAGAGTAAAAATGGGGGAGAAGAAATAGTAATGTTCTGCCTGTATCACTGAGGACATAAAAGGTTGTTGCCTAAAACAATATACTATAGCCAGATTACTGGGGGACCTTAATTTCAGAAGCAAGCATTTCTTCTTTATTTTGAATGGGGATACCCTGAAGCAAAATGATCACAACAGTAATTTAGGGAAAGTTACTTAAACAGCTAGTGTGAGGGGGGAGTGGAATGGAGAGATAGACTAAAGACTGGAAAACCAATTAGAAGACTATTGTTATAGTCTATAAAAAAAGAAGGGAACAGTTTAAGCTATAGTAGTTGCATCTGTTAGCTGGTTGGTGCAGTGGATAGAAGCTCTGGACCTAGAGTAAGGATAACCTGAATTCAGATCCACCTTCAAATATTTACTAACTGAGTAAAATAAGGATGATAAGAGCACCTACCTTTCAGAGTTTTTGTTAGAATAAAATGAATTATTATTTGTAAACTATCTAGCACATAGTAGAAGCAATACTATTATTACTACTATTATATTAGTTAATATTATTAATAGAAAATCAGAGATGTGAGAAATATTTTGAGGATAAAATTAACATGACCTGGAAACTGACTGGGAAGAAGGGGAAAGAAAAAACTATTCAGGTAACTGAGAATATCGAGATGTCAGCAAAAGAGAAAAGAAAAGTTAGAATGAGAGATAGTTTATAATGGGGGTGAATATTAGCTCAGTTTAGACCATGATGAATTTGAAAGATGATTTGATTCAGCCCCCTCTCTTTGGACAGTTTAGAGATTATCGCTCTCATTTTGTAGATCAGGTGACTGAGGTCAGAAAGTTTAAGTGACTTGCCCAAAATCATACTACTCAAATTAGAGATTGAGAAATAGAACCTAAATTTCCTGTTTCCTATTGCAATATTCTTTCTGTCACATAAGAATTTCACTGTTAAAACTTTTCTGGTTTAAAAAAATCAGGAATTTCAGGGATTCTGAGAGCAAACTTCAAAATAGAATGGACTATTCCAAAAGACAATGTATTTCTACCTTGAAAAGCTCACCAATTAGAGGATAGATAATAGGAATTAGACTAAAATGTGATCAATGAGATTCTTTGTTATTCTGAGATATAGAATATTAGTGACTACCTCCCAAAAGGGGCAGAGTATTTACAGAAATGTCTTTTACAAGGTCATACAGCCTGTTAGGGGTAGAACCTCAACATTATAACTCATTAATATAATACTTTACAATTTAGTGATGGAGGTAATATGAAAATGAAAGTTTTTTTGATCCCTTACTTGGTTCTCATTCTAACATCTCTAATTTTGAGCTGTAAGGGACCTTGCAAATCAAACCCCCTCAATTTTACATGTGAGGAACCTAAAGTCAAGAGAGACAAAACCACTCACTTAGCATCACACAGGTAGAAAGTAGTAGAACTGAGATTTGAACTGAAATCCTCCCACTTCAAATTTAGGTCTCTTTCCATTGACATTTGACGATATACTGCCTCCCATAAGAAATTCAATAGATACATGGTACTATCAAAAGTGTACTCTTTGGGGCTGAGAAATCCTCAGTTTGAATTGAGACTGCTACTTGCTGCTTATCTTTTGATCTCAGTTTCCTCATTTATAATAGGAGGCGTAAATTTTCTTGATGGTTTCTAAATGACCTGCAAGTTCTTTCCTGGAATTGTTAAATTATAATCATTAAGCCTCAGAATATACAGGACCAGAAATTTCTTTAAAACTCTCAAAAAGAATTGAGTTCATGGTCAATTTGGCCAAAAAGTACCAAAAAAGAAGCTTAAGATAATTCAAGAATAGGAAATAGAATACAGGGGCTGTAGGTAGGACAATGAAGGTACCTTTTTAATACAACTGATAAAAGGTTGTCTAAGACTACATTCTCAAGGGTACTGGAGTCAGGTATAGGGGTGGGGGTTATTTTTTCATAAGAAAGATAGAAATAAAGGGACAAATCAAAGGAGAAGAAAGAGGAAAATAAGAAAGGAGAAAGGAATGAGAGTCTTAAAGAGAAATAACATGGAAAAAAGGACTAGAAACAAAGAGACTCTCTTCCCCACCCCTCAAAAGAAGCCACATGGAAAAGAGGACTTGAAACAACATGTGTGGAGTCCTAAAGTACCAAATACTACAGAGGTATGGATTGGCTTCTGGGCAGACTGCCAGCTGCAAGAAGGTGAGCAGCAGAGTTGTGAACACTATTATATCTTCAGTCAGTGTAGATAATGGCTAAGAATTTTAAATGATGGAGCTGATTGTCGCCAGGAGGTCACAAAGTTTTCTACAGTTTACAGGTGGTAACCTAGGGAAGAGGGAACTTTTCCCTTTTCCATTAGGAAAGAAGAGAGGGGGATCCTCTCATCTGGTGCACAGCTTCAGAAAATATTTTAAATGTTTCTTTAATTTTCAATTATGTTCAAATTAAGTGATTTTTGCATATCACCTGCCATAATCGGCCTAAGATTTTGTTGGCATGTTAATAACTGTCAGACTTCCAGGTAATGAGTCCAACAAGATGGTGACATAGAAACTTTGTCCAATTCCAACAAAGTATCAAAAATCTCCTAAATGATAAACTAAAAACCACACATTGAAGAATTATATCTGAATACGTGGACAAAAATAAAGGAATAAACAATGGATAAAATTATTAATAACTTATATTAGAAAATACTAAATCCTGAGGAGTTTGCTCAGCTCCTCTACTCCCAACCAAGCTTCACACTCCCAATAGGGATGAACAAATGAAATTGTAAATATATGCATAAGGTCCATATTTAGAGCTCCTCTACCTGCAGACACTTTACCAATAAATCTTTCCTCCTACCCATCCACAAGGGACAGATAATGATTCTGCTTAGCTTTGGAAGGGAAAAGAAGATAACCAAAAGAAACATTTATATGAGTTGGAGGGTTTCATTTCCAAGGAAGATGAGAAATAAGTTTGGGATAGGAGAAGGAAAATGGTAATAGAAAGATATTCTCCAGTTTTCTCATATGAGTAGTGCCTTATGTCTGAAGTACACTCAAAGTTAGTAATTTGTAAAGCTATATAGACTCTTTCCAGGAAACCCAGACTGCTGTCCACCAATGCTATAAAAAGTTATAGGTGGTGATGGAGTGTCGCTAGAAAAGGAAAGGAGAGACAATAAAGGAACTGGAGTAAGAGACTAATTATATCTAGAATGAAGGAAAGAAAGCTAAAATTCACCTGGAGCCAATACCATTCATTCAGA
Source organism: Sminthopsis crassicaudata (assembly GCF_048593235.1). NCBI lineage: Eukaryota > Metazoa > Chordata > Mammalia > Dasyuromorphia > Dasyuridae > Sminthopsis > Sminthopsis crassicaudata. Next base: position 564,571,139 of record NC_133618.1, read on the forward strand.
GGGCTACTTAGAGCAGTAATCCAGGCCAGAAAGTGCTAAAGCCCAAAATGTGGAACGGAACTAATGTAGTTAATAGAAAGGTAGAAGGTAGGAAGAACATAAGAATAAAATGATTAAAATATTTCAAGAAGAAGTGTATTCTGAAAAATAAAGGTGCTTTATTTCCCCCCAGAAAGGTATAAGCAGAATATTTGAATTGTGATCATCTACAAATGAGAGAGACAGGATAGAAAGTAAACATGAATAATTATCAAATAAGGAATAAAAAATGAAAGAGGATTTAAAAAATGTTAATTATTTAAAAAAGAAAAAAAACATAACACATGAATTGAAAAAAGAGGGACCATAAAAAGATTCCTTTTAACACATCAATGGCTGAAAACTTAAACAGTTTTTTTTTTTAATTTTTAATAGGAGAAGTCAAGGTAGAAGAGAAAAACTTGGGGAAGATTCTGGAAAGATGGCAGAGCAGAACAGAACATTCAAAGCTGACCAGATTTTCCCCACAAATAAAATGAAATTGCTTCTAAGGGAGAATATAAACAGGTAAAAAACAAGACATGGGAAAGAACAAAGGTCCTCCAGCTAGGGTGAAGGGGTTTATTAGTATGAAGTATAAACAACTCCAGGATACCTCTTTAGAAACAGCAGGGGAGTCCTGTCACTAGCTAGCTTCAGGGAGCCTCAGCTCACATCACAGGAGCTTTCACCTCCTGGACAATATGGAGAGGCCAGTAAATCTGAGGGAACAGACCTAGTTGTGCTTCTGAGAGCTGCCCTCAATAAGACGGAGTTAACACACCCAATGAATATAGAGGCAGTGGAACAGGTTCACTGATGATTATGAACACTTTCAGGAAGGTGAAGTTTTTGCTTTGTGATTTCAGGTCAGAGAGGAGAGCTGAAATGTAACTAGAGGCAACACCTTTTCCCCTTCCCCCGCCTACCCAGGATTAGAGGTTTTTACACTAATAATTCTCATTTTTAAACAAATGAACTGGCAAAGAAGAAAGAAGCTAACAACAGAAATTTCTTATAGGAATAGGAAAGACCAGGGTTTATCTTCAGAGGAGGATAATGAAATTTAAATAAATGAATAAATAAATAAATAAAGCTTCTTCTAAAAAATCCACCAATCATCACCTAAAAGAGATCCTACTTGTAAAACACCTCTAGATCAGAGAGAAAATTCTACAAAAAACAAAACAAAACAAAAAAAAGGTTTTTAAAAATTTTATTTATTTTTAATACACATTGTTGTATGAGTTATGTTGAGAAAGAAAAATCAGAACAAAAGGGAAAAACCATGGGAGAAATTAAAAAAAAAAAAACAGAAAAAAAGAAGTGAACACAGCCTCTGTTGATTTATATTCAGTCTCCATAGATCTTTTTTCCGGATTCAGATGGAATTTTCTGTCCAAAGTCTATTGGGATTGCTTTGGATTACTGAGAAAAACCAATCTTTCATAGTTGATCATTGTATATTCTTGCTGTATTTGTGTACAATGTATATCTGGTTCTATTTATTTCACTTAACATCAGTTTGTGTAAATTTTTCCAGACCTTTCTAAAATCAGCTTGTTCATCATTTTTATAGAACAATAATATTCCATTATCTCAAGTTCAAAAGTCTTGTGATAAAAGATGCCATCTACATTCAGAGAAAGAAAGAACTATGAAGATTGAATGCAAATCTAAGCATATTTGTTTGATTTTGTCATTATTGTTGTCATTTTTGTTTTCTTTTGCTTTTGCTTTTTTGTTTGTTTTTTCTTTCTTGTGTTTTCCACCTTTTTTGTTCTGATTTTTCTTCCATAACATGACTAATATGGAAAAATGTTTAAAATGATTGTACATAAAAACCTATGTCAGATTACTTGCTATCTTGGGGAGGTAAGGAAAGAAGGGAGGGAGAAAAATATAGAACTCAAAATCTTACAAAAATGAATGTTGAAAACTTTCTTTACATGTAATTGGGGGAGAAATAGTATTAGTGAAAAAGTAATCATCATGAACTAAACTCATAATTAACTTACAGGTGACTTAATGTATTGCTTGAAACAAAAATTCAGAATTAGAGGTTGCAAAAGAAAGGGAGGTAGAAGGTAGAGGGAATATTTTTATTAAGTCCATAGATGAATAATGAAAGGTTTGTTTAAAAAAAGATAGGAGGGGCAGAGCCAAGATGGTGGAGAGGATACATGTTTCTTTCTGATCTTCTCCTACCACCCTCACATTAATTACAAAATCTAGCCTCTGAATTAAATCTAGACTGGCAGAATTCATAAATATTGGGAGAGCAGCAAATTACCAACAGAAGATAATTTTGAAGATCACCAGAAAAGGTCTGTTTCAGTTGAGCATGCGAGGAGGTGGCCGGGCTCAGGATGCCAGCTCATGCTATACAAAACCTGGGTGGTACGAGGTCTCCTTGGAGCAGTGCAAACTCTGCACTGAAGAGAATGCATGGGAAGGAATCTACACCAATGTTGGCTACTCTTCCCTAACTGCAAGCCAATAGATTAGCAGAGAAGTAATAAAACATCCAGCACAAACACAAAAGGTAAAGAGTGAATCTCAAACACCAGAGTCTCACAGGATCTGGCCATATCCACCCAGTAAGGGGAATGACTCAGCACAGACCAATTGGAACAGGGGCTACTTTCCTGCTGCCTATAGAGGAAGCTTGGAAAACCTCCTTTGCCCTAAAAGCAGATCCTAACTTTTACAAAAAAATGAGTAAAAAGGCAAAGAGAACTCTAACTATAGATAGTTTCTATAGTGAAAGAGAGGAACAGATTTCAAATCCTCAGAAGACTAAAGGCAAACAGTCTCCAGATGAAGCCCAAAAAGGTGATATAATCTGGTCCCTATCACACAAGCCTCTCCTAGAAGAAATTTAAAAGGATTTCAAAAGAAACCTAGAAGAAATGGGTAAAGGAAAGGAAAACTTTGCAAGAAGGGTTGAAAAAGGCATATAACTCATTAAAAAATAGATTTGACAAAATGGTAAAAGAAAACAACTCCCTAAAAACAGGATTTGTGAAATGGAAAAGGTAAATAACTCCCAAGAAAACAGAATTTGTGAAATAGAAAAATAAAATAATTTCTTAATAAACACAATTTGTGAAATGGAAAAAAAAATTCCATGCAACAAAACAACTCATTAAAAAACTCAATTGGAAAAAAACAAAAAGTAAAAAAAGGTAAAATAAGAAAATTATTCACTAAAAATCAGACCTAAACCAATGGAAATGAATGACTTGATGAGATCTCAAGAATCAGTCAAGCAAAACAAAAAGAAAAAATAAAAAAATAAAAAAAAATGTAAAATACGTACTTGGAAAAATAACTGAAATCTAATGGACTCTCTGAAAACCACGAAGAAAAAAAAAGAACCTAGACACTATTTTTCAGGAAATCATCAAAGAGAACTGTCCTGATGTCATAGAATCAGAAGGTAAAATACCATTGAAAGAATTCACAGAATATCACCTGAAAGAGACTTCAAAATTGAAACTCCAAGGAATGTCATGGCTAAATTTCAGAACTACTGAACCAAGGAACAAACATAATAAGCATCCAGAAAAAAAAAAACAATTAAAATACTAAGGAGCTACAATAAGGATTACTCAGGATCTAGCAGCTCCCACCTTAAAGGATCAATGGGCCTGGAATCTGATATTCCAAAAGGCAAAGGAACTTGGAATGCAACCAAGAATAAATTACCCTGCTAAATTTAGCATTTTCTTCCAGGAAAAAAAAGATGGGCATTCAATGAAACAGGTGAATTCAACTTATTTCTGAGAAAAGACCAGAGCTTAAAAAAAAATGACCTCCAAATATAGTACTCAAGAGAAGCATAAAAAGGTAAAAAGGGTTTTTAAGAACTGTATTTCTATTATGAGTATATATAGAGAGTGTGTGTATAATTTGATTTTACTGTTATAATATAAAAAAGGAACTAGAGATGGAAAGGGGATTATACCAGAAAAAAGAGAAAGTGGGGGTAAAATGAGGGAAATTACATCTCAGGAAAAGGCAGAGGAAACCAACTACATTTGTGGGAAAGAAAGGAGGGGGATGAATATTGTGTGAATTTTACTCTCATCATATTTGGCTCAAAGAGAAAACATATAGAAATATTTGGTCTACAGAGAAACTTCTCTCACCTTATTGAAAAGTGGAAGGGGAAAGGTGAAAAGGGAAGGGGTAGGCTAAATAAAAGGGAATACAGAAATAGTAGGGGAAAGGAATAAGAAAGGGGGAGGAACACTAAAGGGGGAGGGCTGCTTGAGGCAAGAGCTGCTTATAAGTTAAATACTGGGGAGGGGGGAAAGGGGAAAAGGAAAGAGAAAAGTATAATCTGGGAATAATAAGATGGCAAGAAACACAGAATTAGTAGTTTTAACCATTAATGTGAATGGGATGAGCTCTCCCATAAAACGTAAGCAGATAGACTGGATTAAAAGCCAGAATCCTACAATATGTTGTTTATAAGAAACACATTTAAAACAAAGTGATACATACAGAATAAAGGTAAAAGGCTGGAACAGAATCTCATGCTTCAGGTGAAATAAAAATGCATGGGTAGCCATTCTGATCTCAGATCAAGCAAAAACAAAAATTGATCTAATTAAAAGAGATAAGGAAGGAAACTATATCTTGCAAAAGGGTACCATAGATAATGAAGCAATATCAATACTAAATATATATGCTCTAAGTGGCATAACATGGAAATTTCTAAAATAGAAGTTCACAGAGCTGCAAGAAGAAATAGACAGCAAAAGTATAATAGTGGGAAATCTCAAACTTGCTCTCTCAGAATTAGATAAATCTAACTGCAAAATAAATAAGAATAAAGTTAAAGAGGTAAATAAAATGCTAGAAAATTTAGATATGATAGATCTTTGGAGAAAATTGAATGGAGACCGAAGGAATTCACTTTCTTCTCAGCAGTCCATGGAACCTATTAAAAAAACTGACCATAAATTATGTCATACAGACATCAAAATCAAATGCAGAAAGGCAGAAATAGTAAATTCATTTTTTCAGATCACAATGCAATAAAAATTACATTCAATAAAAAGCCAGATGGAAATAGATAACAAAGTCAGTGGAAACTAAGTAATCTCATCCTAAAGAATGAATGGGTGAAACAGCAAATCATAGAGACAATTAATAATTTCATCCAAGAGAATGGCAATAATAAGACAACATACCAAAATATGTGGGATGCAGCCAAAGAGGCAACAATGGAAAATTTTATATCTTTAGCTCACTTGCTTAAAATAGAGAAAGAGAAGATCAATGCATAGGGCTTACAACTAAAAAAAAGCTAGAAAAAGAGCAGATTAAAAACCGCCAATCAAATAACAACTTGAAATTCTAAAAATAACAGGAGAGATTAATAAAATTGATAGTAAACAAAAACTATTGAATTAATAAATAAAATTAAGATCTGGTTTTATGAAAAAAAAAAACCAACAAAATAGATAAACCTTTAGTAAATTTGATTAGAAAAAGGAAAGGGGAAAATCAAATTTTTAGTCTTTTTAAATTATGACTTTATTGACAGAACATATGCCTGGGTAGTTTTTTATAACGTTATCACTTGCATTCACTTTTGTTCCGACTTTTCCCTTCCCTCCCTCCACCCCGTTCCCTAGATGGCAAGTAGTCTTATACATGTTAATTATGTTATTGTATATCCTAGATACAATATATGTGTGCAGAACTGAATAGTTCTCTTGTTGCACAAGGATTTTTGGATTTAGAAGATAAAAATAACCTGGAAAGAAAAGCAAAAGTGCAAAAAGTTTACACTCATTTCTCAGTGTTCCTTTTCTGGGTGTGGCTGATTCTGTCCATTATTGATCAATTGGAACTGAATTAGATCTTTTCTTTGTAAAAAATATCCACTTCCAACAGAACCCATCCTCATACAGTATTGTTGTTGAAGTGTATAATGATCTCTTGGTTCTGCTCATTTCACTTAGCATCAGTTCTCATATATCTCTCCAAGCCTCTCTGTGTTCATCCTGCTGGTCATTTCTTACAGAACAATATTATTTCATAACATACATATACCACAATTTACCCAACCATTCTCCAGTTGATGGGCATCCATTCATTTTCCAGTTTCTAGCCACTACAAAAAGGGCTACCACAAACATTTTGGCACATACAGATCCTTTTCCCTTCTTTAATATTTTCTGGGATATAAGCCCAGTAGTAGCACTGCTGGATCAAAGGGTATGCACAGTTTGATAACTTTTTGGGAGTAATTCCAGATTGCTCTCCAGAATAGATGGATTCGTTCACAACTCCAACAACAATGTATTAATGTCCCAGTTTTCCCACATCCTTGCCAACATTCATCATTATTTTTTCCTGTCATTTTAGCCAATCTGACAGGTGTGTAGTGGTATCTCAGAGTTGTCTTAATTTGCATTTCTCTGATCAGTAGTGATTTGGAACACTCTTTCATATGCATAGAAATACTTTTAATGTCATCATCTAAAAATTGTCTGTTCATATTCTTTGACCACTTATCAATTGGAAAATGGTTTGATTTCTTATAAATTGGAGTCAGTTTTCCATATTTTTTGGAAATGAAGCCTTTACTAGAACCTTTAATTGTTTCTTTTTTTTTTTTTTAGAACCTTTAATTGTAAAAACGTTTTCCCAATTTGTTGCTTCCCTTCTAATCTTGTTTGCATTAGTTTTGTTTGTACAAAGGTTTTTAATTTGATGTAATCAAAATTTTCTATTTTGTGATCAATAATGATCTCTAGTTCTTCTTTGGTCATAAATTCCTTCTTCCTCCATAAGTCTGAGAGGTAAACTATCCTATGTTTCTCTAATTTATTTATGATCTCATTCTTTATGCCTAAATCATGGACCCATTTTGATCTTATCTTAATACATGGTATTAAGTGTGGGTTCATGCCTAATTTCTGCCATACTAATTTCCAGTTTTCCCAGCAGTTTTTTGTCAAATTTGAATTCTTATTCCAAAAGTTAGGATCTTTGGGTTTGTCAAACACTAGATTACTATTGTTATTCACTATTAGGTCTTGTGAACCTAACCTATTCCATTGATCAACTAATCTATTTCTTAGCCAATACCAAATGGTTTTGGCAACTGCTGCTTTATAATATAGTTTTAGATCAGGTACAGCTAGGCCACCTTCATTTGATTTATTTTTTCATTAATTCCCTTGAAATTCTCAACCTTTTGTTCTTCCATATGAAATTTGTTGTTATTTCTTCTAGGTCATTAAAATAGTTTCTTGGGAGTCTGATTGGTATGGCACTAAATAAATAGATTATTTTAGGGAGAATGGTCATCTTTATTATATTCGCTTGGCCTATCCAAGAGCACTTAATAATTTTCCAATTATTTAAATATGACTTTATTTGTGTGGAAAGTGTTTTGTAATTTTTCTCATACAATTCATGACTTTCCTTTGATAGATAGATTCCCAAATATTTTATGCTATCGACAGTTATTTTGAATGGAATTTCTCTTTGTATCTCTTGATGTTGGATTTTGTTGGTGATGTATAAAAAAGTGCTGAGGGAAAATCATATTGCTAGTCTTAAAATGAAAAGGGAGAATTTTCTACCAATGAAGAGGAAATTAAAGCAATAATTAGGAGTTACTTTGCCCAACTTTATGCCAATAATTTTGATAACCCAAGTCAAATGGAGGAATACCTACAAAAATATAGGTATCCCAGATTAATAGAGGAGAAAGTAAATTGCTTAAATAGTCCCATTTTAGAAAAAGAAATATAAGAAGCTATTCATCAACTCCCTAAGAAAAAATCCCCAGGAACAAATAGATTTATATATGAATTCTACAAAACATTTAAAGAACAATTAACCCCAATACTATAGAAAGTATTTGAAAAATAAGGAATGAAGAAATCCTATCAAATTCCTTTTATGACACACACATGGTAATGATACTAAACCAGGTAGGTTGAAAACAGAGAAAGAAAATTATAGACCAATCTTACTAATGAATATTGATGCAAAAATCTTAAAGAAAATATTAGCAAAGTGATTACAGAAAATCATTCCCTGGATAATATACCATGGCCAAGTAGGATTTATACCAAGAATGCAGGGCTGGTTCAATATTAGGAAAACTATTAGCATAATTGACTATATCAATAACCAAATTAATAAAAACCATATGATTATCTCAATATATGCAGAAAAAGCATTTAATAAAATCCAACACCCACTCCTATTAAAAACACTAGAGAGTATAGGAATAAATGGATTTTCCTTAAAATATTCAGTAGCATCTATTTAAAATCATCAATAATAATTATATGTAATGTGGATAAACTGGAACCATTTCCAATGAGATCAAGAGTGAAGCAAGGTTGTGTACTATCACCATTATTATTCAATATTGTATCAGAAATTAAAAATCTCTTATTGCTTAGCAATAAGAGATGAAAAAAGAGATTAAAGGAATTAGAATAGCTAAAAAGGAAACTAAATTATCACTCTTTGCAGCTGATATGATGGTATATTTAGAGAACTACAGAGGATCAATTAAAAAGCTATTAGAGATAATTCATTACTTAAGCAAAATTGCAGGATACAAAATAAATCCACATAAATCATTAGCATTCTTATACATCACTAAGAAAATCCATCAGCAAGAGATACAAAGAGAAATTCCATTTAAAATAACTGTGGTTAGTATAAAATATTTGGGAATCTATCTGCCAAGGGAAAATCAGGAACTATATGAGCAAAACTACAAAATACTTTCCATACAAAAGAAGTCAGATCTAAACAACTGAAAAAATATCAAGTGCTCTTGGATAGGTCAAGCGAATATAATAAAGATGACAACATTACCTAAACCAATCTATTTATTTAATGCTATACCAATAAAACTCCCAAGAAACTCTTTAAATGACCTAAAAAATAACAACAAAATTCATCTGTAAGAACAAAAAGTCAAGACATTCAAGGGAACTTATGAAAAAATAAATCAAATGAAGATGGTCTAGCTGTACCAAATCTAAAACTATATTATAAAGCAGCAGTTATCAGAAATATTTGGTACTATTTAAGAAAAAAAGCAATTGATCAGGTGAATAGGTTAGGTTCACAGGACAAAAGAGTCAATAATTATAGTAACCTAGTTTTTGAAAAATGCAAAGACCCCAGCTTTTGGGATAATGTAACGAGCTGTCGTCTCCAGAAGCTGCCGGATCTCTCTCTGGGAAGAGATCTGCTGTGTCTATTCAAATCTTTCAGACAGATTCTTCTTCCTGTAGTGAACCGTTGTCTCCAGGCAGTTGCTGTTAACTCTTGTCCTTAGAAGTGACTTCCCTTCCTGCAGAGAGCCCCGTCAAGCCTGATGCAATGCAGAGTCTTTCTTCTTGAATCCTGGCTCTGAATCTCCTCCAGCTCTTATCCTTCTCCAGGCCGATCTGCTCTCTGGGCCCAGTGCTGTCTCTTTTATTCTCCCAGAGAATGGGCGTGGAATAATGCAAGGGCTTCTGGGAAGAACCACCCCAGCCAATGAGCTTGCCCCCTCTATCAAGTCAACCTGAGTTCTCACCTTGTAATTGTCCAGAAAACCTGAGTTCTCACTTAGTAATCCTAACAGGATAAGAATTCACTATTTGACAAAAACTGCTGGGAAAATTGGAAACTAGTATGGTAGAAACTAGGCATTGACCCACATTTAACTCTCTGTACCAAGATAAGGTCAAAATGGGTTTATGATCTAGACATAAAGAATGATAAAAATAAATTGGAGGAACATAGGATTGTTTACCTCTGAGACCTGTGGAGGAGGAAGGATTTGTGACCAAACGAGAAATAGAGATCATTATTGATGACAAAATAGATAATTTTGATTATATTAAATTTAAAAGGTTTTGTACAAATAAAACTAATGCAGACAAGATTAGAAGAGAAGCAATAAACTGGGAAAACATTTTTATATTCAAAGATTCTGATAAAAATCTCATTTCCAAAATATATAGAGAATTGATTCAAATTTATAAGAAATCAAGCCATTTTCCAATTGATAAATGGTCAAAGGATATGAACAGACATTTTTTAGATGAAGAAATTGAAATTGTTTCTAGTCATATGAAAGGGTGTTCCAAATCACTACTGATAAGAAAAATGCTAATTAAGACAACTCTGAGATATCACTACACACCTCTCAGATTGGCTAAGATGACAGAAACAAATAATAATGAATGTTGGAGGGGATGTGGGAAAACTGGGACACTGATACATTGTTGGTGGTACTGTGAATGGATCCAACCATTCTGGAGAGCAATTTGGAACTATGCTCAAATAGTTATCACACTGTGCATACCCTTTGACCCAGCAGTGTTACTACCGGGCTTATATACCAAAGAGATCTTAAAGGAGGGAAAGGGACTCACATGTGCAAAAATGTGGCAGCTCTTTTTGTAGTGGCTAGAAACTAGAAATTGGGTGGATGCCCATCAATTGCAGAATGGCTGAACAAAATATGAATGTTATGGAATATTAGTGTTATGTAAGAAACAACCAGCAGGATGATTTCAGAGAGACCTGGAGACACTTCATGAACTGATGCTAAGTGAATGAGCAGAACCAGGAGATGGCAACAAGAAGACTATACAATGATCAATTCTGATGGACATGATTCTCTTCAACAATGAGATGATTCAAACCAGTTCCAATTATTCAGTGATTAAGAGAATCATCTACACCCAGAGAAAGGACTGTGGGAAATGGGTGTGGACCACAACATTGCATTACACTCTTTCTGTTATTGTTTGCTTGCATTTTTTGTTTTTCTTCTCAGTTTTTTTTTCTTTCTTTCTAAATCCAATTTTTCTTATGCAACAAGATAACTGTATAAATATGTACACATATATGGGATTTAACATATATTTTAACATATTTAACATTTATTGGAATACATTCCATCTAGAGGAGGGTGTGGGGGGAAGGAGGGAAATTTGGAACAAAAGGTTTTACAAGGGTCAGTGTTTAAAAATTACCCATTCATATGTTTTATAAATAAAAAGCTATAAAAAAGATAGGATAATAGATGAGTTGGCAAACATAAGGAAATGAAACTAAGGTTCTCTACCCAATGAAAGAAAGCAGTTTCACTAAAGAGCATTCTCCAGGGGGGAAAGATCCATGAATCCAATGGGAGCTAGACACCTCAAAAGGGCTTAATATGGAAAGAATGCATTGAAATGCCACCTTCTCTGACACTATCCTGCTCCAAGAAAAATGGGACTCCTAAGCTCTTAAATCAAAAGGCAAACTGAAAGGTGGGCAGATATGCACTCAAACATGAAAAAGCATAACCAATGGCAAAGAAGGAGAGGGTAAGATTGGTCCAATTTGAAAAGCAAGTTAATGAAACCAGGCTTATAACGGAAATAGGCAATTGATAAAAATCTTTGTTATCAAATATGTTAATACAGTGTTATAGCAAGAATACATAGCAGGCAATTAATAAATGTTGATTGATTGAAATATCTTTAGTATTGGTCTGAGATATGAAATGTCAGCAACTAAAGGAATATAAAAAAATCAAAAATCATTTCTGGATTCATAAGTGGTCAAAGGCTAGAAATGATGCTAAAAAAGGATTATAAATGACTTCAAAAATATAAAAGAATGCTACAGATCATGAATAAGAAACATGCAAATTAAGGCAAATCAAGTTTTTTTCACATATTCATCTAATTCTGATAGTGAGTGTAAAGAATTATAGAAGAGAGGCACTCTAATGAATTGATGATAGAATTATGAATTTGTTCAACTATTGTTGAAAACTATGCAGAACTATGAAATGTGTACCTAAAGTGGCTATACTCATTGACCTAGATTCTTTGCAGACCTGGAGGGCAGTGGTTACAGAATGCTGCATATCCATTAGATTTAATTAATGGTTTGCTTGAATTTAATGAACATTTCCCCCTTATACTTGTTTTGTTCTTTATTAATAAAAGATGTTTATAAAGAGAAGAGAAATGGACAGGTATGTATATGATACAAATATAGGTAAATAAAAGATTTTATGTATCCTGAACATAATTTAGTTGACATGTTCCCTATTATCCCCAATATTTTTATATTACATTGTTATTATAAATTTTAATATACAAAACATATACATGGGTAATTTTCCAACATTGACCCCTGCAAAAACATCTGTTTCAACTTTTCCCCTCCTTCTCTCTACCCCCTCCCTAGGTGGCAGGGTCTTTTTAAAAAAAAAACTTATACTTAATAACTTAATCCTAAGAAACTGTTGGGTCAAAGAATAAATCATAGAATAAATAAACTGGAACCCTTCCCAGTAAGATCAGGAGTGAAACAAGGTTGCTCACTATCACCATTACTATACATTATTGTATTAGAAATGCTATCCTCGGCAATAAGAAAGAGATTAAAGGAATAAGAATAGGTAATGAGAAAATCAAACTGTCACACTTTGCAGATGATATGATGGTATACTTAGAGAACCCCACAGATTCTAATAAAAAGTTATTAGAAATAATTCACAACTTTAGCAAAGTTGCTGGATACAAAATAAATCCACATAAATCCTCGGCATTTTTATACATTACTAACAAAATGCAGCAGCAAGAGATACAAAGATAAATTCCATTCAAAACAAATGTAGAGAGTATAAAATATTTGGGAATATATCTACCAAGGAAAAGTTAGGAATTATATGAGCAAAATTACAAAACACTTGCCACAAAATAAAGGCAGATTTAAATAATTGGAAAGACATTCAGTGCTCATAGACAGGCTGAGCGAATATAATAAAAATGATAATACTCCCCAAACTAATCTATTTATTTAGTGCTATACCAATCAGACTCCCAAGAATCTATTTTAATGACCTAGAAAAAATAACAACAGATTTCATATGGAACAACAAAAGGTCGAGAATTTCAAGGGAATTAATTTAAAAAAGTCAGATAAAGGTGGTCTAGCTGTACTTGATTTAAAGCTATATTATAATAGCAGCAGTCCCCAAAACCATTTGGTATTGGCTAAGAAATAGACTAGTTGATCAGTGGAACAGATTAGGTACACAGGACAAAATAGGGTACAACTATAGCAACCTAGTGTTTGACAAACCCAAAGATACCAACATTTGGGATAAGAATTCATCATTTGAAAAAAACTTGGGAAAACTGGAAATGAGTATGGCAGAAATTAGATATGGACCCACACTTAACACCATATACCAAGATAAGATCAAAATGGGTCCATGATTTAGGCATAAAGAATGAGATTGGGGGTGGAGCCAAGATGGTGGAGAAGATACATGCGAATTTGTAAGCTCCCTTCTTCCCTCATTACCAATTAGTTAAATCAGCCTCAAAAATAATGCTGGACAGATAGAAACCACAAGGATTAAAAGCACGACTTACCATCTGAAGAGAATCTGGAGTCTCTACAGAAAAGGTCAGTTCCAAGGGGAGGAAGAAAAAAGGCCAGCACAGACGGTTAGATGCTAGCACACTGTGCCGAGGAGAACTCTGGGATCAGAGAAGCCACTGAGATAGAAGAATCTGTTAGCTGTTAGCTCTTCTCTGCTTATAAAACAGCAATTCAGAAGAGAAATCAAGCCACTTTAAAATATAAAGCTAGATCCTAGAACCATCCCAATCTGAAAGTGACCTAACAGATCTCAGCACAGTTGTGAAGCTGCCTTCTGCTGTTCAGGGCTTCACCTTGGGGTAGTTAAGAGCCTGAACAGCAAGGACACAGCCTGAGGCAACATCTAATCCACATAGGGCCAGGCTTAGCCTGAGGCTTTGGAACTCTATTAACCGAGGAATTCCCAGAGAAGCAGAACCTTTGAAGTAGGGACCGCAGTTTCCAGGCAGACACTTCCAGTTTGAGCACAGGGGCTTTTCATGTCAGCTGCTGACCACACCCCATGGATGTATTGGCTGAGCTTTGTGTCGCTTTTACTGTTCAGTCTTAAACCTCAGGGAAGTCGCTAGGCCACATAGCGGGGTCCTTCACTGGGCAACCCTCACAGTGCAGCCCTATCACCTCTGAGGCATTTCTGGGGAGGGGGAGGGAACTCTCTCCCAGAGCTCTCTCTTAGCTCAGGCACAGAAGCTGCTGCATCCATCTGGTCTGGGAGGAAGCTGGTAAATAAATAAATAAATTAACTTCTTAACCCAAGGGCAGACCCCAAAAGATTTTTTAACAATGAGTAAAAAGCTGAAGAGAACGATTGATTCCTTCTACACAGAGAAAGAGTGGGTATCCAACCCCAAAGTAGTTAATAGCAGAGAGTCAGCAGATAACATTCTAAAGGGGAATGATACCTACCTCCCATCACATAACTCTCTCCTAGAAGAGACTATTAAAAAGTTAAGAGAGTTTGAAGAAAAATGGGAAAAGGAAATTGAAGCTATGATAGAGAATAACAATGTCCTGAAATTTGAGTTGGAAAAAATAAAGAATTCACAGGAGGTGCAGGGAAACCAAATTTTTGAATTAGAAAATGTTAAAAAATCACAGGAAAATAGGATTTCTGAATTGGAAAAAGGAAATAACTCTCTAAAAAAATTAGGGAAATGGGAAAAAAATTCAATAGAACAAAATAATTCATTTAAAAACTCAATTGGGCATATACAAAAAGAACTACAAAATGTGAATGAAGAAAATTGCTCATTAAAAATCAGGACGGAACAAATAGAAATGAATGATTCATTGAGAACCCAAGAATCAGTCAAACAAAACAAACAAAAAAAAAATGAAAAGCTGAAGAATAATGTCAAATACTTACTGGGAAAATCTATAGACCTGGAAAATAGATCTAGGAGAGATAGTCTGAGGATCATTGGACTTCCCAAAAACTATGATCAAAAAAAGAGCCTAGATTCTATTTTACAAGAAATCATCAAAGAAAACTGTCCAGAGATAATAGAAACAGAAGGGAAAATAGGTGTTGAAAGAATTCATTGAACACATTCTGAAAAAGACCCTAAAAAAAGAACTCCACAGAACATTGTGGCTAAGCTTCACAACTACCAAACAAAGGGAAAAAATACTGCAGGCAGCTAGAAAAAAGCAATTCAAATATCAAGGGGCCACAATAAGAGCCACTCAAGATCTGGCTGCCTCCATATTAAAAGATCAAAGGGCCTGGAACCTGATATTCTGAAAGGCAAAAGATCAAGGATTGCAACCAAGAATAAACTACCCAGCTAAGTTAAGCATTTTCTTCCATGGAAGAAGATGGTCATTTAATGAAACAGAAGAATTCCATTTGTTTCTAAGAAAAAAACCAGTATTAAACAAAAAATTTGATCTACATCCACAAGACTGAAGAGAAACAGAAAAAGGTAAAAAGAACTCTTGAGAACTGTATCTCTGTTGTGGATATACAGAAAGTCTGCATGGATAATTTGATTTTACTGATATACAAAAAGGGGGAGTCGCATAGGGAAGGGGGTAGTATTAGAAAAAGGAGAAGGAATGATAAAAAGAAGGAAACTACATCTCAGGAAGAGGCATAGAAAATATACCACATCTAAGGGAATTTAGAGAGGGTGAGAAACATTGTGTGAATCTTACTCTCATCAGAGTAGGCTCAAAGAGTAAATAATTGACATATTTGTTTTTTAGAGAATTCTCTCTCACCTCATTAAAAGGGGGGAGAGGAAAAGGGAAAAGGAAAAAGGGAATAAGGGAAGGGCACAAGAAAAGGGAAGGGATTTGGAAGGAGGGGGGAGGGATAGTAAAAAGGGAGGGTTGCGTGTCACAAGTGTGGTCTATAAATTAAATATTGGGGAAGGGGTTCAAGGGGGTCAAGGGAAAAAAGCATAATCTGGGGATAATATGATGGCAGGAAATACAGAATTAGTAATTTTAACTGTAAATGTGAATGGGATGAACTCTCCCAACAAACAGAGATGGATAGCAGACTGGATAAAAAGTCAGAACACTACAATACGTTGTTTACAGGAAACACACTTAAAGCAGGGAGATACATACAGAGTAAAGGTAAAAGGTTGGAGCAGAATCTATTATGCTTCAGGTAAAGCCAAAAAAGCAGGAGTAGCCATCTTTATCTCTGATCAAGCAAAAGCAGAAATTGATCTAATTAAAAGATATAAGGAAGGAAACTATATCCTGCTGAAAGGTAACATAAGTAATGAAGCCATATCAATACTAAACATATATGCACCAAGTGGTATAGTATCTAACTTTCTAAAGGAAAAGAGAGTTGCAAGAAGAAATAGATAGTAAAACTATAATAGTGGGAGATCTCAACCTTGCACCCTCAGATTTAGATAAATCAAACCACAAAACAAATAAGAAAGAAATTTAAAAAGTAAATAGAACATTAGAAAAACGAGGTATGATAGACCTTTGGAGAAAGCTGAATGGTGATAGAAAGGAGTATACTTTCTTCTCAGCAGTTCATGGAACCTATACAAAAATTGACCATATATTAGGACATAAAGATCTCAAAATTAAATGCAGGAAGGCAGAAATAATAAATGCCTTCTTCTCAGATCACAATGTAATAAAAGCTACATTCAGTAAAAAGTTAGGGGTAAATAGACCAAAAAGTAATTGGAAACTGAATAATCTCATCTTAAAGAATGACTGAGTGAAACAGCAAATTATAGAAACAATTAATAATTTCACTCAAGATAATGACAAGGATGAGACATCATACCAAAATCTATGGGATGCAGCTAAAGTGGTAAAAAGGGAAAATTTTATATCTTTAGAGGCTTATTTGAACAAAATAGAGAAAGAGAAGATTAATGAATTGGGTGTGCAACTTAAAAAGCTAGAAAAAGACCAAATTAAAAACACCCAATCAAAAATCAAACTTGAAATACAAAAATTAAAAGGAGAAATCAATAATATTGAAAGTAAAATAACTATTGAATTAATAAATAAAACCAAGAGTTGGTTTTATGAAAAAGCCAATAAAATAGATAAACCTTTGGTAAATCTGATCAGAAAAAGGAAAGAGGAAAATCAAATTGTTAGTCTTACAAATGAAAAGGGGGATCTTTCCACCAATGAAGAAGAAATTAGAGAAATAATAAGGAGTTACTTTGCCCAATTTTATGGCAATAAATTTGATAACTTAAGTGAAATGGATGACTTCCTCCAAAAATATAGGCTTCCTAGATTAACAGAGGAGGAGATAAATTGCTTAAGTAGTTCCATTTCAGGAAAAGAAATAGAACAAGCTATTAATCAACTCCCCAGGAAAAAATCCCTAGGACCAGATGGATTTACATGTGAATTCTACCAAACATTTAAAGAACAATTAGCCCCAATGTTATATAAACTATTTGAAAAAATAGGGGATGAAGGAGTCCTGCCAAACTCTTTTTATGACACAGACATGGTACTGATACCTAAACCAGGTAGATCAAAAACTGAGAAAGAAAACTATAGACCAATTTCCTTAATGAATATTGATGCTAAAATCTTAAATAAGATATTAGCAAAAAGACTTCAGAAAATCATCCCCAGGATAATACACTGTGATCAAGTAGGATTTATACCAGGAATGCAGTGCTGGTTTAATATTAGGAAAACTATTAGTATAATTGACCATATTAATAATCAAATTAATAAAAACCATATGATCATCTCAATAGATGCAGAAAAAGCATTTGATAAAATCCAACATCCATTCCTACTAAAAACACTTGAAAGTAAGGAATAAATGGACTATTTCTCAGAATAATCAGGAGCATATATTTACGACCGTCAGTAAGCATAATATGCAATGGAGATAAACTGGAACCTTTCCCAGTAAGTTCAGAAGTGAAACAAGGTTGTCCACTATCACCATTACTATTCAATATTGTATTAGAAATGTTAGCCTCGGCAATAAGAGTTGAGAAAGAGATTAAAGGAATAAGAGTACTTAATAAGGAAATCAAACTGTCACTCTTTGCAGATGATATGATGGTATACTTAGAGAACCCCAGAGATTCTAATAAAAAGTTATTAGAAATAATTCACAACTTTAGCAATGTTGCTGGATACAAAATAAATTCACATAAATCCTCAGCATTTTTATACATCACCAACAAAATGCAACAGCAAGAGATACAAAGAGAAATTCCATTCTAAACAAATGATGAGAGTATAAAATATTTGGGAATCCATATACTAAAGAAAAGTCAGGAATTATATGAGCAAAATTACAAAACACTTGCCAGAAAAATAAAGTCAGATTTAAATAACTGGAAAGACATCCATTGCTTGTGGATAGGCCGAGCGAATATAATAGAGATGACAATACTCCCCAAACTAATCTATTTATTTAGTGCTATACCAATAAGACTCCCAAGAAACTATTTTAATGACCTAGAAAAAATAACAACATATTTCATATGGAACAACAAAAGGTCGAGAATTTCAAGGGAAGTAAAAAAAATTAAGTGAAGGTGGGCTAGCTGTACCTAATCTAGAACTATATTATAAAGCAATAGTCACAAAACCTTTTGGAATAGGCTAAAAAATAGTCCAACTGATCAGTGGAACAGATTAGGTACAAAGGACAAAAAAGGGTACAACTATAACAATCTAGTGTTTGATAAACCCAAAGATATCAACATTAGGGACAAAAATTCATTATTCGGAAAAAACTATTGGGAAAACTGGAAATTAGTATGCCAGAAATTAGATATGAATCCACACTTAACACCATATACCAAGATAAGATAAAAATGGGTCCATGATTTAGGCATAAAGAATGAGATCATAAATAGATTAGAGGAACAGAGGATAGTCTACCTCTTAGACCTGTGGAGGAGGAAGGAATTTATAACTAGAGAAGCACTAGAGGTCATTATTGATCACAAAATAGAAGATTTTGATTACATCAAACTAAAAAGTTTTTGTACAAACAATACTAATTCAAACAAGATTAGAAGGGAAGTAACAAACTGGATAAATATTTTACAATTAAAGGTTCTGATAAAGGTCTCATTTCCAAAATATAGAGAGAATTTATCCTAATTTATAAGAAATCAAACCATTCTCCAATTGATAAATGGTCAAAGGATATGAACAGACAATTCTCAGATGATGAAATTGAAACTATATCCACACATATGAAAGAGTGTTCCAAATCACTACTGATAAGAGAAATGCAAATTAAGAAAACTCTGAGATATCACTATACACCTGTCAGATTGGCTAAGATGACAGGAACAAATAATGATGAATGTTGGAGGGGATGTGGGAAAACTGGGACACTAATACATTGTTGGTGGAGTTGTGAAAGAATCCAACCATTCTGTAGAACAATCTGGAACTATGCCCAAAAAGTTATGCCCAAAAAACTGTGTATACCCTTTGATCCAGCAGTGCTACTACTGGGCTTATATCCCAAAGAAATGCTAAAGAGGGGAAAAGGTCCTGTGTGTGCCAAAATGTTTTTAGCAGCTCTTTTCATAGTGGCTAGAAACTGGAAGATGAATGGATGTCCATCAATTGGAGAATGGTTGGGTAAATTATGGTATATGAAGGCTATGGAATATTATTGCTCTGTAAGAAATGAACAGCAGGATGAATTCAGAAAGGCTTGGAGAGACTTGCATGAACTGATGCTGAGTGAAATGAATAAAACTAGAAGATCACTATACACTTCAACAACAATACTGTATGAAGATGTATTCTGATGGAAATGGATATCTTCAACATAAAGAAGATACAACTCACTTCCAGCTGATCAATGATGGACAGAAATAACAGAGAAGGAACACTGGGAATTGAATGTAAAATATTAGCACTACTATCTATCTACCCAGGTTACTTATACCTTCGGAATCCAATATTTAATGTGCAACAAGAAAATTGGATTTACACACATATATTATATCTATGTTATACTGTAACACATGTAAAATGTATGAGATTGCCTGTCATCTAGGGGAGGTAGTAGAGGGAGGGAGGGGAAAATCTGGATAAATGAATACAAGGGATAATGTTATAAAAAATTACTCATGCATATATACTGTCAAAAATGTATAATTATAAAATCAATTTTAAAAAAAGAATGAGATTATAAATAGATTAGAGGAAAAGAGGATAGTCTATCTTCATACCTGTGGAGGAGGAAGGAATTTATGACCAAAGGAGAACTAGAGATCATTATTGATCACAAAATAGAAGATTTTGACTACATCAAATTATATAGCTTTTGTACAAACAAAACTAATGCAAACAAGATTAGAAGGGAAGTAACAAATTGGGAAAATATTTTTACAGTTAAAGTTTCTGATAAAGGTCTCATTTCCAAAATCTATAGAGAATTTACCCTAATTTATAAGAAATCAAACCATTCTTTAATTGATAAATGGTCAAAGGATATGTACAGACAATTTTTAGATGATGAAATTGAAACTATATCCACTCATATGAAAGAGTGTTCCAAATCTCTACTGATCAGAGAAATGCAAATTAAGACAACTCTGAGATACCACTACACACCTGTCAGATTGGCTAAGATGACAGGAACATATAATGATGAATGTTGGAGGGGATGTGGGAAAACTGGGACATTAATACATTGTTGTTGGAGTTGTGAAAGAATCCAACCATTCTGGAGAGCAATCTGGAATTATGCCCCAAAAGTTATCAAATTGTGCATACCCTTTGATCCAGCACAGCTACTACTAGGCTTATGTCCCAAAGAAATACTAAAGATGAGAAAAGGACCTGTATGTGCCAAAATGTTTGTGGCAACTCTTTTTGTAGTGGCTAGAAACTGGAAAATGAATGGATGTCCATCAATTGGAGAATGGTTGGGTAAACTATGGCATATGAAGGTTATGGAATATTATTGTTCTGTAAGAAATGACCAGCAGGAGGAATACAGAGAGGCTTGGAGAGACTTACATCAACTGATGCTAAGTGAAATGAGCAGAACCAGAAGATCACTATACACTTCAACAACAATACTCTATGAAGATGTATTCTGATGGAAGTGGATATCTTCAACATAAAGAAGATCCAACTCACTTCCAGTTGATCAATGATGGACAGAAACAACTACACCCAGAGAAGGAACATCGGGAAGTGAATGTAAACTGTTAGCACTACTATCTTTCTACCCAGGTTACTTATACCTTCAGGATCCAATTCTTAATGTGCAACAAGAAAATTGGATTTACACACATTGTATCTAGGTTATACTGTAACACATTTAATATGTATAGGATTGCCTGTCATCTAGGGGAGGTAATAGAGGGAGGAAGGGGAAAATTTGAAAAAATGAATACAAGGGATAATGTAATAAAAAATTACTCATGCATATGTACTGTCAAAATTTTTATAATTATAAAATTAATAAAAAAATCATAGAATAAAAAAAATTTCACAAAGGGAAATTACACACCAAATTTTATAAGTTTGTATAAATTGTCCTCGGTTTCATCAACAAAGGAGAGGAAAAGTAAATCAATGAATTGGCCATGCAAATAAAAAAAAAAGTAGTAGAAAAAAAATGAACTCAGTATAATAAACTCTATGATTCAAAAAAGAGATTAACAAAATTGAAAGGAATAAGAAAATATGCATATAACCCTACATTGAATTAATAAATATAAACAACATCTTTTAAAAGAAACTGACAAAATAAACAAGGATTTTGAAAGAAAGAATAAAACCAAATTTAATAAAAAATAAAGAATTCATAACAATAAGACAAAGAATTCATAACAATAAGACAAACATAATAATAATAAGACAAACATAACAACACAAAAACAAACCCTGAACTTAAGAAAAAATTTTGACATATAAGGTTCAAGTGATATATAAATATCAAATACTAAATACAATAGACTAAATCAGAACAAATTCTTTACTTTTTATATCTGAGAATGTAAAATACTTGCTTAAGATTGTCACTAGAAAACTGATAACAAGAGAGGGAAAAAAAGGAAAAAATCAAAAATTGTTTAGCCCGAGTGCATACTAATATAATATATAATAGATGAAGTAGATAGATACTTACAAAATTATAAAATATCCACATAAACCAAAGAAATAGATTGTTAAATAATTCAATATCAGAAATTAAATAAGCTATGAATAAATTCACAAAAGAAAAAATCTAGGGGTAGGTGGGTTTATAAGAAAAATTGTATCAAAAATTCAAAGAAAAAATAAGGAACCATTCTAATCTATTTATATGACATAATAATGAAACACTTTTGCCCAAAGAAATTAAATATCATTAAATAGGACACGATATTATAAAAATATGTATTTTATGACCTAATTAGACTTTTAGAAGAATTCAGAGTTAGATAAACATAAGAAAAGGTTTTAATAAACAATTTAAAAAACAAAAACTAATTTCTGTAATAAGTCAATAGATGATAACATCTTTTGACAAAATCCAATTCCCGTTTCCATCAAGAAAAAAAGATGAGAAAGTATAGAAATAAATGGACTTTTCCTTAATATGTAAATAGTATCTTTCTAAACCAAAGAACTAATATAAAATACAATGAAAAAAGATATTAGAGGATTTTTTCAGTAAGATTAGAGATTATAATAATAACAACAGCTAATATTATTTAGTCCCTACTATCTGCCAACAACTGCTAAGTGCAATTTGATCTTCCCTACTTCTCCGGGAGAAGTAGGTGCTATTATTATTTTCTTTTTTATTCATTTAAAATTTAAATGCAAAATAGGAAAAGGAAAAAAAAAACATTGCTATGTATACAGCAGAACACAAAGTAATAAATTTCCATTTCAAGAAAGCTTATGTAATAAATACTACACATTGTTTTCAGATCTGGTTATCTTTTTTTTTTTTTTTTTTTTTTGCTTCCTTGTACATTTTCTTTTGCTCTCTGTTGTGTATTTTTTACTTTATTATTTCCCTCCCCTTCTTCCCACCATCCTCTAAGAAGGCTACAATCAAGCATATGTACACACACACACACACACACACACACACACACACACACACATTTATATGTATTTATGTAAAACCATACTATCCTTGTTTTTCCTCTTTTTCTGAATCTTCCTTTTTAAGGCTGTTTTTCTATTTTTTAAAAATTTACCAACTCATCATTCTCTATACTACAATATATTCCAACCTTATATTGTCTTGTTATTTTACATAGCCTAAAACAATATTGATTAATATATCTGACATATGGTATAGTTTCCCAATTTTTTCTTTTTTGACAATCTATTTCAGCTTTAACTTTGAGGTTATCATTACTATCCTCCCTTTTTCTGCATAATAAATTATATCCCCAATCTTTATTTTGTGTTTTTGTATATCTTATTGCCTATCCCTGTTAGTTCTTTGCTTATTTCTATCTACTATCTTGTCCTTCTATTACTTAGCCACCTCCCACCTTCCAAGGATCCCAGCCTTATCATCCCTTCTTACCCTTTCCCCTAGCCCTGTTGTTGCTATCTAAAAATGGAATACTTTTATAGCCCTTCATATATATGTTATTTCAATTAACCTACACACCTTTCTATACCACCACTCTTATCCTAGTCCTTCATCCTCTTGTTTCTTTATAAATTGAGATTTTTATTCCCTTCTAAATATATATGTTGTTCTTTCTTAAACCCAAATGTGATGTGAATAAGGTTCTCTTTAAAACCCCCTTCTTTTTTCTCTTTCCCACTCCTTATGCCCTTACTTTTTTTATATTTCTTTCTGAATGTAGAAGACTTTTATATCCCTCTAAACATATATGTATTGTTCCTTCTTTAATCCAGGACCATCTCCAGTCAACCTGATGTGTAACTTGCCATCAGAACCAGATGGCTCTTGAGAGGAAAGTGAGGTAGGTAGCTTTACATAGTCCTCCTTCACTTAAATCCAATTTACTCTTATGTCATAGCATCATTTCCCTGAAATCATGGACTTCTCTAAGAACGAAGGACAAGCAATAACCCACTCCTAATGAGAATGAGGTTTCAGAATTACCAGTCCTCCTTTCCCACCTAATTCCTCTAAGTCATTTCTTTTGTACTTCCTTTGTATAAGACAATTACTCTTTTTACCTTTTACTAGATGCTTTTGGTTTTAGAATCACATCAAATTCAGCTGTATCCCAATCTTTCATTCAAAATACCCAATTTACTAATGACAATTTTAGATATGTTTTACATTCTCACATATAAAAATAGCTTTCCCTGATTGAGTCCCTTGTAATTAGTCTTTGATATTTCCTTTATATATCACTTGGATCTTATATGTCAAATTTTCTAGTAAGTTCAGGGGTTTTTTGTTTGTTTTTGCGACAAAATCTTGCAAGTCTGGCAATTTATTGAATATCCTTTTCTTTGTTTTTCCCAAGATTATGCTGAAATTTGCTAAGTATGATATTTTTAGCCACAACTCTAATTCTTTTCCTGTTTGAAATAGTGTTCTAATACCTGCAGTCTTTTAGTATAGCTGTTGTTAAATCTTATGTGATTCTAATTGTGATGGCTCCACCATATTTTAATTTTTTTCTTGTTTGTAATTTTGTCTTCCTGACCTGGGGGTTTGGGATTTCAATATCATATATTCCTATAGATTCTCATCTTAGCATTTCTTTCAGGTGATGATTGGTAGAGTTTTTCTATTTGTACTTTCCCCTCTTATTCTTATACTTCAGAACAATGTTCTTTAGTTATTTCTTGTATTAATGTATCCAGATTCTTTTTAAATAATAGCTTATCAGTAATCCAATTATTCTCATCTTTTTCTTCTCAATCTGTTCTCCAAATCAATTGTTTTTCTTATAAGGTGATTCCCATTCTCTTCTATTGTTTTACTATTTATAAATCATTTTATTGTTTCTTGATCTCATAACTTTGCTGACTTCCTTTTACCCAATTCTAATTTTCAAGGGGTATTTTTTTCCTTTGGAATCTGGATCTTCTTTTCCAGTTAGATGACTTTCATTTCACAATCTTCATAACCTTTTAACATTTTCCCTCAGTCTCTCATTTGATTGTTAAAGTCTTTAGTGATCAAGTGACCATTTAACTTTGCTTTTTGGGATATGAAAAGCTTTGTTTTAAGGGAGGTTTGTTGTTTGTTTTGTGGGGTTTTCAGGGTTTCATTCATTTATTTATTTATTTTTGCTTCAGTGTTCTTTTCTGAAGACTAACTTTGGTCTTCTCTATTCTCTTAGTAACTTTATATTATTGAGTTTTCTCCTTTGTTTGTTCATTTAAAAATTATTTATAGCAGCTTGTTATTGTAATTTCCTTTAGTTCTAATATGTAGACGATGGTGCCTCTGACTTAGGCCTACTTTAGTTATTCCCTTTAGCATGGGACCAAAATCAAGAACTCTTCTCTCTTGTAAGTGCCCACAGCCAACTATGCCTGGTAAATGCAGACATATACTCGTTCCTTCTCACCTAAGAGAAGAGGCTTTCTGCTTGCTATTTTAGCTGAGTTAGCCTAAAGGCGTTTAGACTTCACACCAGTCAAAATTTGCTCCTGGGATTTTTCTTTGGATCTTCTCTGGTTGTCCCAGTAAGACCACTTTTCTCCCTGAATTTTTTTTACTATTTTTACCACTTTCTGTTACCCCAAAGCACTATTTTGTTTTTTTCATGTGGGAAATCTGGAGAGCTTGTAAATTTCTGTCCTATTTTATTTACCATTTCCCCAGAAACTTCTCTCAACAGGTGCTATTATTTTTCCCTATTTTACAGATGAGGAAACTGAGGCAAATAGAAGTTAATGTTTTTGTCCAGGCTCACATAGCTAGTGAGTGTCTAAGGCCAAATCTTAACTCAGGTTTTCCTCCCTCCAGATCTGGTACTCTATCTACTATGCCACTTAACAAGGCTACACAATATCACCATTAGTATGTAACAGCAACTAAAACAAGAAAAGAAAAAATAATCAAAAAAATAAATAGACAAAAAGGAAAAACCAGTTTTTGCAAATAATATCATGGTCTATTAAGAGAACCCTAAAGAGTAAACTAAAAACAAATCCAACAAAGTTCCAATGTTAAAATGCACACATATAAATAATCAATATTTTTGTATGTTCCTAATAAAACCTAGCAGGAAGAGATAGAAAGTCATTTCATTAAAAATGAAGAATTTTTAAACTTCTTGAGAGTCTAACTAGCCAAGAAATATATAGAGCCTTTCCCCATTAGACAAATGTAAAGAAGGAAACAAGCATTGATAAAGCACTTACCATGTGCTTAATCCAGGAACTATACTAGGTACTTGACAAATACTTCATTTGATCAACAACTTTGGGTGGTTGGTCTTATTATGATCCTCCATTTATAGTTGAAGAAACAGGCAGACAGATTAAGTGACTTGCCTGTGTTACACAGATAGTGTCTGAGGTAAGATTTGAATTTAGATTTTCTTGACTTCAGGCTTAGTGCTCTATCTACTACAATACTTAGCTGCCAAAAGATCATGAAAATTATCACAAATATGAAAAACGTTCTTAATCACAAATAATTAGATAAATGCAAAATTATTATTTTTTCACTTTTTAAAATTTTATTTATAAGGTTTTTTTGACAGTATATATGCACGAGTAATTTTTTTATAACATTATCCCTTGTATTCATTTTTCCAAATTATCCCCTCCCTCCTTCTACTCCCTCCCCTAGATGACAGGCAATCCCATACATTTTACATGTGTTACAATATAACCTAGATACAATATATGTGTGTAAATCCCATTTTCTTGTTGCACATTAAGTATTAGATTCCGAAGATATAAGTAACCTGGGTAGATAGACAGTAGTGCTAACAATTTACATTCACTTCCCAGTGTTCCTTCTCTGGGTGTAGTTGTTTCTGTCCATCATTGATCAACTGGAAGTGAGTTGGATCTTCTTTATGTTGAAGATATCCACTTCCATCAGAATACATCTTCATACAGCATTGAAGTGTACAGCAATCTTCTGGTTCTGTTCATTTCACTCAGCATCAGTTGATGTAAGTCTCTCCAAGCCTCTCTGTATTCCTCCTGCTGGTCATTTCTTACAGAACAATAATATTCCATAACATTCATATACCATAATTTACCCACCATTCTCCAATTGATGGACATCCATTCATCTTCCAGTTTCTAGCCACTATGAAAAGAGCTGCCACAAACATTTTGGCACATACATGTCCCTTTCCCCTCCTTGGTATTTCTTTGGAATATAAGCCCAATAGCAGCAATGCTGGATCAAAGGGTATACACAGTTTGATAACTTTTTGGGCATTGTTCCAAATTGCTCTCCAGAATGGTTGGGTTCTTTCACAACTCCACCAACAATGTATTAGTGTCCCAGTTTTCCCACATCCCCTCCAACATTCATCATTATTTGTTCCTGTCATCTTAGCCAATCTGACAGGTGTGTAGTGGTATCTCAGAGTGGTCTTAATTTGCATTTCTCTGATCAGTAGTGATTTGGAACACTCTTTCATATGAGTGGATATAATTTCAATTTCATCATCTGAGAATTTTCTGTACATATCCTTTGACCATTTATCCATTGGAGAATGGTTTGATTTCTTATAAATTAGGGTCGATAAATGCAAAATTAAATCAACTCTAAGACTTTAACTTATATATAGCATATTGGCAAAGATGGAGGGAAAGGAAAATGACAAATATTTCAGGAATTTCAGGAAAATGGTCATATTAAAGCACCATTGATAGAGCTATGAATTTGGTACAGCCATTCTAAAAGGCAATTTATAACTGGGCATAAAAATCTGCTAAATTGATACTACCAGATCTATATGCCCAAATAGACTAAAGAAAGAGAAACAACCCATATGCTCAATAATATTTATAATGGCCTTTTATGCAAAAAAGAACTAGGAACTATATGTGTATGTATCTAAATTCCTAAAAAAAAAAGTTCTTTAGATGAAATAGAATATTGTTGTAAGAAATTATAAAATGGACAATTTTAGAAGAATTCAGGACAAATTCAGAAGAAAACAATTTCTGAATACTTACATGAACACTTGCAAAGTAAAATGTGCTGAACCAGTAGAGCAAGTTATATAACAATAACATAATAAGGAAATTTGGCTTTTGAAAGACTTAAAATCACAATCATTGAAATGATCAACTACGTTCTTATAAAGTAATGATGACATAATACTCTTGTTGGAGAAATAGTGTATTCAAAATACAGAATGAGACTAGTATTTTTATACATGGATAACATAGGAATTTAGTATGCTTCACTGTATATTTATTGAAAAAGCTTTTCCTTTTTTATTTTTTTCCAGTGAAGATGAGAGTAGTACATCCAGGAAGAAATTTGCACAATATAGGATAAAAAAGGGGGGAAAAAAAGAAAGAAGATTTATGATATATGTTGTTTATTTCTTTTATTCACAAGAAAAAAAAATTAAACAAAGCCAAAAAGAAACATGGAGAAATAGAATAAATTTGAAATTAGAATAAGGTTGAATTTATTATATACTTTTAAAAGATCAAAAAGTAAATAACCCGTCTCCTCTCCCTTTCTCTCTCTATCCTACTATACAGATGGAAATTCCCATTTTAATTGGTCTTTCAAGTTCAGAAGAAAATTAAAATTTAAAAATAGTTTAAAGAAAGCTAGACAGTATTTTAATGGAAGATTTATTTGATGATAAGCACAGTATAAAGAACAGTTAGGTGGTTTAGTGGGTAGAGTACTAGGCCCAGTCAGGAAGACTCATCTTCCAGCGTTCAAATCTGGCTTCAAACTCTTATTAGCGGTGTGACTCTGGGCAAGTCACTTAGCCTGTTTGCCTCAGTTTCCTTATTGCAAAAATGGAAATGGAAAACCACTCCTGTGTCTTTGCCAAGAAAACCCCAAATGGGAATACAAAGAGTGAGATATGATGTGAGTGACTGAACAATAGCAAAATATATTATGAGTCAACAGTATACTGTTGATGACCATTAAAAGTTAATGAGAGCTTCGACTGTATTAAAGCAGAAACGACTTCCGGGAATAAAGTTGAAAGGATTTTTATTCACTGCCCTTTCCAGATTCCATGTGTTGTAATGAGTTCAGTTTTGAGCCACATGGTTTAAGAAAACTATTTAAAACTATGTGGTACAGATCAG
Organism: Sminthopsis crassicaudata; assembly: GCF_048593235.1. Classification (NCBI taxonomy): domain Eukaryota; kingdom Metazoa; phylum Chordata; class Mammalia; order Dasyuromorphia; family Dasyuridae; genus Sminthopsis; species Sminthopsis crassicaudata. The sequence continues at coordinate 564,600,278 of NC_133618.1, forward strand.
TCTTGTAGTAATTTTACTAGTGGTGGGTTGTATGAAAGGTAGATTTTCATAGTTTTTGATTCCCTTCAAGACTTCAAAAGTCATGATGGCCAGCAAAAATCAATGGTAACTTGCCTATCAGAAAAACATGAAGAATACACAATGAATTAGCAAGAGAAAAAGAAAAGAAGATAGCTTGCTGCCTCCCAGAGATAGCAGAAGGATTCTGAAATCATGCAACAAAAGCAGAATGCTGCCAATGAGAAGATATCTCTGTAAAAAGGTAAAAAAAAAAAAAAAAAAAAAAGATTCATAGTAATTTAAAGAACCAGGTAGATCACAGGATCTGAAATCAAGAGTTTGTGGAATGACAAGCCATTAAATATCTAACAATTCATCCATATAAATGATATAATAAATGAGAAATAAAACTACTAAGGTAGAGAGGGTGCACAGAAAGATAGCTGAGAGTGAAAAACAGTTCTTTTTATCTAAAGAACATTTCATGGAACATGGAGAGGATTAGTCTGAAGCAGAGAAGACTTAGGGGAACATGATAACTTACTTCAGATATCTGAAGAATTTCATGTACAAGAAGGCATAAAGTATTTAACTTTTTTTCTGTTTGGCCCCACGGGGTAGAATGAGGAGAAAGTACAGGAAGATAGAAGAAAGAATTTTAGGTTAATATCAGAAGAAAAGAAAAATAATAATAAAAAAACTCATCTCAATTAGAGATATCCATACAACAGAATGAACAGTCTTAGAAATTAATGGGTTCCACCTTATTAGAGATCTTCAAGACTGAAAGATCATTTGTTATACTTGATGTTATGGAAAGTAGTATTTACCAATGCTTTATTTTAGTCAATTATTTTAGAAATGGTCTTCAATTCCATTGTGCTTCCAGATTTGTCTGCTTCTGACCATCCACCAGGATCTCCTCCTGCTGCTTGCTGCCAGACTCCTCCATCATTGTACTTCTACCCAAAAGTTATGGTATGCCCTGTCTTACTGTCTTCTATATATCATTTCATTTTTCTTTTTCAAAATCCCATGGGGTTAAATAGTGCAAAAAATTATTTCCTTGCCTCTCTTTCTTATAGATGAGAAAGTAGAGTTCAAAGATTTCCCTAAGGTCACACCAGTAATAAGCTACTGAGCTAAAATTCAAATGCAGGTCTTTTGATTATAATGCTAGGGCTTATAGAGGATGGAGGATGGACCTTTGAATTCATTAGCATAGAAAATTCTCAAGTGAGGAAACTCTTTAATAAGGAAAACCAGAATCTCCTCTGCAATTTAGAGTCTTAGAAAGTTGCTCAGAGCCCTGAGAGCTTATATAACTTGTCCAACGTGACATAAGCTGGATATAAATCTGGGTTTAAAAGTAGGTAGGATATAAGGGGAAGTACTGGGTTTGGACTCCAGAAGATTGAGATTTAAATCAGCCTAAGTCACTTAGCTGTGGGACCTTAATGTGACTGTTAGACAGTCAGCTCCTTGAGGCTAGTGATTTTCTTTTGCCTTTTCTCATATGCCAGGTGTTTAGTACAGTACCTAACATGTAGTAGATACTTAATAAATTCTTATTTCCTTCTTTTTCCTACTTAGTTCTTTCTGTTTTTAAGGCAAAGTATCTATTCAATTGGCTATGAGACTAATTAAAGAAGGGTTCTGATATGAACAGTTTCTTAATATGAAATAAGTATTCATTAAACCATAGTTTTAGGACAAGCACAGAGTAAGAGATTACGGCAATCATCTCATCCCTGCTCCTAGCTCTAACCCTTATCATTTTCCCTTCTGACCACAGGAATCCACTTCTTATTTTGAACTGCTTTGTCTACCTAGACCTATTAACTAGTCCTGCTTTCAGACTTTTCCTTGCACCCATTGCTGGTAACTTCTTGGAAGCTTTTACTGGTAACTTTTTGAAAGCTCTATATTGCTTCAGTAGACCTATTTACTTTCTGAGTCCTGCCTCTCCAGTACTTCTCCAGTTGATAATCACTAATTCCCAATATTAAAAGTCCATTAGAATCTGTTCTAGGTCTCAAGGTAATGCTCACATTCATAGAATGGCAGATATACTGGGGAGACAACATCTCTAGAATGCCACATTTTAAGAATAGATTCTGAAATTGCTTTTCCTGATCTGCTTGCCTAAGGAGCTTCCATATTCAGTTAGGAGGGAAATTTACATGAATCACTTCCAGATAGATGCATACATTTTTCTTGATCTTACTCCTGGGTCACTAACTCCTTTTCAACAAGGGACAAGTTTAGCTCTAAAAGGAAGATTCCTACATTTGCTGAGCACACTTGGCTTCTTGTCAAGTGGACTTCATTTGTCAGTGTTTACTTTGGGAGCCTGGGGGGAGGGAGGAGTACTCTCTGGGTAATTATTCTCACTTCCTGCCTCTAGGAACAAAATTGCCTTTTTGAGTTTGCTGGGTGAATAGGAGATTGCTTTCATGCCTTTCAGAGCAATGGCAAATCCACTTTGTTGGTTGTAAAATGGTTTCCCCCATAGTGCATTCTGTCCCTTCAGCAGACCTGCAGCAATTTATCTACTTGGCACAAAATAAATAGTCAAAATGCTAATTGTTAGTGGACAGTCAGGAAACCTGTATGACATGGGATATTTAGCTTAAAAGAATATTTTATCTGACAATTCAATTTCCAGAAGCTATTATATTACTAGTTCACATTTATGTGGTGCTTTAAGATCTCAAAAATTTTATATTATCTCATTTGATTCTTACAACAGTCCTATGAGCTAGGAGTTATCATTATCCCCATTTTTACAGATGATATTTGTAGAGAAGTTGTGACCTGCCCTACAAGTAAGTGTCTATAGTATAAAGTCCCAGACCCATAAGTTCTGATTCTTCAATAGCTGAGACAAAAACTTTTCTGAGTCCAGCCAAATGTATCAGTCATCTTTTAATGACAGCATGGTTCTGATTCAATGGCTCCCAAACATCCAACCCTCTCAAGGTCTTCAAGAGAAGATGCCATATTGGGCATAAAAGCAATGAAAGGCATCTGCCTTGCTCAGAACTCAAATAACTAAATTTAATCAATAAAAGAATACTCAGGTTGTTTCTTGCCTGTTGCTACAACCTCAATTGGGGACTTGGAAGAGGCTGAAATACATCATTTTGAGAGACAATCCAGCAGGCATCATGAAGTAGCATATGTATTGACAGGCTTGGATATAGGAAGATGTAGTTTCAAATCCCTTCTTGGACATCAATTAGCTATGGCATGTCACCTTTCTGTGCCTCATTTTCCTTGTCTGAACTCAATGACCTCCTTTTCAATTCTAAATCTAAATCTATGTTCATGAGATAGATGCCCCAAACCACAAACTAGGATGAGACCCAGTTGTTAAGCATACAGGAAGTCTAAAAGCAGCGTCAAATCAGGAGCTAGAGCAGAAGCAAATAGGAGCATATCAGCCAAACCAGTCTCATTCATCAGCCAGGAATGTATGATCCTGGGACTAACGTTATTATATGCAGTTTATTAGATAAAGTGGCTTCTCCCGAACCCCACCACAGACAGCAAAGAGAAAATGTGATGACTGAGTGGAGTAAAAGGAATGAGGACAGCAATGTGCCACTTCATCACAAATGCATGGGCAGCAGTTCCCCAGCCAGGCCACCTGGGATCTGACCAGCAAAATATGTAAATGTGGGAGCAGCCTGGGCACTGCTCTGGGAAATATGTTTCCACCAACCTCGCCAGAGGCCAGGGGTACCTCCCAAAGCTACTAGGATAATTAGGATGCAAAAGAGGTTCTTAAACAGGATAAGAAGTCTTTTTGCACAGACAATTGCAAGAAAATGTTTCTGCTTTGAGAAGGCCCAGCTTCTTGCACTGATTGGATATACAGGGAGCCACTAATTAAAATCCTTTTTAATAAAGTGAGGGACCATTGAATTACTTTCTGAACTTCCACTATATACCCAACATGCCCAGGTACTACTCTCTGATCAGCAAATGCATTTTAGTTACACTTGGGCCTTGCCACCTGATAGATGCTTCCTTTGTCCATTCAGTCTCTCTATCATCTTCAAACCAGATACAAAACTTGTATTTTTTTTCAATTAAAATGTTAGATTCTGGAATGTTCAATTTTCTACCATCAATACCTGGTACAATGTGTTGAACATAGTAAACACTTAATAAATTATTTTTCATTTATTTATTTGTTATAAAGAGAGGAAGGAAAAAAATATTCAGGATAGAACTGCTCTGTACAACAGAAGACTTCTCACCAGGTGATTCCTTATATCTTAGATTAGGACATATATGTGATGAGCTGTTAGAACCTCCCCCTTATTTGTATATTACATATGTATATATACTTATATACATGTATGTAAATATAAATGTTTGTATCTAGCTTATATACAGGTACCAGTTATCTCTTCTCCTCCAAAATAAGCTCAATGAAGACAAGGACTGTTATATTCTTGTCTTGGCATTTTCTTTTTTTGTTTTGTTTTGTTTTGTTTCTCTTTTAATTTAATTTAATTTATTTTAATTTATTTTATTTTATAATTATAACTTTTTTTTTGACAATACATATGCATAGGTAATTTTTTACAAAATTATCCCTTGCACTCACTTCTGTTCTGAAAAATTTTGTTTTCCTTTCCGTCCACCCCTTCCCCTAAAGGACAGACAATCTTATACGTGTTGAATATGTTATAGTATATCCTAGACATAATATATGTGTGCAGAACCGAATTTCTTGTTGCACAGGAAGAATTGGATTCAGAAGGTAAAAATAACCTGGGAAGAAAAACAAAAATGCAAACAGTTTACATTCATTTCCCAGTGTTCCTTCTCTGGGTGTAGCTGATTCTGTCCATCATTGATCAATTGGAACTGAATTAGATCTTCTCTTTGTCAAAGATATCCACTTCCATCAGAATAAATCCTCATACAGTGTTGCTGTTTAAGCGTATAATGATCTCCTGGTTCTGCTCATTTCACTTAGATTCAGTTCATGTAAGTCTCTCCAAGCCTCTCTGTATTCATCCTGTTGGTCATTTCTTACAGAACAATAATATTCCATAATATTCATATACCATAATTTGCCCCACCATTCTCCAATTGAGGGGCATCCATTCATTTTCCAGTTTCTAGCCACTACAAAAAGGGCTGCCACAAACATTTTGGCAAATACAGGTCCCTTTCTCTTCTTTAGTATTTCCTTGGGATATAAGCCCAGTAGTAGCACTGCTTGATCAAAGGGTATGCACAGTTTGATAACTTTTTGGGCATAATTCCAGATTGCTCTCCAGAATGGTTGGATTCTTTCACAACTCCACCAACAATGCATCAGTGTCCCAGTTTTGCTACATCCCCTCCAACATTCATCATTAATTGTTCCTGTCATCTTAGCCAATCTGACAGGTGTGTAGTGGTATCTCAGAGTTGCCTTAATTTGCATTTCTCTGATCAATAGTGATTAGGAACACTCTTTCATTTGATTGGAAATAGTTTCAATTTTATCATCTGAAAATTGTGTGTTCATATCCTTTGACCATTTATTAATTGGAGAATGGCTTGATTTCTTATAAATTAGAGTCAGTTCTCTATATATTTTGGAAATGAGGCCTTTATCAGAACCTTTAACTGTAAAAATGTCTTCCCAATTTGTTACTTCCCTTCTAATCTTGTTTGCATTCTTTTTGTTTGTACAAAGGCATTTTAATCAGTTGTAATCAAAATTTTCTATTTTGTGATCAATAATGATCTCTAGTTCTTCTTTGGTCACAAATTCCTTCCTCCTGCACAAGTCTGAGAGGTAAACTATCCTATGTTCTTCTCATTTATGAATGATCTTGTTCTTTATGACTAAATCATGGACCTATTTTGATCTTATCTTGGTATATGGTGGTAAGTGTGGGTGCATGCCTAATTTCCGCCATACTAATTTCCAGTTTTCCCAGTAAGTTTCGTCAAATAATGAATTCTTATACCAAAAGTTGGGATCTTTGGGTTGGCAAATGCTAAATTGCTATAATTATTGACTATTTTATCTTGTGAACCTAACCTATTCTACTGATCAAATAATCTATTTCTTAGCCAATACCAAATGATTTTGGTGACTGCTGCTTTACAATATAGTTTTAGAACAGGTACAGGTGGGCCACCTTAATTTGATTTTTTTTTCATTAATTCCCTTGAAATTCTTGACCTTTTGTTCTTCCATATGAATTTTGTTGTTATTTTTTTCTAGGTCATTAAAATAGTTTCTTGAGAGTCTGGTATAGTACTAAATAAATAGATTAGTTTAGGGAGTACTGTCATCTTTGCTATATTTGCTCGGCCTATTCAAGAGCACTTAATATTTTTCCAATTATTTAAATCTGATTTTATTTGTGTGGAAAGTGTTTTGTAATTTTGCTCATATAATTCTTGATTTTCCTTTGGTAGATAGATTTCCCAAATATTTTATGCTATCGACAGTTATTTTGAATGGAATTTCTTTTTGTATCTTTTGCTCGAAGAGTTTATTGGTGATGTATAAAAATGCTAAGGATTTATGTGGATTTATTTTGTATCCTGCAATTTTGCTAAAGTTGTGAATTATTTCTAATAGCTTTTTATTAGAATCTCTGGAATTCTCTAAGTATACCATCATATCATCTGCAAAGAGTGACAGTTTGATTTCCTCATTACCTACTCTCATTCCTTTCATCTCTTTCTCGACTCTTATTGCTGAGGCTAGCATTTCTAATACAATATTGAATAGTAATGGTGATAGTGGGCAACCTTGTTTCACTCCTGATCTTACTGGAAAAGGTTCCAGTTCATCCCCATTATATATGATGCTTACTGATGGCTTTAAATATATGCTCCTGACTATTTTATGGAAAAGCCCATTTATTCCTATACTTTCAAGTCTTTTTACTAGGAATGGATGTTGGATTTTGTCAAATGCTTTTTCTGCATCGATTGAGATGATCGTATTGTTTTTATTTATTTAGTTATTGATATAGTCAATTATGGTAATAGTTTTCCTAATATTTAATCAGTCCTGCATTCCTGGTATAAATCCTACTTGGTCACAGTGTACTATCCTGGGGAAGATTTTCTGCAATTACTTTGCTAATATTTTATTTATGATTTTTGCATTAATATTCATTAGTGAGATTGATCTATAATTTTCTTTCTCTGTTTTCAATCTACCTGGTTTAAGTATCAATACCATGTTATAAAAGCAATTTGGTAGGACTCCTTCAATCTCTATTTTTTTCAAATAATTTGTGTAACATTGGAGTTAATTGTTATTTAAATGTTTGGTAGAATTTACATATAAATCCATCTGGTCCTGGGTATTTTTTTCTTAGGGAGTTGGTTAATAGCTTGTTCTACTTCTTTTTCTAAGATGGGACTGTTTAACCAATTTACTTCTTCCCCTGTTAATTTGGGGAAGCTATATTTGTGAAGGTATTCTTCTATGCCATTTAAGTTATTGAATTTGTTGGCATAAAGTTGCGCAAAGTAAGTCATTATTGCTCTAATTTCTTCTTCATTAGTCGTGAGTTATCCTATTTCATTTTTAAGACAATTTGATTTTCCTCTTTCCTTTTTTTAATCAGATTTACTTAGGGTTTGTAATTTTTTTCACATAACTAACTCTTAGCCTTATTTATTAATTCAATAGTTTTGTTTTGTTTTTTTACTTCCAATTTTATTAATCTCTCCTTTTATTTTTAGAATTTCAAGTTTAGTGTTTGACTGGAGGTTTTTAATGTGTTCCTTTTCTCGCTTTTTTTAGTTGCAAGCCCAACACATTGATCTTCTATTTCTCTATTTTATGCAAGTAGGCCTCTAGAGATATAAAATTTCTCCTTATTACTGCTTTGGCTGCATCCCACACATTTTGGTATGATGTCTCATTATTGCCATTTTCTTGGATGAAGTTTTTAATTATGTCTATGATTTGCTGTTTCACCCAATAATTCTTTAGTATGAGATTATTTAGTTTCCAATATTTTCAGTCTATTTTCCCATGGCTTTTCATTGAATGTAGTTTTCATTGTGTTGTGGTCTGGAAAGGATGCATTTACATTTCCACCTTACTGCATGTGATTTTGAGGTTTTTATGTCCTAGTATATGATCAATTTTTGTATAGGTTCCATGAAGTGCTGAGAGGAAAGTTTTAGTTTTCTCCAAAGATGTATCATATCTAACTTTTCTAGAATTCTATTTACCTCTTTGATGTTTTTCTTCTTTATTTTGTGATTTGATTTATCTAATTCTGAGAGTGCAGTTTTGAGATCTCCTACTATAGTTTTGCTGTCTATTTCTTCTTGCAGTTCTCTTAATTTCTCTTTTAAGAATTTGGATGCTGGACACCACTATGTGCATATATGTTTAATATTGATATTACTTCATTATCTATGCTACCTTTTAGCAAGATTTAGTGCCCTTTTTATCTCTTTTAATTAGATCAATTTTTGCTTTTGCTTGATCTGAGATGAGGATGGCTACACCTGCTTTTTTTACTTCACCTGAAGCATAGGAGATTCTGCTCCAACATTTTACCTTTATTCTGTATGCTTCAGGCGTGTTTCCTGTAAACAACATATTGTAGGATTTTGGCTTTTAATCCAGTCTGCTAACCACTTGCTCTTTATGGGGGAGTTTACCCCATTCACATTTATGGTTAAAATTAGTAATTCTTTATTACTTGACATTTTGTTAACCCATGCTTATGCTTTTCTCTTTTCTTTCCCCCTTATCTCCCTCCCCAGTATTAAACTTGTGAGCACCACTTGCTTCTCATAGCAACTATTCTTTTTACTATCCCTTCTCCCACCTTAGAGTTCCTCCCCCTATTTTACCCCTTTTGCTCACAATTTCTGTATTCCCTTTCACTTAGTTTACTCCTTCCCTTTTCACTTTTCCCCTCCTACTTTTCAATGAAGTGGAAAGAGTTTTACCATAAATCAAATGTCTATATTTTTCTCTTTAAGCCAATTCTGATGAGAATATGATACACACTATGTTCATTCCCCTCTATTCTTTCTCTCAGATATTATATGTTACCTTTGACTCTTCGTGAGATGTAGTACCTCCACTTTACCTTTTTTTTCTGGTACAATTTCCTTTTTACCTCTAGTTTCTAGAACAAATTATACACGTGTTCTTTATATATCTTTTTAGCAGAAATATAGTTCCCAAAGTTTCTTTTTACCTTTTTAGGAATCTCTTGAGTTTTATATTTGGAGATCAAACTTTTTTGTTTAGATCCATTTTTTTCATCAAAAATAGATGAAATTCACTTTTTTTTTTGTTGAATGTCCACCTTCTTCCCTGGAAAAAAATGCTCATTTTGGCTGGGTAAGTTATTTCTGGATGCATACCAACTTCTTTAGCTTTTTGGAATATCAAATTCCAGGCCTTTTGATTCTTAAATGTGGATGCTCCTAGATCCTGGGTAATCATTATTGTGGCTCCTCTGTATTTCAATTGATTTTTTTCTAGCAGCTTGTAATACTTTTTCTTTGATTTGATGGTTCTGGAATTTGGCCACTATATTTCTTGGAGTTTTGATTTTAGGGTCCCTTTCAGTAGGTGATCGATGAATTCTTTCAATGCCTATTTTTACCCTCTGTTTCTATAACTTCTGGGTAGTTCTCTTTGATAATTTCCTGGAAAATAGTGTCCAGGGTTTTTTTTTTTTTTTTATCATATTTTTCAGGTAGTCCAATAAATCTCTCCTAGATCTATTTTCCAGGCCTGTTGTTTTTGCAAGAAGGTATTTGACATTTTTTTCTATTGTTTCATTTTTTTTTTTTTTGGTTTTGCTTGACTGATTCTTGGTGTCTCAAATCATTCAATTGCATTTGTTCAATTCTGATTTTTAATGAATTATTTTCTTCCCTCACTTTTAAAATATCTTTTTCTAATTGTCCAATCGAATTTTTAAGTGAGTTGTTTTGTTCTATGGAATTTTTTCCCCATTTCACCAATTTTATTTTTTAAAGAGCTATTTCCTTTTTTCAACTCACTAATTCTGTTTTTCAAGTATTTGATTTCTTTATTCACTCTACGTTTAAATGAGTGGGATGACTTATCCAGAGTCTTTTGCCAAGCTTCCCTTCTCTTTTCCCCTTTTTCTTCTAGCTCTTTGTGAGAGCCTTTTTAATTTTTTCTATGAGAGTCTTGTGTGCTAAGGACCAGATGATATCCCCCTTTGGGGATTCCTCGGAGACAGTCTGTTTTTAGTCTCCTCAGGATTTAAAGTCTGCTTTCTACCCACATAGAGTCCTTTTAAATTTTTTGCTCATTTTGTCAGACAAGAATCAAAGAAAACAAACTAACAAGAAAAACAAATGCAGTCTGATTTTTTTGGAGTGGGGGCTAGATGGTGTAACCGGCCTTCTTTGGCTTCCTCCATAGACTGTGAAGGGCAGCAGTGAGGCACTAGCAGGACAGAAATGGCTGCTCTGCATCTGCAGTCTGAGACTCTGAGGCTCTAAAAGCCTGCTGAGACACTCCAGGTGGGGGTGACCAGGTCTTGAGAGACCATAGCTTTTTGGAGTTATAATCTTTACCTCCTGTGTTTACAGCTTCTCTGCTGATCCTGGCTTGCTTCCAAGACAAAATATCCACACTGTAGTAATGTTTTTTCCTACAGAAACAGCAGAGATCACATCCCTCCCCACTCTGGTCTGTGCAGTGTGAGCTGCCTGCCACACTCTCACTGCCTGCCCTCAGTCTCTACCCAATCTGGCCATTCCCCACCCGCCACCCCCAAGGAAAAGGCAAATTTCAAGGGTGTCTTCTGTTGATAATTATTTCTGGGTTTTTTTCCAGTCAAGCACTATTTCTGAGGCTTGTCATGAAATAAATTCTGAGAGCAAAGACAGAGATTAAGTAGGTGTGTGTGTCCTGTCTGTCATCTTGGCCAGAAGTCCCCCCCATCTTGGTATTTTCAAGGTCTTCATTGTAGTAGATTATAAATGATGACTTGCTGGTTGGTCAATTATTAGTGGGCAACATACTACTATTTCTTGAACAAGACACTCCATATCCCTTCCCTGGTCATTTTCTCCAGCTGTCCCTCATGCATGGATTTCTTTTACTCTTCATCTCTGCCCCCTGGCTTCCTTAAAATTTTCAGCTAAAATCCTATCCTACAGGAAAACTTACCCTCTGAAAATTATTTTCTATTAATCCCTTATATAGTTTTATATAGTTGTTCACATTCTATCTCCCTCAATAGATCAACAAGAACTAACTTTGGCATTTTTTTGGGATTCCAAGTACTTAGCATAGCACCTGGCAGAGAATAGGTGCTGGAGTTAACGGAATCCCCAAATATTGGTTTCCTTACAAGTGATACAAGTGTTCCAAAAGAATTTACAAGCTTATACAATCTCCAAGTCAAGAAGCAGAAAGTTATTATAATTGGAACTCCACTTTAAGAGAGTAAATTGCAAGAGAGGAAGATAACAAAAATCAAGGAGCAAGCAGGTAAATTTATAGGGATTTGGGAGTATAGAACAAGGAACAGAAAAGAGTTACAGACATCATGGAATTGGGTTTCTCATAATTGATGGAAAGTTTGGTAATGGAGACTAACAGAGACCAACTTTCTTAAACTTTATTTGGGTCTAGGTAACAGATAGAAGCCCAGACTTTTAGATACCAAACCAACTGTTCTTGAAGGATAGTGGAATAATGATGTCAGGCCCAGCTTGCTTTTTTTCATATATGTTTTCCAAATTTGTGCCACATTACTCCCAATAGTTCCATTCCTAAGGTGATTACACCATTCCTAAGGCCAGGTAGCTTGGATTTTTTTTTTTTTTTTGGTAAGTATTGAGGACTCTCTATTGGGGTTCCAACCACATCTGTAGGTATTTGATAAATGTGAATGGACTGATTGAGTGACCCTTACTTTCTGGGTTTTTAAACTCGTTTCCCTAGTTCTTTGAGTGCTCTATTAAAATTATCCTGTTAAAGCTTCCTTGTAAAACTTATTCTAATTCCCAACCTGGGCCTTCTCCTGACATATTTGACTTCCAAATCATGCTTCTGCTGCTGTCTCATCCTAGAATTTCCCTGAGCATTTGGTGCTTACTTTCTCTGGAATATCCTAATTCCTCTGAAATCTGATTACCATGTAATATCCCTCTTCAAGGCCCATCCAACTTTTCCCATTGTTGAGTTTACCAAGATTTTATGAGAGCATACAAGCTAACTTGCCTTCATTCTCTTCCTGGTCCTGTTTCTGACATTCTGGAATTCAAACAGGTACCTTCATTCTATGGGGCAGCTAGGTGGCCCAGTAGATAGAGTGCTGGACCTAGAGTGAGGAAGATTCATCTTCCTGAATTCAAATCTGACTTCAGACACTAGTTTGTGACTCTGGATAAGTCATTTAACCCTGCTTGCATTACTTTTCTCATTTGTAAAATGAGCTGGAGAAGAAAGGGCAAACATTCCATTTATCTTTGCCAAGAAAAAACTCAAATGAGTTCTCAAATGAGATGTGACTGAACAACAATAAAGTTTTCATCTTTCCACATCCTCTTCTCCAATTTGTATGTTGTTTTCTTCCATTTGAATGGAGGTTCCTTGAGACCAAAGGATTTTTTTTTCTTTTTACTTATATTTGTATTTCTAAAAATTAGCACATGGCCTAGAACAGAGTGAGCACTTAGTAAGTTTTAGTTTCCTTTTCTACCTCTTTCCTTCCTTCCTTCTTTCCTTCCTTCCTTCTAAGCATTTGTAAATTTGTATTCCAAGTGTTTTTCCTATAAATAAATACTTTTAAAGTGCTTCTTTTCACTATTAACATTTCAATTCCATGAAAAAATCATTTGCTAAGCAAAAGGTAAGAAAAGGTAAACCTTTCCTAAATTCTATCTAGTTATATAAATAACAAATTGTTAAAATTTTAATCAGAATAACTATAATATATATGCAGATACATATTTATGTGTGTAAATATGCATATCTACTATTGTATATATATATACATAATATATATGTATACATATAATATATAAACAATATATACTTACATATTTCAATTTTTATGAATATAGTTATTGCATATGAATAAAATAAAAATCTAAAATACTTCACATGATTTGGAGATATGGAAAATTATAAACAAGCCTAAAACAGCTATTAATTTGCTCATCCATGATGGGTAACAACATTAACACCATAGATACATATATATTTCCAGAAATGTGGATGGAGTATCTAACAATGTAATTCAAACTGAAACTTCTGAATGTAGTAAAAGGGATCTGCAAATTGGGTGGTGACCCTAAATTCCCCAATGTTGTTATTCAAATTTCTGCCCATAGGCAGATTCATAATATGTCTGAGACAATTGAGATTTTCTCCCATTTGTCTGAATTTTAGAGAGCACTGATGGAAGTTTAGCAGCTAAAAACAGAACTTAGGTAGCAAAAATAATCAGTTTTAAAAGGTAGCTGCCAAATGGCAGGGTGGGTATTTCTCCACCCCTGCAATGAGCCCTTACAACATTAGTTGGAGGTACAATCCAAACTATTTTCCCTGGTGAGATTTTTAATACTTGCCCATGTGAAAAAATTCCTATTCTACCAATAGATTTGAGTAGACTTTGTATAGATTCATGAGTTAGTACTAAAAATGAATAGGTTTCAAGAAAATCAAGTGTTACTCATGAAATTGTCAACCTGTGGCTACACTGAAGATGTTAATGTCACTGAAATCCAGAGTTATAAAGTCTCTCTTTCTTTGAAGTTATTGAAAGATGAGAAATTCATGTCAAATAATTAAGTAGCCAAATGAAAATATGGCCACTAGTGTTCATGAGATCCAGATTCTTTCCCAGCCTGTAAATCAAGGTCAGAGTTAGCATTACATGCTAGCTGAATCTTGAACGCTCTATGTAAGTTTCATGCTGGCTCCCATGCTGCCTTCTTCCTTAGGCCTCCTTTTTCATCTATATCACATTAAGAACCAGAGGCCTCTCATTGGGGAGAGAAAAATACAATTTTCTTATTGTACAATCCATTTCATTCCCAGCTGCTGGATTAAATTTATTCCTTTCTGAAGTGGTGTCTCTGCGTATAAATCATTTAAGTTTATATGTTTTTGTTGCCAGGGCAACTGTTTGGCTAATTGAATTCCAAAGTGTCTCTCTTGATTTCAAAGCCATGATAAAGAGCACCCAAGCACTTAACCGTGGGAGTTAGGATAGAAAGAAGGGTGTGTATAGTTGTGGGGGGGGGGGGAACAAAATAAAAATGATACATTCTTCAGCTTGATTCTGTAATGAGAAAATAATACTAGCTTCTTCAAACCAGACACCAGGGGTGGGTGTTGGAGATTCAGCTGAAGGTTTTCATTTTCTCAGACATAGTTGTCTATGTTTCTTGTGGTATAGCTTAGTTTCTTAAATGCCCTTTATTCCATCTTATTTTCAAATTAGTCCACAATTACATAACCTCATCCACCCAGCTATCCTTGTACTCTCTGACAAGGGGAAATGAAAATGGAATGCATTCAGGCACACTTTAGAACACTTGCTTTTTAGAAGAATAATTTTATTGTTTTGTGAGTGTTTTTCCTCTTTATTCTCCCTAGACCTATATCTTAGTCCCATGATCCTTGGTTTCTAACCATTCATTGTAGCTGCCATTGGATCTTATTTTTAATCTATCCAAAGAATTCTAGGATTTAAAGATGGAAGAGAGCTTCAAGGTCACATAATCCAAATCACCTACTTTACAGATATGGGTATTAAGGTCCAGAGAAATGAAACAATACTCTAGGATCCTAGAGAGTACGGACTGGGTCCCTTTTATATTTGTATTCCTGGCACTTCTCACATAACTGGATAAATAGTAGATTTTTAATAAATATTTTGGGATTTTTCCATATATAGAGGACAAGGGTTATCACCTTTTATTCCCTTTATAGTACTTTCCTCTCCACATTTTCTGACCCAAGATCTTATCTAGTACAGGGAACCAGTAGAAAACTCCTTTTTTTTTTAAAATTAAACAATAGCTAGCAATTTTTTTTATTCTTAGGTAGGAACTGTCAATATATCATGATACTTACATTAAAAACCAGGTTTATTACAAGAGAAATGAACATGTGCAACTCAGAGAGTTCACAGTCTTTACAGAAGTTTGCATATTTGTGACAATATCACAAAAGGAAAAGGAACAAATAAGAGACACACAGGAAGGTACATGGCATAGGAGGGGAAAGGTACACTACTCTGTTCCAAAAGGGAGGAACAAGGTGATGATTCCTTGGGAACCACTAGACTATGAAGATAGGAGGGTAGTTATTTTCAAAGGATCCAGCAGCACAAGCATTTTTCCCAGTCAGACAATGACAGAGATTGATTGATGTCTATCTTGCCTCCCAAGGACATATAGGGAATGCAGCTTTGGGTGCAAATGGCAAATTATGTCAGCTATTGGGGAGGGCTTCATCTTTTACACATGCAGGTTCTTCTACATGCCCTGTGTCCAATATTTCTGGAAAATACAGCAAGTCAAAAGGACAAGTTCAGGGGATTTCTTAACAACCTTTAACAGAATTTAACATTTCTTGTTGATCTTGACCAAATAGAATAGTACTCATGCTCTCCTGGGGACTCTTCCATTCCTCTTCCCTTAGAAGATGTATTTGGATCTAACCCTCACATCTCTATCCTTCCTTCTATTCATGTATATTTTTAAGCACACCACATAGACTGATCTTCCATTTGGCCACCTACTTCTAATAGTTTGTAACATTTTTTAAATAACATTAAGAATATACGTGAATATGTTTATATATATATAAACTATTTGTATATATACACATATGTATATATATAACCTATGTATATATATTGATAAAACATATGTATATATATAAAAGTTATAACATAACACATAATCGTATTTAATACCTATATAAACTCTAAACACTATTTAAAGTGTTACAAATCATTCATACAAATCCTTGTCCTAGGCTATCACATATAAACATAACATATATGATTATTAATATACATACACATATGTACCTAGATACATACACACATATGTAATGTCATGATGTACACCAAGGATTTTTATTTTGGGGGAGCTATTGAAATCTTGTTAATGTTCAGCTGACTTCTCAGTAACTGCTCTCCCCTCCTCAATCCCAAGGGGAAAAAAAAATGCTGTCACATATTCATTTTTTTAAAGTTAAAATGTAATAAAACTATTTTCTGATATCATCCAAGATGATTGGAAGCAACCTAGGGTGCCACCAGATTGGTTCTAAGAGTCCTTAGGGGATTAAGACTGACAAGAGCAGAACACATTTCTCTTTCTCAAAAGTCTGCAAAAAGGTAAGATAACTTAAGTAATGTATTATCCTTCTTGAATCGCTTACCATTCAAACTGAGCAGATCACAGTTGGGAATTGGTCTTTGCCAGTCTCATATTGTTTTGAGGGCCAGATGTCAGAACAACAGAGATAGAAGAATTTTAATGTACTTTCTTTTCCAGTGCAATTCTATTCCTCAGGTTTCAGAGAACTACACAATCATAAGGTTGGCTGACTAGAGAAACAGGATTTAGGATTTTAAAGACTTGCAGTTAGAAGGCACCTTAGAGATCAACCATTCAGTTTTCCCCTGGATCAGATTCCTTAGTACCTTTGACAGATCCTCATGTGGCATTATCATCTAGTTCCTGTGCCATTCTAGACATTTTCCTCTTTACATACTTCAGTTTATGTATTTCCCTTCTCAAAGAATGGCATTTAGAAATGGACACAGTACTCCGTGATGTAGTCTGATTGAGGCAGGCAAGATTTGAAGTGTATCTGAGCCTATTACTTCTTTTAGGGCAACATTAGCTTATCTTGGATGTGATATCTCAGTGTGGATTCACTGAATCTGCAATCTACCTCAGATTATTTTCACAAGATTTATTAAATTTTCCTGCCTTTCCTATCTTTTGTTTGTGAAGTTGATATTCCTATTACCTGATTATAGAACATTACTTCTTTCATTATTAATTTTTATCTCATTATATTTATTCCAATAGCCTAATAAGTTGAAATATTTTTTGATCTAACAAATCACGTAGCATATTAACTTTCTCTCCCTACTTTGTGCCATCTGTAAATTTGGTAATCACATCTTCAACTAAATCATTACAGCAATACTGGAATAGGACAAAATGTTGAGGCTTTTTGCTAACTCCCTAAAGTACAGGTGATGTTAAGCAAATTTACATTAAAGAACTATTTGTTGGGAAAAGCCATGCAATCATTTCCAAATCCACTTATTTTCCATATGGTCTAGACCAAAGGAATCAAACATTCCTGAAGCCCAATATGGCTCCACTTGTGAATGCAGCCCAAGCCAGGTTAAAATATAATTAAGAAATATTTACAAAACATATAAAAATAACCAAAGTAGGTAGTATTAATTTATAGTTTTCTAAATCAATATGTAATTATAAACATGAATTTCTATTTGAGTTTGGTACAATTGATCTAGATTATATCTTTCAATCTTTTCCACAATGATGGCATGAGAATATATGCTTTGATGGAACCAAGGCAAATAGGTTGTGACATGATCAATTAAATTATCTCTTTATTTCATTCCAAAATTCAATTTTTTGCTAAAATTACACCTGAAAACATTTATACAAGTTTATAATTGTTATTTAGGATTTCTGAAACTGTGAGTACTCCTTTTCCTTTGTGAAAGGAAATGCACTGGCTTTACTTGCTAGAGAATATATAAAACACAAACCCATTATATTCTATTGGTGATTGGAGTGCTCTTTATTTTAATAATAGAATCTGTATATTAGAAGTTTTCCTCCTGGGATGTAAGAAAACTGGGACATTGATGCATTGTTGGTGGAGTTGTGAACAAATCCAACCATCCTGGAGAGCAATCTGGAATTATGCCCAAAAAGTTGTCAAATTGTGCATCCCTTTGATCCAGCAGTGCTATTACTGGTCTTATATCCCAAAGAAATAGTAAAGAAGGGAAAGGGACTTGTATGTGTCAAAATGTTTGTGGCAGCCCTTTAGTTAAAAACTGGAAAAATGAATAAATGGCCATCAATTGGAGAATGGTTGGGTAAATTGTGGTATATGAATGCTATGGAATATTATTGTTCTGTAAGAAATGACCAGCAGGATGAATACAGAGAGGCTTGGAGAGACTTACATGAACTGATGCTGAGTGAAATGAGCAGAACCAGGAGATCATTATACACTTCAACAACAATACTGTATGAGGATGTATTCTGATGGAAGTGGATATCTTTGACAAAGAGAAGATCTAATTCAGTTCCACTTGATCAATGTTGGATAGAATCAACTACACCAGAGAAGGAACACTGGGAAATGAGTATAAATTGTTTGCATTTTTTTTTCTTCCCAAATAATTTTTACCTTCTGAATTCAATTCTTCCTAATCAATAAGAAATTTGGTTCTGCACATATATATTGTATCTAGGATATACTATAACATATTTAACATGTATAAGGTTGCTTGCCATCTAGAGGAGGAGTTGGAGGGAGGGAAGGGAAAAATCAGAACAGAAGTGAGTGCAAGGGATAATGTTGTAAAAAAATTACCCATGCATATGTACTGTCAATAAAAAGTTATAATTATTTTAAAAAAAGAAGTTTTCCTCCTTAGAGAAACCTACCTTCTCCAAAATCTGGCCTAAAATTCTTATTGTAGAATTTCTGAGTTGTTTTTTGTTGTTGTTATTTTTTTTTTGTTTAAGCAATTGGGGTTAAGTGACTTGTCCAGCCACACAATAAGTATTAAGAGTCTAAGGCTGGATTTGAACTCAGGTTCTCCCGACATCAGGGCTGATGCTTTATGCACTGCATCATCTAGCTAGCCTCTTACTGTAGAATTTAAAGGATTTTTTTTTTTTTTTTTGCTCCAGAATTGCTTGACTTACCAGGACAGTGGGCTCCTAAAATTCTCTTGGATAAAAACAAAATAGATTTTAAGAGACTCTTGGTCACTTCTATTTCTACAAATTCATAAATCATCTTTTAATAATGCAATTTAAAATTTTGCCATAAATCTATCATAAGGCCTCTCATTTATACTTTATGCACTCTACTTTCCCTTCGCTTTGTTTTTTCCAGTTATACAATATCTCCTTGAATCTCCATAATATTTAAAAGATTAGTAGTTCTGCAGTTATATCTACCAATTCTTTCAGTACCCTCCAGAAGCCAGTTGATCCTGACCTGAAGTATGACTCTTTATGACCCTATGTGGGATTTCTTGGAAGAAATAGTGAAACAGTTTACCATTCCATTTCCCAGCTCATTGTCCAGATGAGGAACTGAGGCAAACAGGATTACTTGACTTGGACAGTATCATACAGCTAATAAGTATCTGAGACTGGATTTAAACAAAGAAAATCTATCTACTGTGCCATTTAATTGCCCAAATTATCCTCACTACTTCCTGATTTAATGTGGGATGCTGGAACTCTATCTTTCCAGAAATCAGCAGGAGTCAGGTCCACTAAATGTCTTTATTCTAGATCTTTACCGTCACCTCCAACGCCAGGTCACAAGTGCAAGTGAGCGTGAGTTCCACCACCCAAGTTTCTCTTACTCCTCCCACACAAGTCACTTCCCTCTCTTTGTCTCACCAATCAAGTCAGCACAGAACAGCTGGGGAGGGTCAACCTTAAACAAGTTAATAGGGAACCGTCCAATTGGCAATTAGTCTCACGTGCTTCATTATCCAAGTGCATTGCTCAGTTCTAGCCCTTTACAGTGGGATATTACTCTCTTATTATCCTTTCTGTTCTGTAGTTCTCAACATAAAGATTAATTTTCTTGATCCTTAAAAAGCAAATTGGCCATTTTCCTCCTCTAACCTTCATCAGACCAACCCTGGGCAATTGACACATAGTGCCTTCTGATCTTTCTCTTTTCTTCAGTCTTTTTTTTCTGTTCCTTTTGTTCTTCCTAAAGAAGTCATTTTGGGGCATCTCTGGCATCCATCACTGTCTTTACTACTTCTGTCACTTTTAGGATAATGCCACATGTTGTGTTTATGCAGTCTGGTGTTCAACATTTTATATATGCTCTTTAAATCTAAGTTCCTTGGGTATTTACTGAAATGTCCACATAATTATCTGTAAATGGATTTCTTTTTCTTAATTATTGAAGGTCTTTCTGTTTCTGTCTTTAGAATTTAAGAAGATGGGGGTGGAACCAAGATGGGGAGAGTAGACAGATCTTTATCTGAGATCCTTCTGGTGTCCCTCAGATCTAACACCAAATCATGGTTATGAAGTGACAAAACCCACAAATATTTGGAGTGTAAAAATTTCCACCAGAAGATATTTTGGAAGAACTTCAAAAAATGTTTGATTCAATTAGGTGGGGCGAGGTGGGGGAAGAGAGGAATGAAGATGGCTGAGCACAGGCACAGCATACAGGGACCAAAGGTACTGTGGTGTTTGCACATGGAGCAAGGGGTTGGGGGGGGGGGAGATCTACCAGAAGGTTCTTAGCCAAAATATAGCAGCACTGACTACTCTGTCCTGGTTAAAAGCCAGTGGAGCAGCAGATTTGCTGTGAGACATCTAACATAAATACAAAAAGCAAATAGTGAGCCTCTGAACCCCAGAATAATTTGAGACCTGCCACACCCACCCAACACCAGGCCAGGGCAACCTAAAGTCATTGTCACTTGTAAAGGAAGCTTGGGACAATCTACCCATTGCCCTAAGAGCAGATCTCAACTTTTAAAAAAATGATCAAAAAAGCAAAAAGAACTCTGACCATAGGTAGCTTTTATGGAAAAAGAGAAAAACAGACCTCAAATCCTGGGCATTCTAAAGGCAATCATCTCTAGGTGAAGTCCCAAAGGGTTATATGAGTTGTTCCCCTTCTTACAAGGCTCACTTGGAGAATTCAAAAAGGATCTTAAAAGAGTTAGAAGAAAAATGGGGAAAGGAAATGAGAACTTTGCAAGACAGTTTGGAAAAGAAAACAGAGAAATTACCTGAAGAAAATTCTTTAAAAACAGATTTAGTAAAATGGAAACATCATATAACTCCTTATAAAATAGATTAGACAAAATGGTAAAAGCAAATGACTCCTTACAAAGTAGATTTGATGAAAAGAAGAAAAAATATATAACTCCTTACAAAATAGATTTGAAAAAAAAATTCATTGAAAAACAGAATTTGTGAAATGGAAAAAAAAAGCCCAATGAACAAAATGCCTCATTTAAAAGTTCAATTGTTCAAATGCAAAAGGAGATAAAGAAGCTAACTGAAAAAAAATAATTCACTAAAAATTAGAATTGAACAAGTGGAAATGAGTAACAATGAGAATTCAAGAATCAGTCAAACAAAATCAAAAGAAAAAAGAAAAAAAAAAAACAGAAGAAAATGTAAAATGCCTCATTGGAATAACAACTGGCCTAGAAAATAGATGTAGGAAGAAATTTTGGACTTTCTGGAAACATGACTTTAAAAAGACCCTACACGTCATCTTTCAGGAAATCATTAAAGAAAACTGCCCTGATATCCTAGAACTAGAGGGTAAAATAGCCATTGAAAAGTTCACCAATAATTTCCTGAAAGAGATTCCAAAATGAAAACTCCAAGGAATATTGTAGATAAATTTCAGTTATCAGATCAAGGAGAAAATATTGCAAGTATCCAGAAGGATCCACAATCAAGGTTACTCAGGACCTAGAAGGATCAAAAGGATCAAAAAGCCTGGAATCTGATATTCTGAAAGGCAAAAGAAATTGAACTGCATCAAAGAATCAACTACCTAGCAAAATTGAGCATTATCTTTCAGGGGAAAAGATGGATATTCAATGAAACAGGTGAATTTCATTCATTTCTGATGAAGAGATCAGAGCTGAACAGATAATTTTGACCTTCGAATATAGAACCCAAGTGAAGCATAAAAAATGTAAAAAGGAAAGAAAAATAACTTTCTTTTTAAAGTTATAAAGCTTATATGTTTACAAGAAATACATTTAAAGCAGAGTGATACATACAGAGTAAAGGTAAAAGGCTGCAGCAGAATCTATTATGCTTCAGCTGAAGTTAAAAAAAAAAAAAAAAGCAGGGATAGTGATCCTGATCTCATATCAAGCAAAAGCAAAAATAGATCTAATTAAAAGAGAT